>NC_135598.1:7612500-7920625 GCF_965152235.1 Eretmochelys imbricata | reverse complement strand
ACCGGCCCAAGGACCGACCCCTGGGCACTTGGCTTGATACCGGCTGCCAACTAGACATTGAGCCGTTGATCACTACCGGTTGAACCCGATGATCTAGCCAGCTTTCTGTCCACCTTATAGTCCATTCATCCAATCCATCTGAGGTCCCTTTCGACCTTAAACCCTATGACTGACTCTATGAGTTACAAAAGATTAAAACTGCACAGCGTTTCCATTGCAGGCTCACACAGAGTCACAACCACAAGCATCATGTTCAGTAAGGCCTGGCGATAGCCACAGGACATGGATGGGGGTTTGTTTTGAGGGGGGGGTGGTATTGATACAATGTATGCCCCTTGGGGACCACTGCCAGGAAATGCAAGAGGGACTATTACAGTGGAAATAGGCAGGGGGAGGAGAGATCCTGTCACCTTTCAGAAAAGCAAAACAAAACTTAGGGGAAGAACGGCCAAGCTGGGTCGCATTTACTGGTGTTAGCCACCTTCGCTGCTTTGATTTCATATCAGGCTTTAGCAAACATTAGTTTAAAAAAATGACGCGGAATCCCTGGTATTGTTTATGATTATTTGTATTTCAACAGTGTGTAGAGGCCTCATGGTGCTAGGGGGCCACACAGTGAGAGATAGAGCAAACAACCTAAATAGCCAGGCAAAGGGCAGGAAGCAAACCAGAGGCACAGGGAGGGAGTGACCGAGATCTCTTAATTGCTTGGTGTCTCTCACTGTTTAAAAATACAGAAGACTGGCTAACTAGAGAGATGCAATTAGCCACTGAGTCTTGGCTCCTGGCAGTGCTACGTACATGGCACTTGGCGTTGGTTACTGTATGTTTGTGTCTGGCTCTATACTTAGATTGGAAGCTCTTTGGGGCATTTTGTTCGGGGTTTGTGAAGTGCCTAGTGCAATGGGGTGATGGGCCATGACTGGGACTCCTGGCTAGTGCAATAATACAAATAATTAACAACAATATTAATAACACTTATGTTTCTTTTATCAAGCCACATAACTTACACTCACTCAGTGTCTTGCCAACCAAGTCCCCTTCGTCCCAGGGAGCTGGGACGGAGGGGACTGGGTTGGCAGGACATGGCCCCCTGTCAGTGTGGGGCATTGTGGGACGAAAGCCAGTAACAGTCAGTGTAAGCAATGCAGTGTTGCCCTTGACTCTATGCCACTCATGGAGGTGGAGTTATTAAGTTGGCGTAGCAGGGCAATTACGTCGGCAGGAGTGAATTTTAAGTGTAGACACTTCCAGAGTTAGGATGACATAAGCTGCCTTGTGTTGACCTAGCTCTGTAGTGTAGACTAGGCCTTGGAAAGCCTTGACTGTTCCCTCTGCAAACCGCCCCAAGGCAGCACAAGGACTGCAGCCCCATCTCTTTGTTTTTGGCTCGGCAGGTTGACACGGATGATGTTCTCACCAAGGAAGAGCAGATTTATCTGCTGGGTGAAGCGAAGGAGAAATGTCAAACAAATGTCAACACCCAGCTGGAGAAAATCAAAGGTACCGTCCCAGTTTGTGTCCTTTGTGCTCAGTCAGTGCCGAGAGAGCTGGTTAAACCACACAGAACAAATCCTGCCTTTGTTGAAGTCAGTGGCAAAACTCCTGTTGAAGGCAGGATTTCACCTGGGGGCTTTACTCCAGGCCCTCGGAAGTGAGTGGGAATCTGTCCATCACCTTCAGTGAACACTGGGCCAGATTCTTTAGGCTGCAGGTTCTTTGAGGGCAGGGACCATCTTTTTGTTCTGTTTCTGTACAGCTCTGCAGGGCTCTTAGCCATCACGATGCTACAAATAAATAACAGTAATGCTAGGCTGGCCATCTGTAGCTTGCTGGCCTCATCCTGAAATCACCAGTTGTGATGCCACAAACAAACCCCAGCAGGGGGAGTCCTGCTGGAAGCCTTTCCCTCATCGGAGTGAGACGCTTGTAAGCAGATGTGCTGTGATGCCCCCTGCCTGTAGTAATTGCCTAGAAACCAGTGTTTCTGTATAAGAAACCTACAGCATCTGGAAGTGTCCTGGTCTGGGTCATTTCTAGGCAGCTGATCTATAGCACCGGGTGCCCGGGGCAGTAGCATGTGGAGGCTAGAGTTAGCCAGGTGAATTAGCTTGTGGTGCAAGGGGCTGACATGTGGTGTGTACACTTCAAACACTAACCTCTGCTGGAGGCAAGATGCTGGGCCAGGTGCTCCAGAGGACTAGTCCAGCATGGCAAGTTGCATGTGCTTAGTCAGCTCTGAATAGGAAGGTGGGGCCCCTTGACTTTCTCACGGACACACTAATGCAAAATTAAATAATACATACAGTAAAGGTTTCAGAGTGGTAGCCATGTTAGTCTGTATCAGCAAAAACAATGAGGAGTCCTTGTGGCGCCTTAGAGACTAACAAATTTATTTGGTCATAAGCTTTTGTGGGCACAAACCCACTTCATCAGATGCATGGAGTGAAAATACAGGAGCAGCTTTAAATACATGAAAGGATGGGGGTTGCTTTACCAAGTGTGAGGTCAGTCTAATGAGAGAAATCAATTAACAGCAGGATACCAAGGGAGGAAAAATAACTTTTGAAGTGGTAAGGAGTGGCCCATTACAGACAGCTGACAAGAAGATGTGAGTAACAGTAGGGAGAAATTACTATTGGGGAAATTAAGTTTAGCTTTTGTAAAGACCCAACCCAACTCAATAACAGACCTAAAAGTGGCAATTCTTCAACAACAAAACTTCAAAACCAGACTCCAACATGAAGTTGCAGAACTGGAATTAATTTGCAAACCGGATACCATCTATTAGGCCTGAATAGACACTGGGAGTGGTTGGGTCATTACAAAACCTAAACTTAATTTCCCCAATACTAATTTCTCCCTACTGTTACTCACACCTTCTTGTCAGCTGTCTGTAATGGGCCACTCTCTTACCTCTTCAGAAGTTATTTTTCCTCCCTTGGTATCCTGCTGTTAATTGATTTTTCTCGTTAGACTGACCTCACACTTGGTAAAGCAACCCCCATCCTTTCATGTATTTATACCTGCTCCTGTATTTTCCACTCCATGCATCTGATGAAGTGGGTTCTAGCCCACGAAAGCTTATGCCCAAATAAATATGCTAGTCTTTTAGGTGCCACAAGGACTCCTCGTTGGCTTTACACACAGTAAAGGACAGCCTGCTAATGGGCAGGCAGGAGGTGAGCTGGGATTACTGCTGCTGAGCAGCTAAGAACTGAGGCCATCCCGTTCTATTTATTTGTTATCTTGTCTCTCTCACCCCACCCCAGCCTGCTTGTTTGCCTCATCTAGCTGCTCCAGCTTGTCTAGTTACACCGTAAGGTCTTTGGAGCAGGGATTGCCACTTATTATGTTTGTCCAGCACCTTGCGTCATGGGGTCCAAGCTTGCTGTGGCCAGAGCATGCAACATAAACGTGAAATAATAATGATACCAGTAATGAGCCGGGTCTTTGCTTATTTGGCTAGATGCCAGCTGCTTTCCGGAATGGGATGGAATTATCTGCTGGCCCGAGGGCTCCCCAAGCCAACAGGTGTCTGTCCCATGTCCAGAGTACATCTACGACTTCAACCATAAAGGTACACTTGGAAAACATCCCTGCCTGCCCCAGCTTCACCTCACTGGCTTTGCAAGTTCAACAGATGGTTTTCAAAGACGTCTCAGAGAGAGTAGCTCAAATCACTTCGATTTCACCCCTATGAACATCCCAGACAAGGTGCTTTGATACTGCTATGATGAGCACAACCTAGCTCAGCTGAGGACAGGCTCAGACCAGTCCTAGTTAGTTAACAGGGATGAGCAACACCTAAGCATATTATCCTGGATTAGTGCCCATGAACATGTCTCTCCCTAACACTCAACCCCCAGCCACTGTTGCAGCCTGCTGCCGTCTCTAACAGCTAACGGTGATTGTGGTGTGTGCCTGTGATTGATGGTTTGATCCCACCTGAGGT
Organism: Eretmochelys imbricata; assembly: GCF_965152235.1. Taxonomy (NCBI): domain Eukaryota; kingdom Metazoa; phylum Chordata; order Testudines; family Cheloniidae; genus Eretmochelys; species Eretmochelys imbricata. The sequence continues at coordinate 7,916,670 of NC_135598.1, read as the reverse complement.
CTGGAGCCATGGGTTGTTGCAGGAACATGGGATTAAAAGGCTGTTACAAGGAGGAGGGTGAAAAAATTGTTCTCGTTCACCTCTGAGGATAGGACAAGAAGCAATGGGTTTAAATTGCAGAAAGGGAGGTTTAGGCTGGACAGTAGGAAAAACTTCCTGTCAGGGTGGTTAAACCCTGGAATAAATTGCCCAGGGAGGTTGTGGAATCTCTGTCATTGGAGTTTTTGAAGAAGAGGTTAGACAAACCCCTGTCAGGGATGGTCTAGATAATATTTAGTCCTGTCTTGAGTGCAGGGAACTGGACTAAATGATCTATTGTGGTCCCTTCCAGTCCTATGATTTGCTCTGCAATGGCTTGGCCCATTGGGTTTCTTGGAGGTCCAACCGCCCTGACCCTGTCCTTGTTTTCAGGCCATGCCTACAGACACTGTGATGCCTATGGGAATTGGGAGCTAGCGCTCAACATCAACAAGACGTGGGCGAACTACACGGAATGCACTGAGTTTCTCACCCCTGAGCGCCGGAGCCGAGAGAAGGTGAACTACAGCCAGAGGGAAGGGACGTGGGGTGGGGTAACTGAGGAGAGGTGCCGCTGGAGGCTGGGGAAGCCCCTGAGCTCAGAATGACTGCTGGCAGCAAAGCAACCTTCTACTGTAGGGGGATAGAGGCAGCTCCAGACTCTTCACTGGGGGAGGGATAGCTCAGTGGTTTGAGCATTGGCCTGCTAAACCCAGGGTTGTGAGTTCAATCCTTGAGGGGGCCATTTGGGATCTGGGACAAAAATTGGGGATTGGTCCTGCTTTGAGCAGGGGGTGGGATTAGATGACCTCCTGAGGTCCCTTCCAACGCTGATATTCTATGATTCTATGAACCTGGTGCTCATCACATGTCCTGATTAAATGCCTTTGCCACCTTCTCCCGTGTGCTGGTGGGAGCTTCTATTTGCTCATCTTCCTCCAGCGACAGCCAAAGGGATCAGCTTGCTGATTCTACCCCTCCAACTACTCAAAACCAGAGGTGGGGGAAGGTGAAGATTTCCTCCTCTGCCCCCAGTAGTTTGGGGAGGGGTGGAGGGTGGGAAGCGGGCTTGTTGTGTCTGCCCCCTGCTGTCCAGATGCCAGAGCTGATTCAGCAGAATCCCAGGCCTGGCCCGCTGCTTGGCCTCATGTGCATCCTGCTTCTGAGTGCAGTCAAAGCTCCAAGTCTGAAAGCCCATGAGCGGTAGGCAGCAGCCGTGCCCAGGCAGGCAGATGAGAACCTCCCCCTTGGTGGAGTCACACAGGAGCTGAGCTGGGAGCCTCCTCCCATGGTGAGCTGGCCTTGGCTAGAAGTCACCTTTCCATGACTGAGCCGGCAGGAGATGTGCCAGGTTGGTCTCACCTGGTGGCCATCTCCGTTGTCCAAGCTGGTAGGGTACATTAGGGCTCTGCATGTCCTACTTTGCTTCCTGTGATGTAGCTGTGAGCATGGGCCGTCAGGGACCATCCTGTATCCTTCCCTTCCAGGAGGTGTTTGACCGCCTGCACATGATGTACACCATCGGCTACTCCATCTCCCTGGCCTCCCTCATCGTTGCCGTGGGCATCCTCTGCTACTTCAAGTAAGAAGGAGCAATTGACCACTCCCCTTTCATCCTCTAGCCCCTGCACTCACCCTGTGTTCCAGGAGAGCCCCACAGAGTCACCAGCCAGCAGGGATGGGTAGCCAGATTAGATCAAAGAAAGCCCAACCCAAACAGTGGCTCAAGTCTCAGGCCAAACCACAGACCATTTCCTAAAGTCCAGAAACATCCGGATCCATTTTATTCTGCATTTCTCATAGAGCTGGGCCAGATGGCCAGAGCCAAACAGCCCTACTTTCTGGGGGCTTGACATGCAAAGCTCAAGCCAGATCCAGCTTTTTATAAATGGAGCCTTGTCAAGGTTCCTCCCCCACTCTGAACTCTAGGGTACAGATGTGGGGACCTACATGAAAACCTGCTAAGCTTACTTTCACCAGCTTAGGTTAAAACTTCCCCAAGGTACAAATTAATTTTATCCTTTGTCCCTGGATCTCCACTGCCACCACCAAACTCTAACGGGGTTTACTGGGAAACGTAGTTTGGACATGTCTTTCCCCCCAAAATCCTCCCAACCCTTGGACCCCACTTCCTGGGAAAGGTTTGGTAAAGATCCTCACCAATTTGCATAGGTGACCACAGACCCAAACCCTTAGATCTGAGAACAATGAAAAAGCATTCAGTTTTCTTACAAGAAGACTTTTAATAGAAGTAAAGAAATCCCCTCTGTAAAATCAGGATGGTAGATACCTTAAAGGGTAATTAGATTCAAAACATAGAGAATCCCTCTAGGCAAAACCTTAAGTTACAAAAAAGACACACAGACAGGAATAGTCATTCTATTCAGCACAGTTCCTTTCTCAGCCATTTAAAGAAATCATAATCTAACACGTACCTAGCTAGATTACTTACTAAAAGTTCTAAGACTCTATCCCCGGCAAAAGCAGCATACAGACAGACACAGACCCTTTGTTTCTCTCCCTCCTCCCAGCTTTTGAAAGTATCTTGTCTCCTCATTGGTCATTTTGGTCAGGTGCCAGCGAGGTTACCTTTAGCTTCTTAACCCTTTACGGGTGAGAGGATTTTTCCTCTGGCCAGGAGGGATTTTAAAGGGGTTTACCCTTCCCTTTATATTTATGACAAGCCTATATTTACAATGGGCCAGCCCCAAAACCTTGGTTCCGCCCCCCTCTCCATGCCCCCAAACTCACTGAGCCTCATGGCTCCTGGTTCAGTTCCTCAGCTGTTTGTGAGGACAGGCAGGTGTTTGACACTGACGCGTTGCTGACTGGGTGGGTGTTTGTCACTGACGTGCTTCCTCTCCTGGGGGCAGGCACCTGCACTGTACACGGAACTTCATCCACATTCACCTCTTTGCCTCCTTCATCTGCCGGGCCGCCAGCATCTTCGTGAAGGATGTGGTGCTTTACTCCGGCTCGCTGCCAGAGGAGCCGGAGAAGATGCGAGTAGATGATTTAAAGGGCGAGTTGGGCCCCTTTCTGGGACACCGGACCCAGCTGGCAAGTAGCTGAAAAACTCATCTTCCCTCTTCATTTTCCCCAAGCCCACAGGGAATAAAGGGGAGGGAAAGAGGAGTTAGGAATCCTGGAGAAGTGTGAAGAGATGTGGGGGGAGGGAGGGAATTCTGGGCTGCACCTCGTGGAGGAAGGCGCAGACCAGGAAGAGGGTGGGGAGAGGGGGCTTTAAGCTACTTTTGAGCTGTCCAGATTCTGCACAGCCCCCGCTATAAAGTAGAGCAGCCTCTGGGGTCGCTCTAATTTATGGCAGCTTTACCCGGGCTGTGTCATTATGGGCTCTTGCGGGGACAATGTAGGACCACCTGTCACTGCCCTACACTTTGCCTGAGTCTGAGGGAATTTCTCCTCCGCCCATTGCAGTGCCTTGGCCACCCCTGTACGCCACTGAAGCATTGTCTGTACAGAGTCTGGGGTTGCGGGGGGACAATCTCTCCCTGGAAGGCCGAGAAGCAGAGAGATGCAGCTGTGTCTATTATCTTGCAAGAGATGAGTGTGGAGGATTGCAGCTCCCGCTTTAACAAAAGGGTGAATTAATGAGCAAAGAGCTCGTCCAAGGAGAGTGTAGATCAGCACAGCTGCCCGCTGTCATTCACAGTAGTGCTCAGCACAGCTCAGGGAAGCCAGTGCTGTGATATGGCTTAAAAGGCTTCTGTTAATCCTTAAGGGGCTGGGGGGAGGGGGAGGGAAGGGGCAACACCTACACAATTTGGCCCTAGCCTTTCCAGCTAAGAGGAACACAGCACATACCTGTTACCCCAATAAAACCATGAGCTGTGTGACTGAGTGCAGATGACCCTTTGGTTGCTGGATTGCATGCTATTTCACGACACTGGGCATCACACTGGTTTTGTGCCGGCCCTGCCCCCTCCATTCCAACCTCTTAGTGGGTGGGAACTTCCCCCATTCCTACTCCGACAACTTCCTCCCTTACGGGCAGGAGGCAGGTCAAAGCCAGAGTAACCGCTGCCAGGCGGGACCTAAAGGAGAGTAGCGAGGGGGCCTCCCTGTCTAAGATCATGGCCCTGATCTCTCAGGAGGGGGGACGTGTAGAGGAATTGAGGCCCTAATGTGTTTCCCATTTCTCCATGACCACAGGTGGGCTGCAAGGTGGTTGTGACGCTTTTCCTTTATTTCCTGGCCACCAACCACTACTGGATTCTGGTGGAGGGGCTCTACCTGCACAGCTTGATCTTCATGGCCTTCCTCTCCAACAAGAACTACCTGTGGGTCCTCACCATCATTGGCTGGGGTAAGCACAGACACTGCTCCCACCAAAAGCGCATCCACCTGCCATGCTGACTGGGAGCTCCAGAGCATCAAAGCGCACTGTGAAATTTGTAGCGAATGGTAAAGCAGGGTCCAGACGGCTAGTTAGTGCACTGCAAGGGAGTACTCTGTGTTGCGGTCCAAATACAAGACAGAACAAGGCTTTAAGCAAGCAAGCAGGCTGGTCTGCCGACGGGCTGGTCTGCCTGTCAGCTTTCCACCCTCTCTTTTATTTCTCTCTCTCCTCCTGCGCATTACATACTCCAACAGATAAAAGGAATGCACTGGCTTTGTTTAATATTCTTATTTACCAATTTCTATCTACCGCATTCCTTGCTCTCGGGCCTTGAGCCCAGTCCTGGGAGGTTTCCCACGGTTTATATCATCTGGGCAAGTTTCCAAGGTTCATGCCCTTGAGAGGAGCCGTGTGTGCACTGCTCCTACACAACACTCAAGGTGTGCCCTGAATGTTGCCAAGCGCATGAACCCTGTATGAATCCTACAACTCTGTAGAGTCGCACCTTGGTTTGACACACACTAAGTCTCTGTGGAGACCAGCCCTAAAGGAGAATCTATTTTAAGCAGCACAGGGCATATGTCACACAGGTCAGCAGTTCTGATTCCAGCTAGGAGAGGGCAGTGGGACACCTAAATTCCTGGCGTTGGTTCATTTTGCAAACCTGATGCTTCAACCATACTACCTGTTCTGTTTCCCTCCAGGTCTCCCTGCTGTATTTGTGTCTGTTTGGGCCAGTGTCAGGGCCTCCCTGGCGGATACACAGTACGTAGGTTCAACTTCTTTTCCAAAGGACCATTTGGGAGGGTGAGAATTGGCCTGTAGTGCAAATCTCTCTGCCTGATCCTATTGAATTGGGTGGTTGCAATCTGCAGATGACCAAATCTCTGAATTGCTAGACTGAGGCTTTTATGGAGGAGAGGGAGATTAGAACATATACATACCAGAAGGTTAAAAATGCAGGCAATTGATAAGGGAAGCTAAAGGTATCAACAAAAATCTATGGCCAACAGGGTTATGGAGAATAAAAAGGAATTTTTTAAACATATCAGGAACAAAAGGAATCTGAACAAAATTAGGATAAAATTTTCAGTAATGATATAGAAAAGGCAGGTGTTCCATAAATATTTTTGGTTTGTATTTAGAATGAAGCTAGATGATGTTTTCATATCATATAAGGATGATGAAATACAGTAAGGAGGATGTTAAAAGGCATCTACTAAAATTAAACATTTTAAAGTAACCAAATCTAGATAACTTGTACCTAAGAGTTTTAAAAATAAAGAGTTGGCCAAGATGTTCTAAGGACATTAATTTTTAAACTACTTATAAAAAACTGTGAAAACTCCAGATGACTGGAAGAAATTGTGCCAAAATTTACAGAAGGCAAATATAGGGCAGTTTGTCTGACATTGACCGTGGGCAGAATACTGGAACAAGTGATAAGTGAATCAGTTACTAAAGAATTAAAGCCAATCAGCATAATTTTGTGGATTAGGCCTTGTCAAATAAACATGATATTGTTCACTGAGATTAGAAGTTTGATTTATAAAGGTATCTGTTGGTGTAATATTCTTCTGTAAGGTTTTTGACAATGTACAGCATAACATTCTGATAAAAAAATTAGCACTATACAAAGTCAATATGGCCCATATTCAATGTATTAGATTCACACCATAATTGTTAATGGAAAATCATCAGTGAGGGTGTGTGTTTCTGGTGGGGTCCCACAAGGATTGGTTCTGGGCCCAACGCCATTGACTACTTTTCTTAATGATCTGCTAGAAAATATAACGTAATTGCTGATAAGAGTTTGCAGCTGACAGATGGGTGGTGGTGTGTGGGGTAAATAATGAAGACAGGTCACTGATACAAAGCAGTCTTATTATTATGAAAAAGCCCCCTCCTTTTTCCTGCAGCATGCAGAACAGAGTTCTGCCATGGGAGAGATCTGACCCAGGATCTGGATTTTGTTGACTTCTTTTAAAGTAACATATGTGACTCTCATTGGTTATGTTTTGGGGTGCAAATGTGCGTGGCAGAATCACCCCAGCTGTAGGACCAGCCTTCTGCCCACCCAGGCTCAGTCCAAGATGGAAAGGGGGAGCCATCAACGGGCTATATTCCTCACCCCTTATTTCAGGTTTCTCCAAAGCATTTCTTACTGGTCTCCTCAGATGCTGGGACCTCAGCGCTGGGAATATGAAGTGGATTTATCAAGTCCCTATCTTAGCAGCCATCGTGGTAAGAATTCTCTGGTAGACTTGTCCTGATCCCAGTCACCTAAAAAACCCAGCTGGATTCAGTAGATATAGAAATGGGCTAATCTCCTTTCTCCAATCCGTGCATTGTTTGCCATAGTATCTTGGCAATGTCTGCTTTGTCATCTCTTACAGGGCTCAGTCCTGAGAGATGCTGATCCCTGGGGCCTGATTCAACAAAGCATGTAGGGCCAGATTTACAAAGGTTCATAGGAGCTTAACTGCCACTGAAATCAGTGGGAGTTGGGCATCTAAGCAACATTGAGGATCTGAGCCTTACAGTCTAAAGATACAGATACGCACCTAACTTGCTTGGGGACTTTTGTACACCCCGCCCCCCCTTAGCACTTACCTGCATCCTTCAGTGCCTAAAGATCTTTCTAAACCTGACCCTTAATCACACACTTGCTGAAGCCCATCGCCCCTAGCAGGACTAAGCCCATGCTCTCTGTTTAACAGGCAGGTGTCCCACTCTCGTGGTTAGAAGTTGTGCATGCTACAGGTTTACTTACCCTGAGAAAATTCTTATCACCCTTTCATTTATATTTGAAAGAGGCGCTGTTTAGTGCTCTGAGCCACACATGTTGGCTTCGTAACCAGAAGCTTTCACAGACGTATTTTCATAAGCTTAAGAAAAGAGGGTCATTTGAAAGAACGTAATTAGAAAAAGAAAAGGGTCTTAGCACCTAGGCCAGTGGGGCCCTGGGCCAGGACTGGGGCTCCTAGGAACTACCAGGATCAGCGCTAAGTGGAGGCACTGGTGGCCACTTGAGGGCTCACCGTCCCAGCTACGTGACGAACAAGACTATCAAACGAGGATCATTTTCAATGAGGAGGGTTATTAGCCACCCAGACACGGGGTTTATTTTCAAAAACATTGTGGCCTGATTCTTTGTTGCCCCTCTGTGTGTGTGTGTGTAGTCACCTACGTTGGTGCAAAGGGAGTGCAAAATACCACCCTTGCAATTGGGTAGCATTCCGATTTCACTGGTATAAGTGCAGGGCAACAGAGAATCAGGCCCTGAATTTAATCTTGACAGTGTCCCAATATAAGATCCTCCCTGAGGACATTTATATCCAGTCCTTAGCTAGAGGAGATCACTTAGGGTGCGTCTACACAGGGAACTTATTCTGGGTATGAATTCAAAGCACTATAGCTGTTCTGGAATAGCTCCCTATGTGGACACTCAGCTACAATAGTTACGCTGGTCACTTTCCCCTCACGGACAAGCCCTTAGCTGGCCACATTCTGCGTGCATGGCTTGTAAGGTGATTGTGGGTGTGTGTCGGCAGGTGAATTTCGTCCTCTTCCTCAACATTGTGCGGGTTCTGGCGTCGAAGCTCTGGGAGACAAACACGGGGAAGCTAGACCCTCGGCAGCAGTACAGGTGAGCAACAATGTGCAGCTGCCACTTGACTTGATGAACCTTCTGCTTGAGTGGAGATAGCATCTCGGCCCAGACTATGGTGCAGCAGAGGAAACGGTACTAATAGCTGGCTCTTAACATAGCACGTCCCATGCATAGATCTCAAAGTGCTTTCAAAAGGAGGTCAGGATCTCTATTCCCCATTCTACAGAAGGGAATTGACTTGGCCAAGGTCACCCTGCTGGCAAACAGTAGAGGCAAGATCAGAACCTCTGTCTCCCACACACTGTCCTATCCACTGCCATGTAGCATTCAGCCTCCAGCACTGGCCAGTAGACGAGGCCTCTAGAGTGGGGTGGGACATGCCCATTCAGCCACCTGAGCGATGCATTTTTATTCCGGGCAAAGGGAGGTGTGAATTTTTCCCAGCCCCCCACAGCCAATCTGCTTTCCCTTGAAGAACAAAGTGCTTTGTCACTTTTTGCTGTAGCAAATATCACACCCCCAAAAGCTTTTTATTTTGCTCCATATAGTGCCACTTAGGATTTGGGTTAGATGCACATCCTGCCTTGGACTGGAAACTCAGCAGCGCTCCCAAGATAAGTAAGCAATGGGAGATTGTAAGGAAAACCCAATGGTGCTAGTGTTCTCTGACCCTGCTAGGGGGCACTGTGCCATAAATCAGATGCTGAACACTCATGGGCATTAAACATCCCCGAGTCCTCTCTGTGAGATTAGGGGCAGCCTCAGCATCCTAGTCTTCTTTTCGAACCCCACCTCCCTGCAGTTTCACCTGGAGACAGGATTCACTTCCTTTTTTAACCTAAACTGTTGTCTGTTGCTGCTGTGTGTTGTCAATCAGCTGCCATGTTCCACCTGAGAGGTGGCTGCCTTGCAGTGGCAGGTGAAGTACTTGCAAAGAGCATTTGGGGTGGAAAAATGCTATAAGAAATGTAAGGTTGTTACTATTTTATCCAGGGTATTGTAGGATAAATCCTAGGCGGTGGCTGAAAAGCTGAGGACAGAGGGTTAGAGAGAGCAGCTGCAGACAAACCTGTGGAATGGTTTTACCTTTCAGGAAGCTGCTGAAGTCCACCCTGGTGCTGATGCCACTCTTTGGGGTCCATTACGTGGTGTTCATGGCAATGCCCTACACTGAAGTCTCCGGCATCTTATGGCAAATACAGATGCACTACGAGATGCTGTTCAACTCCTCGCAGGTACGTCTGCAGCCCTCCCGCTCTCGCCCAGCTCTCCTCTTGCTGCATGGTCCAGTGCTGGCTCCAAAGGCAGAAAGATGATCTGTGAGGCACTTGGCAGAGGTAGCGGTAGGCATGTTCTGAGGGGCCCTGAAATGCACCTTCGCTTCCCATGTGCTCATGGGTTAAGGGCCCTTTTGAAAGCCCCCCTCAATCCCCTGCTGTGGCTGCCAAGCGGTTCAGTGCGTCTCCTGGAGCCTGTGATAGGAGCATTGCAGGGCGCCTTCCTGTGGAGCAACACAGCCCTGAAGGTGCACTGCCCTCAGCTCCCTCTTCTAGCACTTGTCAGAGCTCCGCCCAATTCCCCCTTTACGGGTCTCTTTTATTAAGTCTCTTACAGTGTATTAACAAAGCTGTTCCTTCACCCCTCAAATCCAACCCTTGTTCTCCTCTTGATTGAGGGGTCCCACAGCCCTCCTCCTAGGGACTGTGCTGATAACTCAGGCTGGCTGTAGCCCTCATTCACCATCTCCAAGCTAGCACCTTGGAAGTCCAGCCATTTGCTCTAGACTGGGAGAAGCAGGCACCTCCCTTCTCTTTCTTTGCATCTCTGGAGGCTTCCCTTTTATCTCCAGCCCTGGACTGAGTTAAGCACATGACCTGCCCATCAGGTGGCTGAATTCATTTTCCCCACCTGGGCAGAGGTGGCACCATTACCCCTTAAAGGGACAGTCACCCCGTGACAGAGTCCCCTCCTGGGACACGCACCACAGTCTGGCTGTAGCTGCCCTGCATAGATGGTGCCCGTGGAAGAGCTGGTCTGTTAAACAAGCTGGGACCAGTGCACGGAGTGGGGAGAAAGCCATGTGGGGGCCAAGTGGGGCTGTTGTCCTGGTGGAATGGCCACAGACATGCATAAAACAAATAGAAATGGGGCCAAGGTGCCTGGAGCCCTGAGCTCTCTGGACCTGCCAGGGAGTGAGCAGCACTGGGCACATGCTGGGAGTTTGTTTCCAGCACCCCCAGGTGAAAACTCGCTCTTTCTTGGTCTCTCGGCAGGGTTTCTTTGTGGCTTTTATCTATTGCTTTTGCAACGGGGAGGTAAGTGAGATGGGCTCAGCCCTGCAGCTTGTCCCTGGCTCTGGTAGGTACATGGGTGCCTTTCCAATCCTGTCATCTTATGTGGGAGCTCAGCCTGGGCTGTGGGAAGCGCAGATCAGAGCTACTATCCTGAGCCCAAGGGGACCCATGGGATTTCTCCCTCTGGGGCTGTTCAGGGGGGAGGCAGCTCCTTTTCCCTCTGACCTTGTGGAACCCCTGTCCTTGGAACAGATTGTGAAATAACCTTTGACTCTTACGTGACTTGGCACAGTCCTCATGGAGCAGGAGGGAAACTGTCCTTGCCTTGCACTGAGGTGCGGAGCACCAGCCTAAGCCCAGGCCCTACTGGGGGTAGTGTGTATGTCACCCTAACTTGGCCCTCATTGGCCCCCTTGCTGATAGTCTCAGGCTAAGGACTGTAGAGGCTGAGTGCCCCCCTCTAGCCCTATAGGAGATCAATCAGGAACAGAGGTGAGTCAAGTCAGCCAGGCAGCCTAAGGACCGTGTTTGCGGCCCCTGCCTATAGGGTGCCTGGTCTGTGGGAGAAGAGGTCTAGTCCCCGGGCCATTAACCGGGGGCCATCCAGCTTCATGCAATTCACTCTCAGTGTGAACGGAAACACCAGACTTGCTGCCTGGCTGGAGAACACTCCTGTGCCCACCCTGGCCCCAATCCTGTGCCCACCCTGGCCCCAATCCTGTGCCCACCCTGGCCCCAATCCTGTGCCCCTGGCCATCACTGGGAGTGAGACTGGACCCACGCTGAGCTCTCTGGATCTGAGTCCCTGCTTTGACCCGAAGCCAAGGGGTGATGAAGGCAGTCGGCTCCTCCTCGGAGATGCTCAGCACCTTGCAGCATTTTCTCTGGCGCTGTGTTGCCTGATGTTCGCTTGCCCAGTGATCCCTAAAGCTGAGCCCGTGTGGAGTGCAGGCTGGACTCTGTGCCGGCTGAGTCCACTGACCAGCCTCCTCCTGGTCACCAGTATGGGAGAGAGATCCCCTGAGTAACCCCCCTCCCTCAATGTAGCTTGGAAGGGAAGGTCAAGGGATGGATGGAGCAGACACTGAGGAGATGGGTGGGGCTGCAGAGAAATGCCCCTTTCCCCACAGCAAACCCCGTCGGGGGGCCCTGGAATCTTATTGCCATCTCTGTACTCAGGCTTGGGGTATTGTGAGGTGTGTGCCGAGAGGCCTGGTGGCTGGCAATGCCTGTGCAATTTTCTTGTTCTATTGCCCTGCCCTGACAGGCCGGCTCTCTCCCTCAGGTGCAGGCGGAGATTAAGAAAGCTCGTTTCCGGAGGAGCCTGGCGCTGGACTTCAAGCAGAAAACACGAGTCACCAGCACAGGGGGGAGCTGCTATTATGGTGGGCTGGTGTCACACACCACCAACAGCGTCAGCATGAGCATCACTGGACGGGGGGCAGCAGGGGCAGGGATGCAGCAGAGTGCCAAGCATCGGGTCCTGCCACTGTCCCCACATACCAGCCTGCTGGGATATATCCCAAGCTCCTCTGCTTCCGACAACTCTGTGCCCTCCCCAACCCAAGAGATTCCCCAGAAGGCCCCTGGGGAGAATGCCAAGGACGTTGTGTGTTTCCCAGACCTGGGTCAAAGTCATTCCAGCCTGAGTAAAGAGGTGGAGACTATGCTATGAAGAGAGCAAGCATGTCTCCAACCAGACCCTCCAGACGGGTCTGGAAAGAGTTTGTAGTGTCATGTGGCTGCCAAAAGGGTGACTGTAGTTTTGGGCTGTCTGTGAACAGGCATTATGCCAAGCAGAATGGTTGCAATGGTCCCTCTGGCTGTAGCTCTGTTGTGACTGAACCTGGAGTACAAGGTTCAGTGCTAGGCAACATGCTACCACATAAAAAAGTGGGGAAATTGGATGGTCAAAGAAGAGCAAGAGAAATGATCAAGGGACTGGCAAAGGAGAAAAGATGTAAAGAGCTCAAACTGGACAGCTTAGCTAAGAGGCAACGTGGGGATGGGAATCTGCTGGTTTGGGGCCATAGGGCCTAAAGAAGTAGTCCTCTTCTGCACTGTACTTTTAACTTTAGGCACAAGCAGGCCCCTTGAAATCCACTGAACTACTGTGATTTTAAAGGGAAGCATGTGTTTAAATGCTTTGCTGGATCAGGGCCTTTGAGAGCAAATTAGTAAAGCTTGGTCATTCCCCACCATGTTGGCTTTCAGAGGAATGATTGACAGGGTGGAGGGTAATCCCAGAACAGTTGGTAGCTAAGTTTCACACTACAAAACTCAAAGAAAGGAGGCGGCAGGCTGTCAGCTCAAGCCCACAAACAAGGGCAGTCAGACAGGTCAGTCCGGTGGAATGGACGTGGCTTGGACCATCGTGCCAGGCCAACGAGCTGTGCACTGTTTCGCTGCAAGCTGGAGCGTGCTTGGGGAGGAGTTCAGTATCAGTCTGTCAGCCAACCCAAGTGAGTACTGGGTTTTGCTGAACGGTGACCCCCCACCCCCCGCTCCTCCAACTGACATGCTAGTAAGGGCAAGTGCTGTGGGCGCTGCTCTGGGGGTGGAAGCCCACAGACATTCTCACCTGGAAGCTTTTATTGAAACCAGGCACAAATAGTGACTCCTTTAGTGCTTTCTATTAGGAAGAGGCAGCGTTGTCTAGTGGGTAGGGCACTGCACTAGGAGTCAAGAGATGTGGTTATGTTCACATCTCGGCCACTGACTTGCTGCTGGGTGATCCTGAGCAAGTCGCTCCCTCGCCCCTGTGCCTTTTCCCCTCTGTCTAGTCTATTTGGACTGCAAAATTGCTGGGGCAGGGAGTCTCTGTGTTTCTACTGTGCCTAGCACAATGGGGCCCTGATCACTGTTGGGGGCTTCTACCTATCACCAACATATAACTACAAAACTGAGCCGGGCCCTCTTCTAATGCAGTTAATTGCCCCGTCTTGCTAAATGACACTTGCTGATTCAATTGGACACAGGAATGTTCTTTCCTTGAGGTGTACGTTGTAAATGTTCCATCCTGCCCGTGGTGGCACATCAGTAGTAATTCCTTACCTGTCTCCTAAGTGATGAGGGGAGGTTCAATTGACAGCAACGGCACATAGTGCTTTGAGATGCTTTGATGAGAGGTGGTCCTTTAATCTGGCTGCACAAGTGGAATGATGGGGCCTATTTTCATGAGTGCTAAGCAACCACAACTGCAGTTAAATGGTCAAAGTTTGCTCAGTACCTCTTAAAATCACGCACATGTGTATCGCCTTCCATAGGAGGATCCAATTGCTATACGAATAGCTGCAGAGCCTTCACATCACATCTAGCAGCTAGAAGAGTTTATCCCCATTTTACAGAAAGGGAAACTGAGGCACAGTGAGGGGAAGTGACTTGCCTGATGTCACAGAGGCAGAAATAGAATCCTAGCACCCTGATTTAGACATCGAACCATGCTCCTAAGCAAGTGTTTTCTTCTAACATGGATCATGCTCCCACTCTCCTGGAAGAAACAAGTTCCTAGAGCGACTCCAGCAAGGCCTCCTGTCTTACACGCACATTCTTTTCTTGACTGGCCAACACGCAACGCACTAAACACACTGACACTTTGTTCTCTGGAGAAGGCACCAGCCCCTTTGTGGATCTAACACAAGCCTGCGAGCTGACTTTTATAGTTCCCTGGCACTGCTCGGTATTTGCTCGTTAAAATCTGAGAGGCCTCTGGTAGCTTAGAGACCACAGTGAGGAATTTCAATAGTGGTATCAAAAAAGCGAAGGGGCAGGATGAAACAGGAGAGAAACAAAAGGCCCTGACAGATCCACGGCTTGGTCCTCCAACCACAAGCTGAGCCAAATGAAGGGACGGTAACAGATCGGGGGGATGCAGATGGAAACTTCATAGCACCGAGCTGCCACGGTTTGTTCAGTACTCCAAAGATGCAGAGTGGGATGAGACGCTGAGTAGCATAAGGGAACGCAAATCATGGCAAGAGCTCCTGCACTCCAGCCATCGTGCCCACCCACCCCTGGAGTGCCAGATCTTCTCATTCTCCATACCGAACCTTTGACATGCCAATTTCCTCCAGGCAGCTGGAACCTGGCAGAGCGCAGCTTGAGACAATGCAAAGCTTTGTGCTTAGATTCATGGTGTGTAGACTTCAGAGATTCCATTTAAGTGGTCTGGGAGACTACCCCCATACTGGTGCTCCCTTTCAACCAGAGCCATCAGCTCCTAGGCAGAGCACCAAAGAGGGGCTCAGCTCAGTGTTTTGGTTGAGTCTGATCTGCTCTTTTAGATGGCAGCTCTGAGGAAAGCTTTGTGAACTCTGCTTGTCTTGATGAAAGAGAACGGTGGTTAGATGACATATCAATCAGAAACTACTCTGAATGCCAGGCCAGACTAAGATACTAAGGTGCCTAGGTAATAAGACAGGTGTCTTAGCTTAAACTGTCTACAAGCTAGAGCAGGGAAGTGGGAGCTAGGATGCTGGTGTTCTGCTCCCAGCTGACTTGATGCATGGCTTGGGCAAGTCAAAGCCACTCCGTGCCTCTATTTCCCCAGCTGTAAAATGGAAACAAGGCCTATCCTAGCTCACAGGCTTTGAATCTTAATTAATGTTTGTAAAGCGATTAGCACCTTTCATCAGAATATTGCAGGAGAAACACAAAAACTCCTCTCACCCTTTACTAAAACCCAGTGGACTTTTGGGGAATAAGGGGGAACATATAAATAGCCATACTGGGTCAGACCAAGGGCCCATCTAGCTCAGTATCTGGTCACCCACAGTGGCCAATGCTAGATACTTCTAAGGGAATGAACAGAACAGGGCAGTTTCAAGTGCTCCATCTCCTATCATCCAGTCCCAACTTCTGGCTGTGGAAGATTTAGGGACACCTCCGCGGAGCATCCCTGACCATCTTAGCTAATAGCCACAGATGAATCTATCCTCTGTGAACTTACCTAATTCTTTTTTTAAGCCATTTATATTTTTGGCCCTCACACCATTCCATGGCAATGAGTTCCACAGGCTGCATGTGTATTGTGTGAAGTACTTCCCTATGCTTGTTTAAAACCTGTTGCCTATTAATTTAATCAGGTGCCACGTAGTTCTCAGGATACCTGAAGGGGTAACCCCTCCCTAGTCACTTTCTCCAGACCATTCTTGATTTTATAGACCTCTATCCCATCCGCCCTTAAATGTCTCTTTTCGAAACTGAACAGATTTCCTTTTAATCTCTCCAGCTATGTTCCATCTTTCTAATGATTTTTGTTGCCCTTCTCTGCATCTTTTCCAATGCAAATCTCTCTTTTTGGGGGAATCAGAACAGAACGCAGTATTCAAGGTGTAGGCGTACCATGGATTTATATAGCAACATTAGGATATTTTCTGCTTTATCATCTATTCCTCTCCTAATAGCTACTAACACTGTTAGCTTTTTGAACTGCTGCTGCACATTGAGTGGATGTTTTCAGAGAACTATCCATGACAATGCCACGATCTGTTTCTTGAGCAGTAACAGCTAATTTAGACCCCATCATTTTGTATTTATCGTCGGGATTCTTTTTTCCCCAACGTGCATTACTTTGCCTTTATCCACACAGACTTTCATCTACCATTTTGTTGCCCCATCACCCAGTTTTATGAGATCCCTTTGCCATCAGCTTTGGACTGAACAATTTTGAGTAATTCTATGTTGTTTGCAAATTTTGCCACCTCACTGCTCACCCCCTTTTCCAGCAAAAAGAAAAGGAGGACTTGTGGCACCTTAGAGCCTAAGAAATGTATTTGAGCATAAGCTTTCGTGAGTAGCTCACGAAAGCTTATGCTCAAATACATTTCTTAGGCTCTAAGGTGCCACAAGTACTCCTTTTCTTTTTGCAGATACAGACTAACACGGCTGCTACTCTGAAACCCCTTTTCCAGATAATTTATAAATACATTGAACAACACAGATCCAAGTACCGATGCTTTGGGGACCCCACTATTTAACTCTCTCCATTGTGAAAACTGACCATTTATTCCGACCCTTTGTTTCCTATCTTTTAACCAGTTCCTGATCTATGAAAGGACCTTCCCTCTTATCCGTTGACTGCTTAGTTTGCCTAAGAGCCTTTGGTGAGGGACCTTGTCAAAGGTTTCTGAAAGTCCAAGAACACTGTATGAACTGGATCACCCTGTTTCACATGCTTGTTGATTTCCTCAAAGAATTCTAGTAGATTGGTGAGATGTGATTTCCCTTTACAAAAGCCATGTTGACTTTCCCAACATACTGTGTTCATCTGTGTGTCTGATAATTTTGTTCTTTACTATAGTTTCAACCAATTTGCCTGGTACTGAAGTTTGGCTTATTAGCCTGTAATTGCCAGGATCACCTCTGAAGCCTTGTTTAAAAATAGCCATTACATTAGCTATGCTCTTGTCACCTGGTACAGAGGCTGATTTAAGCAATAGGTTACATACCAGAGTTAGTAGTCCTGCAATTTCATATCTGAGTTCCTTCAGAACTCTCTGGTGAATGCCATGTGGTCCTAGTGACTTATTACTCTTTAATTTCTCAATTTGTTCCAAAATCTCCTCTACTGACACCTCAGTGTCACTGGGACAGTTCCTCAGATGCGTCACCTAAAAAGAATGGTTGGGTGTGGGGATCTCCCTCCCAACCTCTGCAATGAAGACTGATGCAAAGAATTCATTTAGCTTCTCTGCAAAAGCCTTGTCTGCCTTGAGTGCTCCTTTTGCAGCTTGATGGCCCAGTGGGCTCACTGACCGTTTGGCAGGCTTCCTGCTTCTGGGGTTCTTAAAAAAAATTGCTGTTAGAATTTGAAAATCAACTACTGAAGGACATGAAAACTTTCTTGGCCTGCCTTATTATACTTTTACACCTGACTTGCCAGAGTTTATGCTCCTTTATATTTTCCTCAATATGCTTTGACTTCCAATTTTAAAAGGATGCCTCTGTCTCTAATCAATGTTTACTCTGCTGTTTAGCCATGGTAGCATTCTTTTGGTCCTTTAGTTTTTATTTGGGGTATACATTTAGTTTGAGCCTCTATGATGGTGTTTTTAAATAGTCTCCATGCAGTCTGCAGGCATTTCATCCTTATGACTGGTTCCTTTTAATTTCCATTTAACTAGCTTCCTCATTTTGTGTGTCATTCCCCCTTTTGAAGTTAAATGCTACTGTGATGGTTTTGTGGCATTTTTCCCTCCCCAAGGATGTTAAATTTAATTACATTATGGTTTCTATTACTGAGTGGCTCAGCTTTATTCACTTCCTGGACCAGATCCTGTGTTCCACTTAGGACTAAATCAAGCATTGTCTCCCTTTATGGGTTCCAAGAAAAGCTGCTCCAAGAAGCAGTCATCAATGGTGTCAAGAAATTTTATCTCTGCATCCCTTCCAGATGTGCAGTCAATATGAGGTTAGTTGAAATCCCCTATTATTATTATGTTTTCTGCCTTTGTAGCCTCTCTAATCTCCCTGAGCATTTCACAATCACTATCACCATCCTGGTCAGGTGATTGGTAGTATATTCCTACTGCTATACTCTTATTGTTTAAGCATGAAATTTCTATCCATAGAGACACTGTGGTACAATTTTTAGACTCAGACTTTAAGGTCAGAAAGGACCGCCATGATTATCTAGTCGGATCTCCTGCACATTGCAGGCCACAGAACCTCACCCACCCACTCTTGTAAGAGACCCCTAACCGCTGGCTGAGTTACCGAAGTCCTTAAATCATGATTTAAAGACTTCTAGTTACAGCGAATCCACCATTTAAAACCTGACCCATGGCCCCTGCTGCAGAGGAAGGCAACCCCCTGCCCCAGTTTCTGCCAATCGGACCTGGGGGAAAATTCCTTCCCAAACCCAAATACGGCAATCAGCTAGACCCTAGGTATGTGAGTGAGACCCACCAGCCAGACACCTGAGAAAGAATTTGATTCATTTTGGATTTTGACTTTGACCTTATGCTTTCTACAATGCCACTCCTTCACCAGCGTGACCTACTCTGTCATTTCTATATATTTTGTATCCTGATATTACCCTGTCCCATTGATTATCCTCATGCCACCAAGTTTCTGCGATGCCTATTACATATCAATATCCTCATTTAATGCCAGGCACTCTAGTTCATCCATTTTAGGATTTAGATGAGAAGGGTGTATAGTCTGCAGTTCTGCTAGGTCTCTATCCAAATCCCAAAACAGCTGAAGAGGAACAGATGGGTCGGAGAGAAAAAAAGAGGCACATGCTAGGTATGTATCCCAGTAATAAAACGTTTACTAGAGCAAGCAGAAAGTAAATGAACAGCTGATAAAGAAAATGTCACAATGTCACAAAAACCTGACAGTTTCCGATACTTCTCTTTGTAGAAACAAGATTGAGATGAGAACAGAACTGTTTCAGCAAAAAGGGATTTTTTCTACCATTATGGCAAAAAAAAAAAAAAGAAAAGAAAAAAAAAAGAAAAAGGAAGGAAAAAACCCAGGGAATACACACAACAGCAGTTAAGAGTTAAAATCAGTCAAGCGAGATTTTACATTTTTACTACACGTCTCCGATATTGGGCGATTTTTGACCCATCCCACTTTACTACTTACTATGTTCTTCCTAAAGGCTTATCAGCAGCAGGTCCCTGGATTTAAGAATGAGTTCCCCTCCCCTGTGGTTAGTCTTGTCTCATAAGGGGACACTGGACCATGATTAAAGTGGCATATCTCAAAGGGCTTCCCTTTTCTCTGAGAAAGCATTTAGCCCTCTCACAGTGAGCAAACAGCCACAGCAGAGATATACGCTCGCTATGCAGGCTTCCACCAAGATGAAGGTTGTTACATAAGAGGGGTTCTTTAAAAAAATAAAAGCCAGCTGGTGCAAAGGCAACAGAGTATTTGCTACAAACTGGCTAGGGATTCTGTCCTACATTACACGTAGAATTATGGTAAATTGGACCAGACAAAAATCCCTTGAACTGCTTGATGAAATAAACCTTTTATATCTGGCCATTAGCGACACATGGATACATTCTTAATTGGGGTGTGTGTGTGTGTGATTTTGAGACCAAATTCTGTGGGGGCTCGAAGAGAATATGGGGGAGGAATAGATCGGAGACCTTGGTATCACGCAACTCATTGAAAGATTATGCTTAAACAGGTGGATCCTGAGCATCTCTAGATGGACTGGCTTTTAACATCTACATTGATTAAAGAAAACAGACTACCTTAAACTTTTCTGGACGACAGTTTCTTAATGTTCTCAGTGTGTGGAACAAATGGCCTCTTTCCTCCTAACGAGATCTGTTTTTAAATCCAGCAGAAAGTCACTTGAGTGGACGAATATTTAAATGCAGAACCCAGGAGCTTTATCAAAATGATTTCTCCCTGACAGAAGCATTGTGTTTACACGTCATTAGAGTGAAGCTGTCTGCAGATGTACCAACTCCGACTCATATGGGAAGTTTGCATGTTTCCTTCCCGTCTCCCCACTCCTCAATAACCAGTTATCAAAACCCAAGATCTTCCTTAAAAAGACATCACTGCCTGTGTGGATCCCAGGTTACGATGCATCAGCTTTTAACTGTCCCATCGGCTCTTCTTGCGCTTTGGGGGCTCGGGGACAGCAAAACCATCAGTCTTGCTGTCCCGGTTGCTGCCATCTTTCTTGTTCTCATTGATCCTGCTCTCGTTGTTTCTACCCTCGTTGTTCCTACCGTCACCATTATTGCGGCCGTCACCATTATTGCGGCCGTCACCATGTCGGCTACTGTTGCTTCCACCACTAGAATGGCGGCTTTCACCGTGGCGGTGGCTGTCCCCATGGCGGTTATCTCCCTGGCGGTAGCCATCGCTGTGGCGACCACCACCATCTCCATGGCGCTGACTGTCACCGTGGCGACCACTACCATCTCCATGGCGCGCAGGACTGTCATTGTGGCGGTTGCTTCTGTTGTCACTGTATCGTTCTCTGCCGCCACCACCGCCGCCTCCACCACCACCACCGCCGCCGTTGCCACCTTCTCTGCTGTTGATGCTGGCACTTGTGCTGTTGTATCCCTGAATTCCCATCCCTGGATAGGCAGGCACACTGCTCAGGTTCCCAGCACTGGTAAAGCCTGGGATTCCCTTTACTGCAGCAGCAGCAATCGGACTGTCAGGACTTGCAGCATTCTGCTGTGCTGAATTTGTTGGTACTGAATTCAAGCTCCCAGCGCTGGTCCATCCACTGGCCCCAGCAGCAGAGCTACCAGTCTTCTGGTTGTTTAAGCTGGCAGCAACAAAGTGGCTCTTGTATTGTGACTGCAGGAAATAGAAAAGAGTGTTAGCCAATACACAGCACCAGGGGAACTCGCAAACCAACGCGCACATAGCTCTGGCCTGAACTCTGGGGAGGTCCCATGTGAAAAGGGCTCCTCTAAGAAGCCGGTCTTTGAGAGAGAATATTAGTTCTGTGCTTCTGAACAAGAGTGAATTAAGTACACACCTGTTGGCAGTACATACAAATATACGTTGAGCTAAAGAAGGGGACTCTATTATGGAGTTTGTTTGTATACCCTGTCGCGAAGGGACTGTCTATCTCATTAACTCTTAAAACTCCCAGTACAACACTGGTGCCAAGCAATCTACACAGAAGACAGGAAAGAAAGGGGACTCCTTTAATGATGCAGGACATGTCTGATACTGGGGAACAGAGCCCAGATGGAGAATGGAAAGCAAGGGCCATCCTGTAATGCAGCTGCACTGGTCAGATGACTACTAGCAAACAGGAGATGCATGGCAAAGTTGCTTTGTATAACTTGCCATTCAGAATCCTGAATTAACTCTTCTACTCAGGACTGCAACAGGACGCCAGAGTGTTCCCAAGAATTTAGTTATATGTGGACGATACGCCAAAGACTCCAATTCCCTGACAGCAATCAAACCGCGGGATTGTGCTACTGAGGAATAGTTCCTGAAGGGATGCGAAGAGCACCCACACCACAGAACAAAATGCAGGGAATGGAAGTTTTCACTACACAAGCAATATTAATAAGCTGCAAGAGGAACTGAATTGTAAAAGCATATTTTAAAGTTTCCAGAACAGGTTGCTGGTGAAGTCTCTCAATCCATGATAGCTTCACAATTTTACTGCACAGGGAAACTAGAGCCAAGAAGAGGTCGTGTGAATAGCACAGGACATGTATTCTGTTTGTATGACGGCCAGCGTAGCCACTCAGAATTAAAAACAGAGAAAGGTATGATTTTCAGGTGTTAAAGTACCCAACTCATACTGAAGCCAACAAGGTCTCTGCCCCTCCAGAAAACTAAGCCCATAGCTTTGTCTCTGATCAGTAGTAAAAAGTCCAGTGTTTACTTGATGAGCTCTTCTTTTGATCTAGGGAACACAAGTGATCAAACAAACCTGAAACGCTGCTTTCATTGCAGACAATCTGTCTCCCATTGCCCCAGTGGATGGTTTGTACGCCTCATAGTTACTCATCACATTGCTGCTGCTCCCACGGTCCTGAGGAGAAAGCAAAGGGGAAACTGAACTGATCTCTCTAAACTACACACTTTTCACCTCGTCCTACCTCCAAACTCAGGGACTGGATGCTACTCTGCTGTACTAGAGTGCCTTTTCCCTGAAGATCGCAAAGCCTCACAACAGCCCTGAGACTGTATGCAGTATAGTTGTAGTGGTGTCAGTATATTAGAAAGACAGGGGTGGGGTGGGGTAATACCTTTTATTGGACCAACTTCTGCTCTCTCACCAACAGAAGATGCTCCTATAAAAGATATTACCTCACCCACGATGTCTCCCTAACAGCCGTGAGAGGCAGGGTCATTCCCACTTTACTGATGGGGAAATAGCCAAGATTAGAACTCAGAAGTCTGGTCCCCTGCTCTAACCTCTAGGCAACATTACCCCAGATGCAGCAGTCCATAAAGAAAGAAGAGTTAATAGCGGGGAGGGAAAGAAAAGAAAATTTATATCTGAAGGTGCACCCTTAACTCAGGTAAACAGGCATTTGTGGGATAGTCTCATTTCCACATCTGGAGAGGTGAGCATGAATCCAGAACAGAAGAGTCCCCTTAAAACCGGTCCCTGCCTGTCACATGGACCCTGTCTACAAGCCTACATAAGAACCTAAGAATGGCCATACTGGTTCACACCAAAGGTCCATCTAGCCCAGTATCCTGTCTTCTGACAATGGCCAATGCCAGGTGCCAAAGACGGAATGAACAGAACAGGTCATCATCAAGTGATCCATCCCCTGTCACCCATTCCCAGCTTCTGGAAAACAGAGGCTAGGGACACCATCCCTGCCCATCCTGGCTAATAGCCATCGATGGACCTATCCTCCATGAATTTATCTAGTTCTTTTTTGAACCCTGTTATAGTCTTGGCCTTCACAACATCCTCTGGCAAGGAGTTCCACAGGTTGACTGTGCGTTGTGTGAAGAAATACTTCCTTTTGTTTGTTTTAAGCCTGCTGCCTATAATTTCATTTGGTGACCCCTACTTCTTGTGTTATGAAGAGTAAATAACACTTCCTTATTTACTTTCTCCACACCAGTCATGATTTTATAGACCTCCATCATATCCCCCTTTAGTCGTCTCTTTTCCAAGCTGAAAAGTCCCAGTCTTTTTAATTTTTCTTCACATGGAAGCCGTTCCATACCCCTAATCACTTTTGTTGCCCTTTTCTGAACCTTTTCCAATTCCAATAGATCTTTTCTGAGATGGGGCGACCACATCTGCACACAGTATTCAAGATGTGGGCATACTATGGATTTATATAGAGGCAATATGATACACTCTGTCTTCTTATCTATCCCTTTCTTGATGATTCCCAACATTCTGTTCGCTTTTTTGACTGCTGCTGCCCATTGGGTGGACGTTTTCAGAGAACTGTCCACAATGACTCCAAGATCTCTTTCTTGAGTGGTCACAGCTAATTTAGACCCCATCGTTTTATATGTATAGTTGGGCTTATGTATGCCTGAGCAACAGCTGCAGCTGAACCAGGGCTGAATATGATTTAGCTGGAAGAGCAGACGAAAACAAAAATCTGCAGTAGCTAAGGTTAAATGCTGACCCGGCCTTGACCCTGGTTATTGTACTGGTGCTGCACATGGTACATCATCAATACTTTTCAAGCTAAACTGTGCTCTGTGCCGGCTCAGCTACACTTGTTGCAGACCCTCTGGGCAGCAACGAGTAGTTTTTCTAGCAAAGACAGAGCTCTAATGACTCTTCCCAGCCAGTCTAACTGAATTCCATACATTTTTTGGTGTCAGGAACCAACCTGTGCAGAGCTTCTTGGCTCAACTATATCCTGTTATCGTGGCGCAGTCACCACTCCCAGGACCAGTTAGGATGTACAGGTTTTGTGCTGAATGTCGATTTCAGGAAAAGGCAAGTCGAATTAGAATCACATCCCTCTCAGACCTACTCTGTGGCTCTAAACAAAGTCACCAAGGCTAGCACAAGGAGTTTTCTATGATCCGTTTAAATCTCAAAGATTCTGATCTGTGCAACAGTCTGAAATCAGATAAGCTGAATCCTGTGTAGAGGCCCTGTGGCGTTACGCTCCTATGTTAGCCTGGATTTTCATGGTAAGAGATGCTAATTCTAAGTTTAACGTTTTCAGGGCTCTGAAATTAGCCCCCTAAAGTTCTCTACTTACAGAGCCATCTGAACCCAGGCCAGGCCGCTCACGGTACCCTAAGCCACCACCGCCGATGTTCAGCTTCTTGCCTTTTCCTCCCTTGAAACGGGATTTCCGGAACCAGGCATTCTGTACGAAACAAAGACAACTCCTTGAAATGCAAAAAAACAGCTCAGTAATGCAAGTGTG
This sequence comes from Eretmochelys imbricata, assembly GCF_965152235.1. NCBI lineage: Eukaryota > Metazoa > Chordata > Testudines > Cheloniidae > Eretmochelys > Eretmochelys imbricata. Next base: position 7,892,556 of record NC_135598.1, on the reverse strand, counting down.
GGAAGAGAAAGGTTTAGTTTGATCGTTTTGAAAGAAATACAGAGATGTTTTATTTCCTGCCCCAAAACAGACCTTGTCACAAGCTGATGGGATAGGGGAAACAGCGGTACTGAAACTAAACTGCAGATGGACTCATGCCATATTTGTGACTGGATGCTTCCTCTATGTTATGCATCTTGTGAGCACTGGTTTTGTTTATTAAACGCTTATGCCATGTTCACGGTTTGTTTTTTCTCCTGTAAAAATACAGGAACAAAGGCATTCTCTAATGACCTTCATCATGGGAGGTCTATGGCCTTCCACACGTCACTGTTGGGATCCACTGATCCCATCAATTCACCCCAGCAACAGGCTAAGCAGAAACTACGGTCCCGAAGGCAAAAAGATGCTGCCACAGTTACTTGGAACATTCTGAGTTTGCAAAGTTTTACGTCTACACACAAGCACCGTCCCAGGGTTTTATGAGCATTGGTTGCACCTGCCAAATGCCTGGCTTGGTTTGCTCAGATCTGGTGGAATCAGTGAGGTAAAATTTTCAAAAGTGCCTAAGCGATTTAAGAGCCTAAGTCCCATTTTCAAAAGTGATCCCAGGAACCTGAGCCTCATTGAAAGTCAGTGGACTTACTCCCCCTACTCCAGTGGTCCACAAACTGTTGGGGGGGGGGGGGGGAGGAGAAGGGCAGGGGGAGCATAGAGGAACATCCAGGGGGGCATGGCAGGACACAGGCCAACCCCCATGAGGGAGTGGGAAGGGAGCATCACCCGGCCCTGCTCTGCCCCCAGCCCTGCTCCCAGCCCCTGGCTGCAGCTGCAGCCATGGTTCTGCTCTTGGCCCCTACTCCCAGCTGCGACTTGGCTCCTGGCCCCCACTCTTTGCCACTCCCGGACACTGCCTTCAGCCTGGCCACAACTCCGCTCTGGAACTGGGGAGTGGTGGGGCAGGGGCGCCAAGAGAAAAAGATTGGTGACCACTGCCCTACTCTAAGTCACACTGGAAATTGGGCCTTTCAGACATTTCCAAAATATTTACCCATACAATGTGTAACCTATGTAGAGATGAAGTCATGAGAATACTAACTCCATCCCCAAATCTCCTGCTCCCCAGCTGATGTGCTGGGCAGTATGGGAAAAGTACTTAAGGAATCCTAGAATGCGATGGTACAACCCTAACTATCAAGCATGCTTCCTGTGGAAATGCCAGAATAGCTTGGACAGACAGTGTTGCTGAGCAGATACCAGGAACAGGTAAGAACTATTTCACAGAGCAGATGTCTCAGCAATGGCTGCCTTGCACAACTCTCAATTAAGCCACATTTTCTAGGTCCCTGCCATAAAGACAGAAAGTGCGTGAGGATTTGATCGTAATAAGCCTCTTTAAACCCATGCAGTGCTCAGCTGGAATCAGCAGGTCCTAGCTTCCTTGGCACTGTCCGTCTTTTTAGGCCTCACAAACCCCAGAAAGGTGGACAAGTATGAGGTTTACATTTTACAGTACGGAAATTGAAACATAGTGAGACAAAAGATAATAGAGCAAGTTTGTGATGCAGCTAGGACTATATTCCTGAACTCATCTCCCCCTTGCCCAGCTCTACCCACTGAATGACGATGCTCCCCCTAGCCGAGAGATGTTTTTGTTTGTACCTGCATTGCAAGGTCCAAGAGTTCTTTTGAAACATGCTGATTGGCTCCTTCCATATTTCTGACAAGATCACCAGCAAAATTACTATCCTTGGGAGTCAGTAAAGTGTAAGCTATTCCCTTCTCACCAGCCCTGCCCGTACGTCCAATTCTGTGCGTGTGAGTGTCTATGTCACGGGCCACATCGTAATTGACCACGGTCTTAATGGAAGGAATATCCAGACCACGAGCTGTAACATAGAGCAACATGACGATCAGCTTGATTATCTTGAATTAACACGAAGAAATCCCATCCAGATGGACCTGGGCCACTTTACACAGCTCAAACAAGAGAGCGTTTTGCACTAGACAACAACCCATTTAAGCCAACCCTGTTGTAGCTGAAACCACTGGTTAGCTGAAGTTAAATGACAGCCAGTCGGACAACACTGCACATCAGGTTAACAGGATCATGGACATTAGAGATGGAAGAGACCCGTTCAGTCAAGTATGTCCCCTATAAGGGTGGGGAAGAGTGCCTTACTAGAGAATACAGCAGATAAAACAACACGTTGTTTTAGTCAAAAGTCCAGGATCTAAAAACTGTTTTCCTGAAAGTTTCTGATGTCGGTTTCCCCACTCCTAGAAGACTATTTAATGTCCCAACTGATTTTAAGCTACCAGACAGTCAATACTTCATAAGGGAGCAGTTAACCTTTTCTAAGAGCAGCTGGCAAGCAGATCCGTAGTCTAGTATTGCTAGAACTGAAAATAAAATGCCTCTCCTAGTACAGCGTTCTTTTGAAAAAACATCTGACTATTGTTCCTAAGGCTACAGAAGCCAACCCTGCTACCTTTTGTTTACTTCCATTTCTATGCACGGAAAAGTAACATCATCAGCAATGCACATAACTGCAAGGTGCTGTGCTTCCCTCAGTGAAGACTCTGTGTGTGTGTGCGCGTGTGTGTGAGAGAGAGAGAGTTAGTATTAATACTTTGCAGTTTTCTATCCCCCTTCATCGGACTTTCTCAGAGAGCTCACAATCCCGTGACGTGGGCAGTAGCCATTTTATAGATGCAGAAACTGAGGCACAGAAAGGCAAAGTGACTTGCTCAAGGTCACATAAGCCAGTAGATCAGAACCCAAAGCTTGCTGACCTCAGCTTAGTCCAAACTCCCTCTTTAGCTACATCCTGAAACAGAGCAATAGGGAAAGCCTAACAGGTAGCACACATGGATTTGTATGTAGAGGTGGTTGGAGTATTTTTGCCTAAATGAAATTTCGATGAAGCCAAAATGTTTGAGGGATTAGGGTACTGGTCTGGGATGCAGGAGATGTGAGAGACCCAGGTTCAAGTCCCAGCTCAGCCTGATTTGAAGTGATCTGGGATGAAAATCTCTGCTCTGAATTAGGCAGACCAGGGACTTGAATCTGTTTCTCTCATCCCAAGCCAGTGGCCTAACCTCGGGCCTATAACTTGACACCCTTTCCCGCCCCCCGCAACACAATTCATTTTTAAGAAAACACTCCAAAGGTTTTGTTTTCATTAAATGGGGAACAAAAAACAAAAGCTGCTGCAAAAACAGAATGCTAGTACTCTGGTTAACTTGTTTTTCATGTGATCATATTAAAATGTCCATCTTGTGTAAGACACTAGGTGATAGGCTGGAAAAAAAGTCTTTTGTTTAGCTGCAGTATAGTCAGTCAGCTGCCATGCAAGTTTCCCTCATGTTGCTCTCACCAGGGTCAACTGTGCACATGGCAGCATTTAGTTTCTATGCTGATTCATTAGCCTCTCTGTTGAGGCTGCCAGCTTGTATATATTAACTCTAATGAGAAATGTGTTCCCTACCTGCCACATCAGTAGCAACCAGAATTGGGATCCCCTTTTTCTTAAAGTCTGAAATGACTTTATTCCTTTCGCTCTGGTCCATGTCACCATGAAGCAGCCCTAGGTTATGATCCTCCTGCTTAAGGTTATTGGCCAGCTCCTCTGCATTTGCTTTCTTGGTGACAAAGAGAAGAACACTCCCAGAAGAAGTGAACTCCACCAGGTGCCTGGTCAGCCAGTTCCACTTGCTAGGACCAGAGGGGAGAATCTCCACAATTTGTGTAACATCTTCATTTGCCTATTGGAAGGAAAGAGAAGACAACAGTTATAACCTAGAGTGGTAAAGGATGGCACAACAAGTACAAGGCAGACACTGAATGCAGCACAGGGATTCAAATCAGAAGTGTAGAGGCGAGGGGGAGGAGTAGGATGAAATGGGGTGAAGTTCCCCTTTTGAAGAAGTTTCAATTTCAGTTTGTATTTATTCCCTTGCCTTGTCTCTGAATACACTGACCCAATGGGGCACAGAAGGCTGGGACTGGCTGAACCATCAGTGTGGGAGAGGCAAAGCGCAGACCTTGCGAGGATGCTTCTAATGTTCTACAGCACCACATTTACCATTTGAAACAGACAGATTAAGCAAGACAAGGATCAGAGAGCAAGGGAATAATCAGGCCTAAGGACATGAAGAGAGGGGCACTCATCAGAAAAATCACTGGTGCAGGATCTGAGGAAGAAGGTTCCTCTAGGAGTTATGACATTTCACCTGAACCAGGGTAAATCGTGGTGTTGGTGGGGTTCACTGTACAAACTCTACATTGAACCAATAGGAGTGGGGGACATGGCACCTTTTGGGGTGTGTGTGTGTGCTCTGATACAAATTGTCCCAAGGAGGAGAATGTTTTCAAAACAGTCATAATTTTGCCCAAAGAAACCAGAATATCTGCATTGCCCTGCAGCAACAGAAGGGGCACTGTCTGGCTGAGCTAGCAAAGAGGTTCCTTTTCTCAAAGGCAGAACGCTTGACCAGGAAGCTGAAAACCAAAGGGCTTTAATCAGCCATTAATTTTCTTTATTAATAAAACATAAGGCAGGATGTGTTGCCTTAGAAGGCATGTGTACAGATTTCCGTAGGGAAGGATTCTCTTATAAATGTCCTGCTGTACAGTTAGATCTCAGCAATTTGCATATATTACTTGCAAAATTTCTTCAAAGCAGATGTATGCCTGTCACCTGTTTGCACAATTAGCTGACACGTAGCTGTTATGCTGTTGCCAAGCGAGTAAGTAGCCAAAATCCCCACATAAACCAGCTGGAAGCTTTTATATTACTAGTTTCATGAGGAGCCTTACAATTGTAAAACCAGTGCATAGGTTTAATTGATTCTTTACATTTTCAGGGCAAAACACAGGAATTCATCCATATGAGTCTCAGAGTAACAAACTGAAATGCTAAACTGCCATGCACTGTGCTGAAAATGTACTTGTGTTGTGTTGCCAGGATTAGACATATACTAACTTAAGAGAAAGAAAAAAAAAAAGACTTATTAGAACAAAATGTAATGAAGTTCTAAGTTAAAAAAAAGGGGTCTAGATCTTTTCTAGCTGAGTAACAAGGCTAGTAACCTGTTAATCTCCAGGCAATCAGAGGCTACACCAGGAACTAAGGGCCTGAGCCACTGAAGGTAATGGCAGAATTATCAACTTTGATGGAAGCAGTACTGAACCTTAAGACAGTATTGGGATACACCCACAAAGACCAAATACTATCATTTATTTATTACTTGTATTATGTTTTCATTAAACGCCTGTATCTAAACCTTAGGCACCTAGATCTATGATGGTGAATACAATCAATGGCCAAACTGGGAAAGACTTTAACTTAGCAATTTATGAGTTATTTTTTCTCTAGAGTAATTTTCTTAGTATCAGTGTTGCTCCAGGCATTAATAAAAGCTCCTATCACAGTAAGGATGCTTAGTTCTACAGAGAATTACTACAGATAATTCTTTCCCAGTAGTCTGGCTGGTGGGTCTTGCCCACATGCTCAGAATCTAACGCCACCATATTTGAAGTCAGGAAGGAATTTTCCCCCAGGTCAGACTGGTAGAGATCCTGGGGTTTTTTTGCCTTCCTCTGGAGCATGAGTCACTTACTGGTTTGAACTGGAGTAAATGGCTGTAACCTGAACTCTTTAGATCAAGATTTGAGGACTTCAGTAAATGAGCCAGAGGTTACGGGTCTACTACAAGAGTGGGTGGGTGAGATTCTGTGGCCTGCGACATGCAGGAGGTCAGACTAGATGATCATGATGGTCCCTCTGGCCTTAAAGTTTCTGAGTTATCGTAAAATTAGAATATAAGTTTTTTTTAATTACATTACTTATTTTTTCCAGACCTCGTGTTCAAGAATGCAAAATATTTCCTCCTGGCAATCAGTGACCACAGCTGTAGTCTAAGCTTTAATGTAAATAACATAAGACGACAGAATAAGATGGTTTTCTCTACCATCTTTGAATTCTCTTTCAGAAACAATGTTGCAGGATTACCTCTCCAATGTCTCCCTGCACCACTCGAATCGGGTCGATCAGGATATCTCTGGCCAACTTCTCAATCTTTTTACGAAAAGTGGCACTGAACAAGAGAGCTGGAAGGAAAAGTCTATTTGAACTCTCTGAAGAGTACACTCCCTTTCTGTACTATGAAAACACTTCTGTATAGATCTAATTAACAAGCTCTGTACAAAAGAAATAAAAAAACTGTGCTAGGTATTAGGGATTCTGAGTCATAGTCAATCTTTTACCAAGTTTAAGGCAAATTTCCATCAAATCCCTTAGCACAAACAGCGCAGGCTTGTATTAATTTTCCAGAACACTTTAAATACATACACAGGAAAATGGCTAGAATAAGAGCATTTATTCAGTTATCCAAAAACAAGATGTGGAAAGACGGTAATGCCGCATTGTATTCCCATGGCGGCTTCCATCAGAGGATCTCACAGCAAATCAAATATTACGTCTGTCTATCAACTCCTCTCTGAGCTAGGTATTAAACAACACTGAAAACAACTGGAGCTGAACTCTTGAAAGTCTTGCCCCAAGTGACTTATCGAAGGTCAGAGAATGAGTCAGTGGCAAAGCTGGAAATAGAATCCAGGAATCCTGGCTCCAAGACTCTTGCTCTAACTACTAAATATCAACGCCTCTTCCTAGCTTTTACCCTGTGGTAGTTTGTTTTGAAACATGCTTGTACTTACTTTGTCTGTCAGGGCGCACATGGCTGGCAACTGATCTCACTTGGTATTCTGAAAAAGGAAAGAAAAAAACAGCATATAATCAAAACCTAGTACTATTTCACTAGTGAGTGGAAGAAAATCTAGTCAAGCTTTTTGTGCGTTCAACGGATTTAAAAAAAATAAAATAAAGGATCCATAGTACTTTTTATACATACAAACATATTTATCTATTTTGCCCTAGCAAACAAAAATCTGAAGAGGTTTCTTGCTGTTCACACTCACTAATCATTGGTTTATTAGAGGTTTCAGAGTAGCAGCCGTGTTAGTCTGTATCCGTAAAAAGAAAAGGAGTACTTGTGGCACCTTAGAGACTAACAAATTTATTAGAGCATAAGCTTTCGTGAGCTACAGCTCACTTCATCGGATGCATTCAGTGGAAAAATATAGTGGGGAGATTTTATATACACAGAGAACATGAAACAATGGGTGTTACCATACAAACTGTAACAAGAGTGACCAGGAAAGGTGAGCTATTTTCCCCTCCCCTCCCACCCCCGCTCTCCTGCTGGTAATAGCTCACCTTTCCTGGTCACTCTTGTTACAGTCTGTATGGTAACACCCACTGTTTCATGTTCTCTGTGTATATAAAATCTCCCCACTATATTTTCCACTGTATGCATCCGATGAAGTGAGCTGTAGCTCACGAAAGCTTATGCTCTAATAAATTTGTTAGTCTTTAAGGTGCCACAAGTACTCCTTTTCTTTTTATGGTTTATTAGAAGCCAGCTTACTCCACCTGAGACTTCAGTAGGCAAGTGTTTCAGGCCAGCTGATGAAACAGATGAAGATAGCACAGTAAATGGTTTTTGGCAGAAAGATACAGAAAATTGATGCACTTTGCAAAGCAACTTTGGTTGTGAAACAGCATTCATTACAGCTTCTGAGAGGGCTGATTGACTTCCAGGCTAAGTGTTAGTGCCATGACTGTAGAGCTAACCTGAGATACAGACTAAGCAAGGCTGCTTCCCAAAAATGAGGGAACAGTGTGTGTAGTGCTCCAATTCCTTCCACTCCTAACTCTGAATGGCCCTAATACAACAGGCACTGGCTTGGGAAGGTAAGCATTCCAGTTCAATAATCTTTGATGGGGGGCACAAAGCAACAGCAATCCCATGCTTGAAGTTGCAATATAAAAAGAAAAACAAACAAGAACTATCTAGGGCACATTTAAAAAAAAAAGGTAATTCATACTTACCAAATTATCATGGAAATTTACAAGCACAAAACCTTGCCTACTCGTTTCCATGATGATTATCACAGAAAAAAATTAATGACATTGTATTCACCCAGCAAAAAAAACAGTTATTAGTAAAAATGTGAGGCTATCAAAATGCTCTAATTTACTTTATTTGCTCAACAATGAGCAGAACAGCTCAGACAGCAATTCCATAGCAAATTTTATGCCCCATATTTCATATTTAAGTTAAACACATCGAAGAGTTGTTTACTTTATTATTGCTTCCAGGTTGCATTTGTTTGTTGCCAAAATGCTGTTTCATAGCTCCCTTCAATTGTGCTCCTAATTAATCTGAGTGCACATCCCTGCACCTCTTACAGTACACTAGCAAGCCTCTGTCCTCTTTGGTTTGCTTCGGCCACTGGAGAGTCAAAGCTGTGCTACATCAAGGCAAGGACCTTCTTTAACGACACTGCAAAGCTGTACACAAATTCAATGCACTGATCAAGCATGTAACATCTCAGTGAAGTAGGCAGGTGTTACTACAGCATCCCAACTTATCCATGCATAACTGAGGCACGGGGTGAAGGGACTGGCACGACGCCACTCAGAAAGTTGGAGGTAAAAGTCAGGATTAGAACCTAGCAGTTCCTGAATCCCATTCCCATGATCATTTTGCTAGACCTGCCTGGCCCCTTTTCATCAATGCTAAAAGGTCATGCCCTTTAAATGCATACCTAGCCAGGGTTCTGTCCAAACAGACTTTTCTCAATGGATTTCAAAGTTCTGGTAAGCTACAGGAGTTCCATGCAGCCAATTCAGATTGAAAATTGCGTACTCCTACTTTATGCTGTATGGAGGCTTTCATTCAATACATACCAAAACCCATGTCAAACATTCTGTCTGCTTCATCAAACACAAGATAGGAGACTCTTTGAAGATTGGTAGCTTTCTTCTTCACATGATCAATCAAGCGACCCTATGAGAAAACAAAAATTAAAATCCACAAGCCTTTAAGTGTAACGTAGGGGTTCTCAAACTGGGGGCTGGGACCCCTCAGGGGGTCATAGGTTCTTACATGGGGGGGTCGCAAGCTGTAAGCCTCCACCCCAAACCCTGCTTTGCCTCCAGCATTTATAATGGTGTTAAATATATAAAAAGTGTTTTTAATTTACAAGGAGGGGTCGCACTCTGAGGCCTTCTATGCGAAAGGGGTCACTGGTACAAAAGTTTGAGAACCACTGGTGTAACAAGCGGCATCTTTGAGGAAAGTGGCTACTGCTCTGGTATTTAATCCTCACTCAGTATAAATCATCATGATACTAAAAAAGAGACTTGTAATAGAAAATGTCTCAATGCTTCAGTCTATAACAGACCATTGCTATTCATACAGCAGTTCTGTATCAATTATATTTTCAAGTCAGCGGAAGTAAGATTCCAAATACATCCAGTTAGTGTGCCTGGTAGACTAAGTTTTAAGGCCGGGATTTTCAAAAGAGCCTTTGGAATTAGGGACCCAATTCTTTGAAATTCCCATCCCAGCATTTAGGGGCAACAATACAAAATGATCCTCTACTCTTAGTTTCATTCATGTTTGAAGTGAAACATGCACTAGAGACCCCACATCCAACAGACAACCCAGTGTTTAAACTGGTCACTACCTTGTCACTAGACACATACCAGTATAATTTTCTTAGATCTTAAAGGCATAGCTACCTGGAACACTAAATTTTGCTGGGGCCCTGTACAAAATAGGTCTCTTTGGTGGGCAATGCAAAAGTGCTCCCATCCAGTATATTTCAGTACTTTGTACACTCTAGTTTTAAATGACTCATATTAAATGATTTCTACCACTTCCACAATCTAACAGATCTCCCAGTTAGGAAATGTTCCCTGATATTCCACCTACAGTTTCCTTCGCTTAGCTGCCTCTCTTTAGACTTAGTTATACCACCTTGGATCACTGTAGAGTACATTTCTACTCTTCTTACTTTTCAAATTGTAGACATGTAGCTTTATTAGATAGATTAGATAGAGGTCAAATACCCTGTGCTTTTCCTCAATAATTGGTCCAGAAATTTTTCATGTTTTGTTTTCACTCTGGTTGTCCATAACAGATAATCACTAGTGTTTCTTTCAGTTTGTCCTTTCTCATTTACCCACAGAATACTGATCTTAATTATCAAAATGTAAATCACTGGACTTGTGAATATTTTTGACATATAATGGTTACCCACTTATTTCTTTCTCCCAGGAATCAGTGTAAACTATGTGGTGGGTACGCTGCTCAAGTTCTGCCCACAGTTACAAAATAGCTGGCTGTTTCTAACTGGTCAGCAGTGAATCAAAGTTAACAATGTAACTTCAAATTACTATCATTAGATTTCAGAGTTAACACACAAGCAAGGTAATGGACTGTTCACGCCTTTCAGTATTATTGTTGCACGTTGTCTGCTGATTCAGGAACACAACACTGGAGCTGGTCACTTTCAAAAGGTTTTCATCACAATCTCAAGGATAAGAAATCAAGTGCTGGTACCAAGCATGCCTCTTACTGACTCAATCTGACCATGTTCTTTCTCATCTGTCCTATTTAGAGATTACCCCCTCAAAGTTTCCAGATTCAACAATGTTTTCGGCATGTTTGTTAAAGCACCTCCTAAGCTGTTGGTACTAAGGAAAGCTGCAGGGCTTGAATAGTTAAAGAAAGAGTTCCCCATCACCAGGTTTCAAAAATATGTCTCTCAATTTCAACTTAAATGAAAGCCAGGACCCTAAGCCGCAGTGCAGGCAAAAGAGAAAGGTTCCATCATCGTTAAGATATACTTACTGGTGTACAGACGACTATCTCTGCCCCTTCCTGCAGAGCTTTGGCTTGTTCCCACATACTTCCTCCTCCATACACAGCTACCGAGCGCAGGTTATACGCTTTACCAAAGCGTTTACATTCAGCATGGATCTGAAAGTTGCAAAGAAAGCAAAGCACAGCTCAGATTAGACACTCAAACGAAAGGCCTCTCACTCTTGGAAATATCATCTAATTCTTAAATCCCACCATCTCAAATTTGGGCTTAATGTAACTCAAGGGAACATATTACAAATCCTCAAGCTTGAATTCTGAGCTCAAATACATATGTGAAGCTTCCATTAACTTTACTTGGAAACCTATCCATGCATCCAGCTGCAGAATTTGGACCATAGCATTTAAACAGAACTTTTCGACTTCAGATAATTTTACAAACATTAACTAACCTCAGCAATGTCCATTTGAGGCATATATTGCTATATTGTATATTTAGCATTCAGGAAAAACATAGCTAACATTATTATTAGTTATTATGACATTAGTAGTATTAGGGCATGCCAATATCAATATGATACAGCATAGGTCAGCATTGTACCAATCCGTAATTAACATACACGTTTTTTTATAGATTTGACGCCTGCTTCCTGGGGCTACTCACTCCAAAATACTGCAAACAAATATTTCCATGACAAGAAGAGTGCTGTCTAGATATGAGAGTTCAGAGCTCAGATTCCCACGTTCTAGTCCTAGCTTTCACTGACTTGGGTGACCTCAAGCAAGTAATTTTACCTCTTTATACTTGTTTCCTCTTCTGTAAAAGAGAGGTAATATCAACCCACTTCATAGGTATATTAGATAATTAGTTAATATCTATAAAGTTGGTTGAGATCCCAGGATGAAAGGAGTTACAAGTGTAGAGCATTATCTTAAATTATAAACTAGTTATAACACACAGTTCCATCTTTTTCAACAGACTATTGCAGTTTATCTGCTAATTTCTCTTGCACAGAGATCTGCCATGTTCTATGAGGAAACAGTGCTAACAAACATACTATGTACCTACCTGTTGGCAAAGCTCTCTGGTTGGGCACACGATCACTGCAATGGGACCATCCCCTGGCTCCAGCTCCTTTTGATCCATGATGTGGATCAACATTGGCCAGATGAAGGCTGCGGTTTTCCCACTGCCAGTCTTAGCTATGCCAATCATGTCTCTGCCACTTAATGCAACTGGAACACCCTGAAAATAAAAACACATTCTAAGCCCATGTGTCAGCTAACACATATATAGCCTGATAAAGCAGAAAGATTGAAAGCCCATACAATCAGGGGGACAAGATGGCACAAGGGATTGGTAACAGGCTATACACACTTCCATATCTAGGTTGCCAAGTTCAGTCTGGATGAACTTGTTAGAGGACTGAAGTCATTAGCACTTCAGGGCTGTTTTGGCCTATGTGAAATAAATGGCAAGGGTTCAGTACAGTACACAGTGCATAAATATGCATATCACAAACACAACTGAAATTCCTTTTGAATCGTAGCAGAGGGGTCAAGAGACTGAACAACGCTCTCTAGGATGTGTCCCCTCCCTCTTGGTCCAGATGTAGGCACACTGGTGGGGTGGTGAAGAGAAACTTTCACTGCTCCTGACCATACTACACCAGTACTAATCTTTGATGTACTCACTTTACCCCTAAGCGCTGCCAATCCAGCATTTTTCAGCAGCAGAGACTTTTATACGCCGCAATATAGACTAATCTGGCATACACCAACTCCTAAACACAGCAAAGTCTGAGGAATTTTATCAATGTTAGACATAACTTTAAAAAAATCCCATATATTTACTAAAAAAGGAACAGGAGGACTTGTGGCACCTTAGACACTAACAAATTTATTAGAGCATAAGCTTTCATGGGCTACAGCCCACTTCATCGGATCTATCTATGCTCTAATAAATTTGTTAGTCTCTAAGGTGCCACAAGTACTCCTGTTCTTTTTGCGGATACAGACTAACACGGCTGCTACTCTGAAACCATATATTTACTGCGTTCTTAAAATATAAAAAAATGCAACCACAGCAAGGTTCGCTATAACCTTACACTACTGACTCACAGTCTCGCTCTCCTGTTCTAACCGGCTGTGTATGCAGTAGAATCCCTTGCACATGCACTGCAATACAGGTGGGCCCACTTCACTGAGGCAATGAGATACAATTTCAATAGCCAAAAAACCCAAAACAAAACCAAAAAACCCACTTGTCATGTAGCCTACCAATCCTGCTCATGGTGCTAGTTAGGTGTGAACTGTTCGCTAGTATGAGGTTCTCCATGTGCTGTTCTTTGTTCATTTTGTGCAACACTTATTTTTAAAGCAACATAGTAAATATAAAAAGGGAACATCTGGCAGTGCTATATATTCCCCTGAGCAACAGGATAATGGCTCACACCTGCTACAAATCCTCCTGGGGGGGCCAATTAAAAAAAAGACTGGGGACTTTATTTACAGTTGATATTTAAAGTAACAGGTAAACCTATTTTTAAAAATAAGATTAAAGTGACTTGCAAGGATGTACGTGAATTATTCCTTAGGATAGCTTAATATAGGTGATCACAATTGCTCACAGCTTCATGTGGACTAAGGGTCATTTTTGCCCACATCTCTTCTGCTTTTAATGCTAGAGGAATAGGAAGTAACAGTACTCACCTGACATTGTATAGGAGTGGGCTGGGTATACTCAGATTTCCGAATTTGATGCATAAGCTGTTCATCAAATCCAAAATGAGCAAAACTACTGCCAGGTCTGGGGGGAGCGGCACCAGAGACCTAGAAATAAAGAGATAAATGTACAATACAAAATAAAAACTAGGAATTGGAAAGAAAAAATCAGAGAAGTCTTTACACAAAATTAACATAACATTTTTGTATCAGAAGGTGGCACATTTTCATTTTGACAGACATAAGGTTAATGCAGTGTAAAAGCCATAAGATACAAGTTTGGAGCACTGTGGACTACAGGAACATGAATAGCAGCGTACACCAAAGCTTTGTCTTGTAACTCTTCCAGGTAGATGTTGCAGGAGCAAAGTACAAGATTTCCTAAGTTTGCACTAAAGTGTCCACTGGAGGAGTTACAGCGCAGCACTTTGGTGGTATGCTGCTATGCACAACCCCATAGTCCAGAACCGAGGGGCAGCACAGACAAGCCCCGAGACTCTCAAACCCCTGTGTGGTAGCTGGATAATACAACTTTTTTACAAACGGGGAAACTAATGAGAAAGAGAAACTAATAAATAGTCTGCCTAACTCATACAGTGATTTACTTGGGACTCATATCCAGGCATTCTGACTCTCAGAGGTAGATCATCTCAGTTATTTTTTATTTACTGCATAGGATAAAAAACTGCGGAACTGGGCATACACAGCATGAAAAAGATTACTGCTCTGGATTCAACACAGAACTATTATTGCATAATGAAGGAATGAGTTTGAACAATTAAATTAGGTTTGAAATGGTTAATTGTATTTAAAATTTTACCATTACAAAAAAAACCAAACCTCAAAATAAATGACAGTGAGCATCTGAATTCCAAAGGTGTCCCAGGACAGAGCACGGATTCCCTTATCAAACATTACTATAGTTTCACTTCTCCACAACACAATACCTTAGTCTAATTGTACTACTACTGTTTTTGTTTTCTATGGCAAGCAAACTGCTTCCTCGGGAACCAGAGTTATTAAATTCCCAGATTTATAAACACAAAGCAACATCCCTAAACTTAACTATGACACTAAACTAGTGTGGAACTTCTGAAAGCATATACTAATACATTTTACTTTATTCCTCTATGCATAGGTTGAGTGAGCTAGACAGAGTTTTAATGTTGTTAGATAAATGAGATGGGTTTTTTATAATGTGCCTAGACCAATGGGCAAGCATGTTTAATATAAATGAAGGACACTGTTTTCCTCGTATTTGCAGACATGTACCATATCCATACTGAGTACATACAAACCCTTTAGGAAATGTAAACTGCACTTGAAATACATTGGCTAAGATTTTCAGATGTAACTGATGGTCTTGGGTGTCCAAAGGGCCCTAACTTTCAGGAAGTGCTGAGCACCTGCTCTCTGAAAATCAGACCCCGTTAGGTTCTCAAGTGGTCTCAAAATCACTGTCCTTTGTGAAAGTCTTGGGCATAACAACTACTAAAGTAATCCCAAAGGGTGAAAGTGAGGGGCCCTGGGAATATGGTCTTGTTTCCAGCTTACCCGTAGATTCAATTTATGTCGTAGTTCCACTATCTGCTGTGGGGTGAGGCTGCTGATTTCTTCGTGCTCCTCGTAGAAGTTTTTCTCAAATGGAGGGTATTCAATCTGCAGGTTCAAATACTCACAGTTAGTCAAGAATCCATTCTGTACACTAGATTTTGGCAGGAAGGTTTGTCCTTTTCTGAGCAAAGTCTTAATCATCCCTGAAGTTAGCCCACAGCTGGGCTGGGAGGATGACTGTTTATTTGAATTAATTTCAAATTCTTGACTCCACTACTGCCCTGGACATCCCTGCCACTTATTCATCATTCTGTAAAATACTACCTTAATTTCTTACCACTCTGTTCCTTTTAACTCTCACCGGTAATCCCCTAGTTCTTTTCTGCTCAATTACCTCAAACAGATCAAGATGAATTTTATAATAACTGTTAGCTAACTTAAACCTTTCAATCAGGTAGCTATTTTGAGGTGCTCCACAAATCTGGCTCATTAGGCTGAGGAACACACAAATTCCTTAAGTTAAAACCCAGTAGAAGAAACTCCATCCCTACCTCTGAATGATCAATAGGTGGAAGAGGATCTATGACTTTTTTGGATGGCGCAATTGGATTCCCATCACTATCATATTCCAAGTTATCCTCTTCCTCTTCTGGGACCACACCAGCAGTAGGATTTTCTGCCATGTAGCGAAAATAAGCTTCCTGCAGCAAAACACATCAGTAAAATCACACCCAAATACAATGGGAGAAATACTACTGTATTTTTGCTTAACTGGTGCATATATTAGATGGTCGCTCACTTTAACACCTACCATTGAAGAACAACATGTTCACTAGAACTGGCTCTTCTAGTAAACAGCAATAGTAGTAAAATCCAGAGGAAAGAATCAGAAGAAATGAAGAAAGCTGCTATAATGTTCACTTAGTACCACAAAATGCTTTAAAAACTTTTTTCTTCTTCAAAAGACTGATTAAGAACTGTTTGTACCAAGAACTGTCATGCGTTATGCTTTATTAAATGGCAGGGTCTATTCTTACATCCATAAAGACTACAGAACAAATGCTGCCGCCTTTTAAACATGGAATTTTGAACAAAAAGTCACTATACGTTCAATTATTTTTTTTAAACACCCCCCCTAAAATGCCTCAAATGTTTATTTTTCACCTCCCCCAACCATCCTCTGAGTGAGGAAAAGGTGTTTTGCTTCAATGTACTAATGGACCGTCAACACCCCATTTAAATGGGAAAGAAACAATTCCAAAAGAGAGGCACAAACTGGAATTCACTGAAGGCACTGGAAGATCCCACCCTACACATCTAACAAAGATGCACATCTACTGTAGAGACTCATTTAGCTCTCACTGTTAATCTGCAAACCAAAACATTCTCATGGGGAAATGAGCGTCTCATCTGACTTCTCAGCAAAGATTCAGGGGCCAGATTTCCAAAGTCCAGTGCATGTACCTGCGTGCAAATGTTTGCACTTGTCTAACTTTCGCATGTGCATTCAACAGGCCAGTTAGCTGCTTAACTAACCATCTGTGCATATAATTTGCATAGTCTCAGGTATTTGCATGCATAAATTAGCTTCACTCAAATGTATATAGTTACAGCACATTGGTGTGGTCCTACATTACTGAAACTAACAGAATAGTTACTAACAAATCACAAAGTATCAAATAATTAGGACATGTCAAATAAATGAATAAAGTACATTTTGAAATCAAGTCTCTTTTCTTCATTTATTATCTGTGTTAGGGCACATCTACAAGTACACTTACTGTACGGCAAGCTAGGGTGTAAAACTGCAGCAGTCCCAGCATGCTGCACAGTAAGTGTCCATGTCGACCCTACTGCAAAGCATAGCAGGGAACTTTTAGGACATTCCAGCAGAGTTCACCCAAAGACTTAGTAAGCAGCATGCTGGTGTGTTGTTGACTCAAACTCCAGCTTGCTGCACAGTAAGCGTAAGTGTAGACATGACCTTATTGTATTGCCTAATTCGGGACTGGGGCCCTAATTATGCATAAAGAGGAAAAGATGATCTCTGCCCCCAAAGAGTGACAAAATTTGGCTGACAAGTCATCAGAGTGACTTCCCATGATTCCACTGTAGCTCTGTATTAGATGACTATGATCTAGATGGAAGAACAAACTGCCTCCAGGCATAGAAGCTCAGCACAGCAACTTGGCTGACCTAGCAGCTGATGAGTGGGTAATGTTTCTGGGAAGAGGGATCTCAGACAAATTGAAAAAGATTTGGTCTAACTTTCTAGAAACCTTTCATTTATTCCTAACAGATGGAAACCGAGACATCACTCTCCTCTCCCTCCCATTTCTTTTCCTTTCTGTTCTTCTCTTTTTTGGGGGGGGGCGGGGGGAGGTTGTGGAACCAATATAAATAAAAGATATTACTATAACCAGTTTAGATGAGGCCCAGAGGTATTGAAAACTATGTGTATTTTAAACCATATCAGCTGAAAGATCCTCTCACATACAAGTTAAGGAACTGTGAGATTTTTCTCCCAATATTCTTTATTTCTTTTCTAAAGCATCTGGAAAGGCAGGGACAACAGGGAAACTAGTAGACTCTCTCGATGAACTTCCAAGTTTGTTTCAAATGGTATTCAAGTTTTGCTTGTACCTAAGTAGTTAGATTTTGGGGGGATAAAATAGATAGAAAGACTGCATAGGAACTCACTTGGTCATCTTCCTCTTCAATGTCATCTCGAATACCCCTGGAAAAACAAGCGGAGAAACAAACTTCCCTGCAAATGTTCCACATACCCAGCTCTGTATTGTCACTTGAGTAGTGATGAGCTCCATGCTTTAGTGGAAGACACAACACTAACAATATCAAGCAGCAATTAAATCAGTGTATAATCCCAACCCACAGGAGCTTTCATAATACATAATCCTGCACAAGCGTCTTTTACTTCCACTAGCATGGCTGAAGATTAGGAATTCTTTGATGTGGATTCTACTGTGAAAGTTTTTGAAAAGTGAGCATTTTGGTTTAAGTCCCTGGCATTACCAAAAGATGTTATTACAAGCCCATAACTAGAGAGGGACAGGAACCAGGAAGTTTGAATCCAGTTCAGGGCTTCCCCAAAGTCGGTGGTGATTTGGATCCAGTGTTCTGTTTCAGGCCTATGAACAACCTGATCAACGCCATGCAATATAGACTATATTAACACATCTGATGTTCACAACAAGTATCAATGGTACATAGTTATTTCACTTGATCAAGACAGACAAGCAATCTCCCCCCTTGTAAATCTGCTTCTGAGCTCAAAATTTCCCAACTGTGGGGAGCAGCATGTGGCACTGTTCTTAACCTCTGAACTAGGTTTAGAAGAATCACAGTATTTACTGCAAAATTGTGTTTATTTCTAAATTTGTCTGTGCTGCAATGGTTCTTTCACCAGATGATCCCAAAGGAGCCATCTATTCTAATAAATATGGTTTTAGGCAAAACCAAACATTCCTAATCACTGGGGAACAAATAGCTTCATCTGGGCCAGTCTGGCAAGCTAGTAGCAATGAAATGCATTGACATGCAAGGATCTCAGTTTAATCCCTCAGTCTCTAGGTTTGCCTGGCCTGGGATTGCTGGGCAAAGAGTACCTGAATCATACTTGGGAACAATGTCCTTTGGATATTGCTCAGGAAGGCAGCGACTGGTTTGTAGGGAGCTATACCCAGTTTTCCTTGGCTTGTGTAGATGGTTGCTGCAATGTAGGGACTTTGAGTACAGGGAGGGAAGAAAAGGCGTTGGTGATCCTTCCCAAATAAAATAAAAGCCTGGTTTGTTTTCTTATAAGTGAATCTTCCAGTATGTTTTGTTTTGGGGTGCCTCAAAGGATTCTGCTAATCTATCATCTGATGCTATTTTACTGTACAAAAATTTACAGCCACTGGAAGGGATTCTATGCTCTGGTTATTCACTATATTTACATGACATGGATCTAAAGAACCAATTAAGTTTAATGTAAAATGGAGAAGATGGTTTTTATAAGCCTTGAAATGCTCTAAACACCCTTACAAGGCAGGATCTGAGAGATACAGAAGAGAGCTTACTTTGTATTCTTTCTTTCCTTGTCTTTCTCTTCAAGTCTCTTCATGTCTCGGGCTGCTTGATCCTAAGAGGACACAGAATTGTATCACATAACAACCACAAGGATAAAGCTTGGAAAGGAAAAATCCTTATTGCAATGTTGTTTATACAAAGTGATGAATGACCTTGCAAAACATGATGATAAATCTGAAGCGGGAAACAGGAGTCAGTCATATTGTAATAGGACCGAAGTAATCAGAGCTAGGTTATTCCATCATGCCACAGGAACAGCACTTTTGGGATTCAACAGTCTCTCATTCCATGTCCTATTATGCTAACCATATCATGCCACTGACTAATCCTTTGGGAGTTCTCAGGCCAACGTTTTCCAATGCTGTTCTTAAAAACAGTTTTCTTCGCACATCGATCAGGAAAGCTGTGCCAGCACCAATTGTCTTTAAACATAATTGCAGCTAGCAGAGTTGATGCCAAGGCATAAGTCATTAAGATCAAAGTAACAAAAAAGCTTAAAATACTATCTTTATTATGAATGGCGTTGTACTGCCTGGTTAGATCTTTGGCGATGTTATAGTTCATCTGAAGGTTGAAGGCAATTTGGGTGAAAGTAATCATGAAATGATAGATTCCATGATTCTAAGGAAAGGAAGGACAGGAGCAGAATAAAGACAATGGATTTCAAAAAAGCAGATGTTAAACTCAGAGAATTGGTAGGTAAGGTCCCATGGGAAGAAAATCTAAGGGAAAAAGGAGTTCATGAGAGCTGGCAGTTTCTCAAAGAGAGAATATTAAAGGTGCAACAGCAAGCTACCCTGATGCAAAGAAAAGACTGGAAGAATAGAAGGGAAAGATAGGAAGAAGGAAAGAAGACGCCAATATGGCTCCAATCAGAAGCTCTTTAATGCCTGAAAATCAAAAAGGAATCCTACAAAAAGTGGAAACATGGACAAATTGCTAAAGAGGCGTACAAAAGAACAGCATAAGCACGTATGGGACAAAATCATAAAGGCTAGGGCACAAAAAGAATTACACTCAGCAAAGGACATAAAAGGCAATAAGAAGAGGTTCTATAACTACATTAACAGCAAGAGAAGGATGAAGAAAAGTAGAGGTCCTCTACTTAGAGGGGAAGGAGAACAAACAACTTGTGACATCAAGAAGGCTATGATGTTTAATGCCTATTTTGCTTCAGTCTTCACTATAAGAGGTTAATTGTGATCAGAAACGTAACAATTAATATTAACAACAAGGACGACGGAATGGAAGCCAAAATAGGGAAAGATCATGCTAAAGAATATTTAAAGAAGTTAGATGTATTTAAGTCAGCAGGAGTTGATGAAATTCACCCTAGGGTACTTAAGGAACTAGCTAAAGCTTTCTCAGAACCTATAGCGATTACTTTTGAAAACCCTTACAGGGCAGGTGAAATCACAGAGGCCTGGAGAATTGCAAACAATCTACCTATCTTTAAAAAGGGGAACAAAAAGGACTCAAGGCATGACAGACCAGTCAGCCCTAACTTCAATACCTGGAAAGATACTGGAACAAATTATTAAACAATTCATTTGTAAATACCAAGAGGATAATAGGGTTACAAATAACCACCAAGATAGATTTGTCAAGAACAAATCATGCCAAACCAGCCTAATTTCCTTCTTTGACACAGTAACTGTTCTAGTGGGGGGCCTATAGACATGATGTCTTGATTTTAGTAAGGTTTCTGACACAGGTTTTAGTAAGGTTTTTTACATGACATTCTCATAAGCAAAATAGGGAAATGTGATCTAAATGAAATTACTGTAAGGTGGGTGCAGAACTGGCTGAAAGGCTGTACTCAAAGAGTAGTCATCAATGGTCCACTGTCAAATTGGGGGGACATATTTAGTGGGATCCTGCAGGGGACTGTCCTGAGTTCAGCACTATTCAGCATTTTTATTAATGACTTGGATAATAGAGTGGAAAGTATGCTTATAAAATTTGCAGATAGCAGCAAGCCGGAAGGGGTTGCTAACACTTTGGAGGACAGGATTAGAATTCAGACTGCCCTTGACAAATTGGAGAACAGGTCTGAATTCAACAAGATGATTTTCAATAAACACAAGCGTAAAAAACTCAGGAAGAAAAAAATCAGATGCGCAACTACAAAATGGGGATAAACTGGCTAGGAGGTAGTGAAAAAGTTGTGAAAAAGGCTCATATTTTTCTGGGATGCATTAAGAGGAATGTCATACATAAGACATAGAAAGTAACTGTCCTGCTCTACTCAGCACTGGTGAGACCTCCATTGGAGTACTGTAACCAGTACTTGGTGCAACACTTCAGGAAAGATTGACAGATTGGAGAGAGTCCAGAAGAGAGAACAAAAATGATAAAAGGTATAGAAAACTTCACCTATGAAGAAAGATTGAAAAAAAACAGGGCATGTTTAGTCTTGAGAAAAGAAAATTGTGGGGGGACCTGATAACAGTGTTCATATATGTTAAGGGCTGTTACAAAGAGAACAGGAATGAACTGTTCTCTATGTCCACTGAAGGTAGGACAAGAAGTAATGCACTTAATCTGCAGCAAGAGAGATTTAGGTTAGATATTAGGAAAAACGTTCTAACTATAAGGGTAGTTAATCTCTGAAATAGGTTTCCAAGGGAGGTTGTGGAATCCGCACCATTGGAAGTTTCTAAGAACAGGCTGGACAAACACCTGTCAGGGATGATACGCTAGGTATACTTTTGACCTTCCTCAGTGCAGCGGGCTGGACTAGATGTCCTCTCAAGTTCCCTTCCAGAATTACATGTCTATGATTCTTTCGGTAATTTTTTTTGGCTTTACTCACTCTTAAATGGTTTTTACACATATTGGGATTTTTAAAAAATTCTCATGAAGATAATAGACAAGGACTCCGATATACAAAGTACAGCCTTATCCATGTCAACAGGTAATAATATTATTGTAAACAGCACCTTGAAGAGCACTAATATAACCCTTAACCTT
This sequence comes from Eretmochelys imbricata, assembly GCF_965152235.1. NCBI lineage: Eukaryota > Metazoa > Chordata > Testudines > Cheloniidae > Eretmochelys > Eretmochelys imbricata. The sequence continues at coordinate 7,870,497 of NC_135598.1, read as the reverse complement.
TTGTATATTTATCTATGTTTCCTGCTCTTAAAAGAGGAGTTTAACACCTAAATTCATAAACACTTAATGAGCTGGGGCTTGCCTCCACTTCAGCCATGAATGCTTCCAAGGGATCATCTTCACTGTCAGAGTCTCCGGATTTGGAATTAAACTGCTGGCGCGTGGGGGAATTCTCTGCAGGAATGTATGGCAAATCAACATTGCTGGAATCTTCCTCTTCATCCTCAAAGTATCTGACAGGTAAGAGAGAGTAGTTTATAGCACAGTAATGGGCCAGGTCAGCACACAGCTATAACAAGTCATGCAGTGGGTCTATCTGTTTGTAGAGCCATTGGTTTGAGTCTCTGTATAACTGACTGGAGTGAATAACAAAACTTTGTATTCATCTAGTTTTTTCCATTGAAGGACATTGAGGTGTGATATGGGTACAAATGCATTAAGCTAGTAACTGAAGTAAGGCAGGCAGCTATGGACAACTGTTCCTCTTCCCAAGCCCTCTCCAGAGTCAGGTTCTGCTACAAAGCAGTATTCTTTTACCTCCTCAATGTGTGTATAGGACTATAAGAAGGGTTAGTAAGGAGGCCAATGTTTTCAGGATGCTGGCAACACCCAACTGTATCTTGTTCGACTTGGATGATGCTGATCAGTGCCTCAGCCAGTGTCTAGCTGAGACTGAAGTATAGATGAAAGTGAGCTAGTTGAAACTCAACCCAAACAAGATAGGAGCAAGGGGAAGCAAGTGGTGATCCATCTATCAATCACTGTCGCGTCTGACAGCCTCACAATCTTTTTAATATGTTTAAATACGTTCTACAAACAACAAACTGCAGCACAGAGATTAAATGACTTGCCAAAGGTCACATAGGACGTCTGTGGCAGAGCAGGGAATTGAACCTGGGTCGCCAAAGTCCCAGACTAGTGCCCTAAGGAATGGACCACCCTCTCTCTTTATAGACGAGGCAACTTCAGATCATTTGACAGAAGGAGTATATCTTGCTAGGGTTTGTAACATAGGGGTAATTTTAGACTCCCAGCTGCTATTTGACAATTGTGCGACAGAAGTATTCCAGTCAGTTTTTTACCATGTGTATATGGCTAAGAGGTTGTGACTTTTCATTCTGGATGGAGACTTTGCCACTGTTATCTATGCTGTTATTACCTCAGTTTAGACTACTGCGAGTGCTCAACATGGAGCCACACCTTAAAACCATTGAGAGATGCCGTAGGTGCAGAATGCAGTGGCTTCCTTACTGAATGGGGCATCTTGCTGGGAACATGTGATAGCGGTGCTGCAGGAGCTGCACTGTCTGACTGGAATTTTGGGTGCTGGTTATGATCTATAAAGCCCTGTATGGCCTGTGACTGGCCTACTGGAGGAATCGCCTCTCTCCCCATGCCATTCTGCCATACCTGAAGTCAGCACGGATGCTCAAGCTGGATTCCCCTCACTGTAAAAAATAGAGGGGGAAGCTGGCAGGACACGGGAGCTCCAAGACTTTGGAACTTGGTCCCCCTGTTGGTCTAAAATAGCCTGAATTTGGTGACCTTTTGAACATGCTGCAAAAGACGTTCAATTTGGGCTTTTGGAGGAGGCGACAGGCATACTTCCCACAATGATGAAAGGATGGAAAGGAGTTTTTGTAGGTGGCTGGTTGACTCAGTTCCTACTGAAATGATTACTTAAAATGTACTGGGATTTTATTATATCCACTAATGACGTGTTACTGTGCCTAGATCCTTGAATAGGCATCTTCTTATTATTTTAAATCTAAATAATTAAAATAAGCTTCACAAACAACTCTCAACATAGACAAGGGTATTATTCCCCTTTCACTGAGAAGAAAACCCAGGCTCAGACAGTTTAAACTATTTCTCTGCTTGTTAGTTTCAATCAATGAAATTTGCTCCTTGAAACCTGTAAAACAACCAAATCTAAAACAGGACACACAAAAAAAAAGTAGCACAGCTTACGCATTCTCCTCATCAAAGTTTGCTCGCTTTGATCCAATTTTATAGAAAGAAGGGAGCTGAGGCGGTGCTGACTTCCCAAACGCAGCTGAAGAGCCAGGTGTTCCAAAAGCACTATGGGACTGTGAAGGGAGTTTTGGTTCCTCTTTCTTTCCAGGGGCTATGGCAAATCCTCCAAAACCAAAGCCTCTTTTGGTGCCAGGCCCACCTTTGTTCCAGTTCATGATGTCAGCAATCTCTCTGTTACGGTCAGAATATACAAGTTAACATCCCCTCTGTTATAGTTTGCCAGATACAAAAGGCACAAATTCCTTTGACCAGGGCTTCCTACAGTCATCTGGAGATGGATGTTTGAGAAGATAACCCCAACTAGGATTTTGGCTTTGTTCCTCTACTGAAAATTTTAATATATTCACTTTTCATTAAAGAAAAATGAACAGGTTGCTGTCCAAAATATTACATCGCTCAAAAAGTTCCATCAATCAAAAAGAAATACATGTTACCAGGTTTATAGATAGAAAAGCCTATCACCCGTTAACACAATGCTTAACAAACATTCCTGTCCTGTAGATTTTACAATCCAAGATAGACAAATAAACCCAAGGCGAGGTCCCTGAACACAAGAACCGATATGGGAGAAGAAGTGGAAAGTCAACTGAATAAATATTTTGCATTTTTATACAGTCCCATCCCTGAATGTGTTATAGCTTTGTAAATACTGCACAGCTGAAATCCAGCCACCTTTAGAGAGGAGGGCAGATAGCACATAGCAAACCACACAACCGTAGGGGGAGGGGAAATGTTGGTCAAGAACAAAAAGTCAAGCCTCACTTAAGAGGTGTGCCTTAGGATATTTAAGATACACACAGAGTAGACAGCACCTCAGTTCTTGAGGTCACATTTGAAAGACTCCCACCCAATCTGTTTGCACAGAACTCACTTTTCCATGTCAGGAGGATGAAGGGCTCAGTTGTTGATGCTGCTAGGATTTGACCCTGATTCCATGAAGTTTAGTATTTTCCCAATGCTTGGGCAACTAAAGTCATACCTTCAAGGCACAAAAAAAAAAGGGGGGGGGGCATGATGCACAGCCCTTTCAAGTGTGTTACAGTCAGAAGGCTCCTAGTTTAGCAGTCTTATTAGACAATTCTCTGCATTCACTGGGACCCCTTCAATGACATTAAGGTGCATAGCTAAGAGAAATAACTGGCAAATCTGAGAGTAAATTCTGTACACTACCTCCTACACAAAGCATTTACCAATTTGGAATCTGCTCAACAAATCTAAAAGTCTAGAATATGGAGCTCTCTAGGTCATTTTTGGAAAAAAATCATTCCTCTGCTCTCCATGGTAGAAGCTTGACTCCAATAATCTGTTCTTCCCACTTGCACCAACACAGTTCTCAAGCTTCAAACCTGCTGATATGTGACAAACGCCTGAATTGTGGAACACTGGGCTCTTGTTGCTTGTGCTGTACTTCATGAATTGTAATATTTTTTAATATTAAATCAGTTTGTAAGGCTGTTTTCTCACTGTGTGAATAAAAGAAAACTGGAAAAGCATATATCAAGTACAATCAGAAACACAACACTCTGCAGAACAATCTGCTACACTTGATTATGAAGTCTACTCAAGTCTTTGCTATTGATTTTTTTATGTGGATGGTGCTCAGACATCACAGTGACAAGCTGCAGTAGAAAACCCTAAAGATAGACAGAGGTGTGTGCAGATTTCCCCAGTTAACATAATTTTGGGAAAAGAGACGCTGATGACCACATCTTCTCTGGAGGCCACCTTGCCTTTAAGAGCAGGAACACCACAGCAGTCTCCACACCCCCAGTTCACCACACTTTAGAAAATGTACTGGTTAAGAGAAGAGAGGGTGAAACTTTGTCCCTTTGGGATTATATGCCTTGAGGATTGGGAAGGGGACAGACACTCTGGCCTCCTAACTCCTAAGATCATTTTGCCTTGTGAAAGATCCCACACTGGGTGGGTGGACAGAGAATGGGATTGCAGCAGTATCCCCCCGCCAGATCATTCTGCCTTGAAAAGACAGGAAGGAAGGAACACTGCAGCCTTCCTTCTCATGGATCATCCTAAATTTGAGGAAGGAGTGGGACAACAAACTGCACCCACCTGTTCTCCCTGTCATCCAGTTTGGGATGGTGTGTACATGGGGAAAGAGAGGAAAACCACACTGCAGTCTCCTTCTGCCAGAAATCACCCAATTGGGGATGGTGTCTGTATGGGGGGAGGGTCAAAAAAGAGAAGAGAACCACACTGCACCCCTCCACCTCCCCGCAGTAAAGATTGCCCAGTCAGGTACTGGGTGTGGATGGGGGAGAAATAGGATGGGGGAAGAGAGCAAAACTACACTTGCAGCATCCTTTCCCACAGTGGGGAAGGCTAAACGCATCACCTGTCTCCCCCTCCCTACCCCATGATCCAAGCTTGTGGGGCAAGCGAGTGAGAATATCCTACATCCCCCCCACCTAAGCGATCATGCTGCCCTGCATGGGGTCTGTTGGACATTGTAGCTTGGTTTGGGGAGGAGATCCACGCTATTCTGGGAGAAAGGGGGACATTGTAGCTCGATTTGGCATGAGGTAGGTACTGTTCAGGAGGGAGAGGGCTGCTGTAGCTCCGTGTGGGGGTGAGATCCATGCCGCCCTGGGTGGGAGAAGGGCTGCCCTAGCTCAAGCTGGGGATGAGACCTGCACTGCCCTGGGGGATAAAGGGCACAGCTATAGCTCATAAAAAGAAAAGGAGGACTTGTGGCACCTTAGAGACTACTAACTAATTTATCAGAGCATAAGCTTTCGTGAGCTACAGCTCACTTCATTGGATCTGATGAAGTGAGCTCTATCGCTCAGGAAAGCTTATGCTCTGATAAATTTGTTAGTCTCTAAGGTGCCGCAAGTCCTCCTTTTCTTTTTGCAGATATAGACTAACACGGCTGCTACTCTGAAACCCACTATAGGTCAATGCGGGGGGGGGGGTGAGACCCGCGCTGCCCTGGGAGGGAGGAGGTGGCCACTGTAGCTCGGTGCGGGGGGGGGGCGGGGAGGAAGGTGAGACCCGCGCTGCCCGGGGGGGGGGGGGAGCGGCCGCTGTAGCTCGGGGCGGGGGGGTGTGAGACCCGCGCTGCCCCGGGGGGGGGGGAGCGGCCGCTGTAGCTCGGGGCGGGGGGGTGTGAGACCCGCGCTGCCCCGGGGGGGGGGGGGGAGCGGCCGCTGTAGCTCGGGGCGGGGGGGTGTGAGACCCGCGCTGCCCCGGGGGGGGGGGGGAGCGGCCGCTGTAGCTCGGGGCGGGGGGGTGTGAGACCCGCGCTGCCCCGGGGGGGGGGGGGAGCGGCCGCTGTAGCTCGGGGCGGGGGGGGTGTGAGACCCGCGCTGCCCCGGGGGGGGGGAGCGGCCGCTGTAGCTCGGGGCGGGGGGGGGTGAGACCCGCGCTGCCCCGGGGGGGGGGAGCGGCCGCTGTAGCTCGGGGCGGGGGGGTGAGTCCCGCGCTGCCCCGGGGGGGCGCTGTAGCTCGGTACGGGGGTGGCGGGACAGGGAGGGGGCCGCTATAGCTCGGGGTGGGAGGGGGAGGGAGGAGGCCGCTATAGCTCACGGGGGGGGGGGGGGAAGAGACCCGCGCTGCCCCGGGGGGGGGTGGCTGAGCTGAAGCAGCAGCAGGAGGCCCCGCCCCCTCTCCTGGGGGCCCTGCGCCCGGGGGCAGAGGGGGCAGCTCACCCCCACACGCCGCCCGCCAAGGCTGAGGGACGCGGGGAGCCTCGAGCAGGGGGCGGGCCCTTTGTCCGGGGCAGGCCCGGGCGCCGCCAGCCGCCCTAGGCCGCGGCCCCCCACCCGCCAGAAGCAGGCCCCGCTCGCCGGGCCCCGCGGGGAAACGCGACGTGGGGCCGCCCCGCGGCTCTCCCCTCCCCCCGACTCACTCGCCGCTCGGGCTCCGCCGGCTCCAGCCGCCTCTTCCCCCGTTACCGGGAGGGGGAGGGGAACGTGCGTGCGGATGGGACGGGATGACGTCACCGCGCTGCTGCGTGGCATGCGCACTGGGGTCGGCTGAGGCTGCGCGAGAGGATGGGCGGAGGTGACCTCGGACTCAGTGGAGCCACCCAGCCCCCATGGACGCTCTCCAGGGGTTCTCAAAGTGGGGGTCGGGACCCCTCGGGGATCACAAGGTTCTTACATGGGGGGGGGGGGTCGTGAGTTGTCAGCCTCCACCCCAAACCCTGCTTTGCCGCCAGCATTTACAATGGTGTTAACACATAAAAAGTGTGTTTAATGTTAAGGGGGGGGGGGGTCACACGCAGAGGCTCGCTATGTGACAGGGGCCACCAGCAACCGGCCGTCGAATATTTGACAGGCCGTGTGCGCAAAAAATTTCTTCTGTTCAAATTTCTGAAGCAGAGTTCAAAGTTGTGCGCCATGAGGCAAATGTGCCCAAGCGAGTAAAATGCTTATACATTTAAAAAGTTTTAATTTGCAATTTGTGTCAATTTACATGGGTTTTCAGATAGAGACATCATAAGGAAAAGAAAAACAAGTTTGTGTTTTAAATTTAAAATTTTCCTAAAACATATCAATAAATGATTATCCGCCAAGAATAAGATATGTAATTACACATGCATTTTAATTTCCTTATTGGTCGAAATGTCAAAGACTGCTGAACTAACCTTACTGTTTTTCCCTGCGATCTTTTTCATTTGCCCATTCAATAGAAACTCTGTCCAGATCTATCAGTCCTCCATCCAGCTGGTAACTCTTAATACACATCAGCATGTCCAAATGATCTACTTGTAAACGATTCCATAGTTTGTTTTTTAGAGTGTTCATTAAGCTAAAGCCACACTCACAGTCTGCACTTGATGCTAGGAATGTTCCTCCAATATCCATCAACTTTGCAAGATCCTGAAACTGTTAGTTCTGGTGAGCAAATGTCACCATATCCGGTAAACTTAAAACCAACTGGCTTTTGATTCTTTGGGCTACTGCAAACTTGAAGGCATTGTACTGACTGACTATAACAATCTCTTCAGCAAGAAAGTCTTTGTATTTTGAACATAAGGATTTGGCCTGATGAGTTCCAAAACTGAAGTCACACTTAACTATTGCTGCACAATCAAAAGCGGACCACTCCTGGCCTTCATCCTCTGGAAATCTGTCTGCCAAATGTGCTCACAAGATGTTTATGAAAGTTATTATGGAACTGGTATCAATTTCATTATTTTTTTGAGAGCTTATATCCAAGAGAGCCTTAACTTTGTCATTCCATAAGACTGAATCTCCAAGGTACTGTCTTCTGATCTTGTTCAGTTTACCTTGGCAAGGTGAAATGCTTCAAGAGGTGTAAGGCCCCGTTTCTGGAACAGCGTGGATAGTGAAGCCAGCTCCGACAAAACATCATTCAAAACTTCTAATGTTATTTGGTATTCCATGGTATTCAGCTTTTTGTGGCAGTATTTAGAAACTGGATCAGTATCTTTGTCTTGCTCAAAATATTCCAGAAGAGGATTATAGCTGTGAATAATTGCTCAAAGTGCAAAGTGCCTAGATAACCAGCACACTTCATTGAGTGGCCTGAAAGCCACTGACTCACATTCAGAAGCATCCTAAATTTTTTTCTGAAATTTGCATTTTCTCCTGGATGACTGACAGAACACCATGTTGACAGTTCTCATTAAGGTTTCGATGTTTCTTATCATCTTGACCTCTTTCAATGCATCGGAAATCCCCAAGTCTTCCCGGTGTGCAACTCAATGTTGCTGGACTAAGTGTGGAATATCACATTTCAGCTGAGCCGCCACACCATTGAGTTTGCCCAACATCACAGAGGCACCATCAGATGTGAACACCACCATTTTCATTAGATCAAGTTGTTTTTTATAAAACTCTTTGACTGCAGACACTATTGAAACAGCCTCACATTCTTGCAATCGTAATAGTCCACCAAACAAAGTTTTATAGTCTGCAGAATTTATGGATCTATATTTAAAGTAGAGTATCAAGTATCTGCTAATGGATATATCAGTGCTTTCATCAACAGATAGAGTATGAAACATTGCCAATGCTATTTCATGCATGAGGTCATTTTGAACAATGCAGTTGATAATTTCAAGAAATTCAAAAGCATAATTTTTACTTCTCCAGCTTGCTGGTATGTGCACATACTTTTCCATATGGTCATTAATATCCTGAACAGAAAGCTTTGAGCTGTTCATTTTAATAGCCAACAACACACTGTCAATAAGTACTTTGATTTCTTCTGGGTTTGAGGGCTTGTGTTCAAGATTAATTTGCCTCCTCTGCTTTTCAGCTGGACTTTCAAGAATCATGCTAAGCAATCCGCTCCATAATGAAGGGTTTTTGTTTCTAAGTCTTGTTACACCATCCCCGTCAGCGATTCAGAGCCCTAAGGTGGAAACCAGATGTGTCATTTACCCGATATGCCTACCACATTGTGAAACATTGAGATGCCTGGATATCAGGAGCAAGTGTTGAATCTCCAGTAGATTTGCCCTTCCTAATGCAAATGGAACAGTTCTTAGAGGGTGTTCCTGAGGAGATAGAAAGATAAATCCTAGTTGGGAAACCCAAAACTGTAATCGAGGCGGGGGAGATTGGAGCCAAATGGGTGGAGGTGGCAGAGAAGAAAAAAACTGGTCGCAGTTGGAGCGGATACCAGAAGGGACAACCTCAGACCACACCCTACTACCGGGGGCCGCCCAAGGCCCCACCTACCCCCCAAGGAACCCTCCAGCCACCTTATCGTCCCGCCACACCATTCTCCAGCAACCCACCTCACCCCAGTGACCCGTCAGCTGGACGATGTTTTAAATGTAACGAGCCGGGGCATGTAAAGACCAACTGCCCCAAGAACCCCAACAGATTACAGTTCATTGCACCGGAATCACACCAGAGGTCCTCAGGCCCAGATACCTCCCAGATACCCTCGGAGCGGAGGGAAACTGTGAGTGTGGGCGGGAAGAAGGTCACCGCATGGAGGGACACTGGAGCACAAGTGTCGGCTATCCATGCTTCCTTAGTGGACCCCAATTTAATCAACCCGGAGAGCCAAGTGACGATTCAACCCTTCAAATCCAACTCTTTCAATTTGCCTACTGCCAAGTTGCCTGTCCAGTACCGGGGCTGGTCAGGAACGTGGACTTTTGCAGTCTCTGATGATTATCCCGTCCCCATGCTGCTGGGGGAAGACTTGGCCAGTCATATGAAGTCAGCCAAGGGGGTGGGAATGGTCACCCGCAGCGAGACTAAACCAACCATCACGCCTAGCGCTGTTCTGGAAACTTCTACCAGGACCTGGTCAGAGGTGATGGACCCGGACCCCGGGCCAATGTCTGCAACAGCAGTAGTGGATAGTGAGCTGTAGCTCACGAAAGCTTATGCTCAAATAAATTGGTTAGTTTCTAAGGTGCCACTAGTACTCCTTTTCTTTTTGCGAATACAGACTAACACGGCTGCTACTCTGAAACCCATCTATATGAGACTTACTTGACAGATGACACTTTAAGAAATCCAACTTCCATATATCATTCCACATTCTTCCTGTTGAAAATTCTCCCGAAGCTCTGGCATCTCGACAATATACACAAACCACTCTGTTGTCCTCATCATATGTGAATATTTCATGAAGTTTAACAAGCATTACACTATGTGACCTCGGTGTAACTATCTCTATAGTCTCATCCAGCCATCCAGATTTAAATGAAGTCGCGGTTCTTTTACGCTTTAGACCTCTAGACAGTGACATTTTGGGATTGATTTTTTACCAGATTGGTTTATTTAAAATTAATACTTTTATTATATGGCTACTATTTCAATGCGCTTAACAGCGCGACTCGACAAAAGGGCAAACGGGAAGTTTGTGCATAGCTCCGATCATGTCCATGCATCTGTGGCAAAAAACCACGGGAAAATGGTAAAACATCATGAGTAAATGTATGAAGTCCAATGCCTTTGAAAGATTTCAATCACGAAAACAATGTTTACCTTTGTTCATTTCTGGGAAATCTTTGCAATTCCTTGGCCTGAGTCTGTGGACCCATGCTGAGAGACTTGCTGCTGCCCTTACTGCCCTGGCCCAAAATAGGGCAGTAACATAGTGTGTCCAAATCTCAATTTATCTTGAAAAAAGAAAAGGAGTACTTGTGGCACCTTAGAGACTAACCAATTTATTTGAGCATGAGCTTTTGTGAGAAGTGAGCTGTAGCTCACGAAAGCTCATGCTCAAATAAATTGGTTAGTCTCTAAGGTGCCACAGGTACTCCTTTTCTTTTTGCGAATACAGACTAACACGGCTGTTACTCTGAAATTTATCTTGAGTGTCACGAGATTTAGCATTTTTCTCACAGCCCCAGATCCTGAAATTACGCAAATATGTGACCAAGTATCAGAGGGGTAGCCGTGTTAGTCTGTATCCACAAAAACAACGAGGAGTCCGGTGGCACCTTAAAGACTAACAGGTTTATTTGGGTATAAGCTTTCATGGGTAAAAAACCCACTTCTCCATGCACCTGAAGAAGTGGGTTTTTTTACCCACGAAAGCTTATGCCCAAATAAATCTGTTAGTCTTTAAGGTGCCACTGGACTCCTCGTTGTTTTTGTAAATATGTGAGAATCTCAGCTTTTGTTTTAAAGATGTTCTTATCCCTCATGGTTGCAAAGAAATGTGAACCCTAAAGGATTAAAACTAGAAGACAAATAAAAAGACACAAAAGCGATTAAAAAAAATTCTTGATTTTTGAGGCCTGACTCATGATATTTGACAGGTAGGCAATACTGAATACCGTTGTTTTTTACAGAATGAGAGTAGGAGAACCACAAGACTCTATGTCATTCAGCCTTGACTTAAATAATAATAATAATAATATTAACTTCCCTTTATGGCCCGATATGATTATCGCAGGGCAAGCCAACAATATTAATAAATAATGAATTAATTAGAATAAACAATAAAAATTAACACCTAGCTGTTATAGTCAGGTTAGGATCCCTACACACACAAAGACACTCCTAACCAAAAATAGGAGTGATGAGGAGCAATTATGTTGCAGGAATAAATTCTGCCTGGCTGTACCACAAAAACCAGTGAAAATAAATTAAAATCATATTGATTTATTATGCTGTCCTATAGATTTTCAAAGTGTTTTTACAAACTTTACTTAATTAATCTGAACAGAAAATGTAACTGTGAGATTTTAATACATGATGAGCAGGATTCTGCATGGTAAGGCTACCACCTATCTTTGCTGCTGGTGGGTGTCATCATTCTTCTCCCTGGGGATATATCACATTCCCTGATCAATGAGAGAGTCAACAAGCATGTGGACAAGGGTGATCCAGTTGATATAGTGTATTTGGACTTTCAGAAAGCCTAACTAAGCAGTCATGAGTCAAAAGGTTGTTACAAGGAGGAGGGAGAAAAATTGTTTTTCTTAACCTCCAAGGATAGGACAAGAAGCAATGGGCTTAAATTGCAGCAAGGGAGATTTAGGTTGGACGTTAGGAAAAACTTTCTGTCAGGGTGGTTAAGCACTGGAATAAATTGCCTAGGGAGGTCATAGAATCCCCATCATTAGAGATTTTTAAGAGCAGGTTAGACAAACACCTGTCAGGAATGGTCTAGATAATACTTAGTCCTGCCGTGAGTGCAGGGGACTGGACTAAATGACCTCTCAAGGTCCCTTTCAGTCCTCCAATTCTATGAGATAGGAGGGAAGGTCCTGTTATGAATTAGTAACTGGTTACAAGATAGGAAACAAAGGTCAATAAGGGAAATAAAGGGTCAGTTTTCACAAGGAAAGAAAGTAAATAGTAGGGTCCCTCAAGGATCTTCAGAGATGACTAAGTGGGGGTGTAACAGGGTGCTGGCCAGGAGGTCCTGAGCCAGGCCCCTGTTAGCCCAGCTCCAATTAATAAGCATTAATTGGGCCTGGCTGAGTATGCCACACCTAATTGCTAGAAGAGAAGCACCTGCGGGCCTTATTAGCCAGGGGGCTATATAAGGCAGGCAGGCAGGGGGAGGAGAGGAGCATCACATCCCTGCCCTGCAGGCTGGAGATGCTAGCTGTCCCCCAGGTTGCTGGTTTGGAGCAGACTGTAAATAGAAGAAGGTGGTGGGAGCTGACACTGAAAATAAAAAGCACTGGTGATTGCACTCAGAAGGGGTCTCTGGCTGATTTGTTGTAAGGGCAAGTGAACACCTCGTTACACGTGGGGGCTTGTCCAGGATCCAAGAGCCAGCGAACTTGGTTGGCAGCCCGGATATGGAGGAGACACTGCAATGGCTGGTCAAACAGCAGGAGCAGATGCAGCAGGTCCTGCAAAGTTTTCAGCAGTCCCACCAGGCTGAGAGACAGGCCTTACTGACCTGGTAAATTGAGCAACAGCAGAGTCTGCGAGAATTCATACAGCAGACCGGCGTACAACAACAGCTTCTACAACGAGTGGTGAGTCCTGCGGGAGGGGATGGCACCCGGCTGCCGGGCTGGGGACTTTGTAAAATGAGCCCAGCAGATGATCCAGACGCCTTTCTCAGGACCTTCGAGCAGCTAGCCACAGGCACCAGGTGAGAGAAGGCAACCTGGGCCCTCTGACTGGCTCCATACCTGACAGGAGAGGCTCAAGTGGCCTATATGGCCTTGAGCGATGAGCAAGCCCAGAACTATGAGGTGGTGCGGGGGGCCATTCTAGACTGGGTGGGCCTGTCGACGGAGCGGTACCGCCAAAAGTTCCGGGCCGCCCAATGAACGGCGGCAGTGTGGCCCCAGGTGTACGCCCAGAGACTAATTGACTGGGCCGCACGCTGGCTGAGGCCAGAAATGCGCACGGTGGGAGAAATGATGGACACATTGGTCCCAGAACAATTGCTGCAGAGCTTCCCCGAGAACATACGCGTCTGGGTGAGGCGTCACCAGCCTGTCACCGTTGACGCAGCCGTCAGGTTGACCGAGGAATATATCGAGGCAGAGGGTCCCCGGAGGGAGGACCGACCCCAGAAAGACAAGGAGTCGGGGAAGAAACTGGCGGAACCCTTTTCCCGGAAAGGCCCAGAGAGAAAGGGGGAGCCCCAAAAAGCACCTGAGAGGTCCGCCAAGCTTGTTTGCTGGCAGTGTGGGAGACCTGGACACACAAAACATGACTGCCTTGATATGGAGTGTGGGTGGGCTGAGTTTTGTGGCTGGACTCAAGTTGGGGAGCGAAAAGGGGGGCAGAAACTGTACACCATCCCAGTGAGGATTGGGTAGAACCCCCAAACAGGCCCCAAGCGTCAGCCTGTTCGCTTGTACAGAGGGAGCTGGTGAAGCCGCACTGGCTGAGTGTGGGGGCAAGGATGGCCCTTGAGTGTATCCATGGGGACAAGAGGTCCTCCTCGGGCCGAAGTGAGGGGCCACTTCAAATGGAAGTGGTTTGTGGTGCTGGAGGGGCTACCATACTCAGTGGTATTAGGTAAGGACTGGGCCCCACTACCTAGAAAGAAGTGGAGGGGTGCCCTGAAGGAGGGGGCAGATATCCCTAAATCAAGGATCCCAAGTGGGGAAGACGAGCAAAGTCCCAGAAATAACAAAGAAGTGAACCCTAGACAACAGAGCCCAGAGCAAGCAGACCCACGGGAAGGGTGTACGGGGGTGCAACTGGTGTGACATCCTGCAGGCAGAGGTGGAACCAGGGGGGCAGCCACTCCCCGAGCAGTATACGTTTTGCGGGAGGGGGACGGAGAAAACCGCAGGAGAGGATGCCGGGGATCACCTGGCCAAGAGTGGGGAACTTCCCTGGAGGAGCCCCCCGGGCAGAGGGGCCCCCCAGGCAGAGGGGCCGAGGTCAGCCGGACCTTGTGGCTCTTAAGTGGGGAGGCGGGTATCAGGGTGCTGGCCAGGAAGTCCTGAACCAGGCCCGTTAGCCCAGCTCCAAATAAGAAGGCAAGCGAACGCCTCGTTACAGGGGGTTACGATAAAAGGCCTACAGAATCATAAACAGTACGGAGAAAGTGAACAGGGAAGTGTTCTTTCCCCTTCACATAACAGCTGGTCCTGGATGACAGGGCATGGCTCACACGCTCTTGCCCTGTTCTGTTTGTTCCCTGTGATGCATCTGGCACTGGCCAATGTCGGAGCCAAGACAGCAGGACCAACAGTCTGACCCACCCAGTATCTTCTGAATGGGTTCACGTGCGACAAAGCCAGCGTGGGGCCTACGACCTCTCACCAGGCCGTGAGGCTGCATCACCGTGTGACACTGCTGCCCTGCAACCTGGTGACCTCTCAAAGTGACATCACGCCACTGATGGGACGTCACCGCATTCCCTTACGTCACAGCCCTGCCTTGACGTGACGTCACAGCGCCACGGGGATTGCGCAGCGTGGGGATTGGGGGTTGCCCTGATACCAAGGGGCCGCGCCGTTGCTTGGCAACCTGAAGGGGGGGGTCTGAAGAGGAGGGGGCAGCGCGCGTGGTGGTTTGTGTGCGGGGCCGGCAGGAGCTGGGGTCACCCGGCCCCAGGCACCATCCCCCGCTCCCTCGAGGCAGCTGTTCCCCGGCCGCGGGGCAGGGCGGGAGCGGCGGCGGACCCGGAACCCCGCCTCCCCGCTCGCACTGCGCCTGCGCTCACTTACGCAAAGCGCGCAGGGTGCGCGGCTGGCGGAGTGGGGAGCTGAGTGGCGGGTTGCACTGGATTCAGGTAAAGGCGGCGGCGGGGACTGGCTGACGCGGCTTCCCCGCCCCCGGGACCCCTCCCCCCGCCCCGCGTTGGGACTCGGCCCCGGGGGTTCACCCCGGAGCGGCTCTGGGCCCCCCCTCCCTGCGGGGGGAGCCCTTTGGACTTGCATCAGGCCTGTGGGGTCCAGTGGGGACCCCCCAGCCCCGCCCCTGGCGCGGTCTCCCGGCGAGGCGGGGTCGACAGGCCCCATGTTGACCCCCGTTGCGCTCTCCTCGGGAGCAGGTGGTTTTCAGAACTTGTTTTCTGGGGACCCAGTTGAAGAAAATGGTTGATGCCCGCGACCCAACGGAGCTGGGGCTGAGGGGCTCGGGGTGCGGGAGGGGGCTCCGGGCCGGGGCTGAGGGGCTCGGGGTGCGGGAGGGGGTGTAGGCTGGGGGTGCAGCCTTGGCTGGGGCTGGGGGGGGGTTGGGTTGCAGGAAGGGGTTCTGGGTTTGGGGGGGTGCCTAGGGCTGAGGCAGGAGGATAGGGTGCGGGAGGGGGTCTGGGCTGGGGGTCCAGACTCTGGGGTGGAGGGTTTGGGGTACAGGAGGGGGTTCCAGCTTGGGGGGGCTGGGGCAGGGGATTGGGGCATGGACTTACTTCCGGCAGCTCCCGGTCAGCGGCGCAGCTAGGGTGCAAAGGCAGGCTTCCCGCCTGTCCTGGCACCGTGGACCGCACTGCGCCCCGGAAGCGGCCAGCAACAGGTCCAGCTCCTAGGTGGAGGCACGCAAGTGGCTTCATGTAACTCTCACCTGCAAGTACTGCTCTCTTCCACTCCCATTGGCCGGTTTCCAGCCAGTGGGAGTGTGGAGCCAGTACTCAGGGCGCGGGCAGCGTGTGGAGCCCTGTGGCCCTCCTGCCGAGAGGCTGGACCTGCTGTTGGCTGCTTCCGGGGCGCAGTGCGGTGTCCGAACAGGTAGGCATTAGCCTACCTTAGCTGGGCAGCACGGCCGATGGGACTTTTAACGTCCCAGTTGGCGGTGCTGACTAGGGCAAGGCGACCTAGTGCCTTACAGAACTGGGTCGTGACCCACATTTTGAAAAACACTGCTCTGGAGAAATCTCTTCTCCTCCCCCCACCACTTCCAATGATGCTGACTTCCAAACTCCTGATTTCTCTTGCTGGGCCGTGTGTGGCAGTGCCGCCCCCCACCCAACTTAAGAGTGCTGGGGGTTCTGAGCCATGGTGGGTGTGCCCTGGGCATGTGGAGCCTTGCTCTGCCCAGCTGCTCCATTGGGGTGAGCCAACAATGTCTTTTGGGACCCTGCCTGCTCCCAAGAACAGAGCTGACAGGTGGAGCAGAGTGTGATGTGCATCTAAGAACTAGGGCACAGCTAATTTTAGGTACTCTAACCTTGACTGTGTGCCTTTAGGGACTTGTCATGAGATCCTGGAAACTCGTCTTGTTTGGAAGGGAAAAGATTTAATATCGGAGCAGTAAGCGCTCCCTACAAGAAACAGTGCCACCCCATAATATATGGTCCTAAATTCCAAATAGCACTGTGGCTTTGTGCCCTGTGGAGCAGGGCATTGCTATGAGTCATTTTTCAGTGGTGGAAGCTGTGAGTTACTGCCACCTCTGTTCTTTCTACCAGAGGCAGATCAACTGGTGAATTGCCCCCTCTGAAGGGGGAAACTGTGCACCATGTGAATTGTGGTGACCACACAGGACGCACTATGAAGTACAGCGCTTCAAGCAGTTTTGTGCTTAGGCCTCCATTGCTGAAAATGTATTCACTGTGACACCCAAATCTGTAAAGCCATATGAAAAATGGATTATGACTGTGATTCCCAAGAGTATCTAACTTAACAGAAGTGGCAGGGTACTTGGTAATTGGATCTGCTTTAGTAGTCTCAGGATTCATTATTCCAAAGGAATGGGGGATGTTCAGCTGATCATATAGCCCGGCTGAGTTAATGTTTCTACCCTTATAATGCTCGTATTCTCTTCATAAGTGGTATCACCTTTTTCATTCAATTCACATAAAATTTGTGGAGCTCCTAAGGAATATTCTAAACTTCAGTGCTTTATCTAGTTGCATTGTATCTTGCTCATGCGCACCCTTGTACACTTCGTATTTAGGCTGTCTATCTAGAATGGAAGGCCTTCAAGAAAGGGACTCATTTGTTATCTCTAAAATACTTGGAATGCTCTGGGTGCCATACAAGTAGTACTCAAAGGTATATCACATTATGGTAACAAAAAATGGTTTCTGTTAGTTTCGGGTAACTAAAACAAAAGTCAACATTCAAGTCAGCGCCACAGTGAGAATGAGAAGATGAGCTTTACTTCCATCAAACTCGGTGGTAATTCTCCACAAGTGTCTGTGAAGTGCTATGGTTGACTTAGTATTGCTCTTAGAGGCCCCAGTTGAAACCTCATTATGCTAGGCACTGTACTATTTTAAGAGTTTATGATCAGTAGACAAAACAAAGTGGAGACCGGGGAAACTGAGAGTGAAGTGACTTGCCCATGGTCACACCACAGGCTAGTGGCAGAGCTGGGAACAAAACTCAAGTTTCCTGAGTCCCAGTCCAGTCTTCTATACAATGGCCCACATTGTCTCCCAGTGAAACAGCCATACTCTTCCCAGTTTTCTTTGTTAAACACATAACAAATGGGTCCAGAATAAAAGCAGAAACTGCTCAGCAGGACCGATTCCTGAACGCACATCTTAGAATGATCAAGGATATGTTGTTTGAAAGTAACAGAACACAATTGCTGCTCTGCTGTTTCAAATGATTAGATCAAGTGTATTTTGTGATATTGATGGTGCTATTGCTACCTAATTTTTCCATTTAGTGACCTGAATACATGGGTAATAACCATCGCAGGTGCAGTCTCTTATGTTCTTTAAAACGAACAAAAAATGGAGAGAGTTGATCACTTGGACATTTGATGAGTGATACTATTGTAGAGAGAGTCTTATTGGGAGTCCATCTTTTTATCCGGACATGGGTAAAGTGATAGCTATCTAACTTACATATTGTATATGTTCCCAAGGACACCGTGACAGGCAAATTTGCTAAATAAACAGTAGCAAATACTCCACCTTTAGCTTCAATGATCTGTGTTGATTTCTCTATTATTTAATTTTAATGTGCACATTCCCTTGCTGTGTGTCTTTTAGATCAGGAATCTGGTGCGGGAAGGTTTTTCAGTATAAGTCACCACTGTTAGTAAGCAAACTGACTTGATTAAGGTCAGACTATGCTTCCCAATTGGCTAGGCATTGTTTGTACAACTGTTTTTATTTCTTTATCAGATGTGTATTTAAATGATGTACCATACCAACGCAGAGAGGGAACCCATACTTGGTTGTTAAGCAAACACTTGATAAAAGTACCAGAAGCATGCATACTCGGGTCAGACACCTGTACATCCTCCATTCCATTATTCAACCCTTTGTCTGAGGGATATGTGTGTGTGTGTATATGAAGATAAAAAGGAATTTTGCCTCCTCTTTGAACACTTGGTGAGAGACTTTAGCAGGAGAAGCCAGACTGTGGTCTGTGGGACCACAGTTCTCTGAATTCAGTGCTCTGTCAGTCCTAGTTACTTGCTATGATTGTCTGGGAGGGAATCTCTGCAATCTGCACTTCCATATTAAGCAAGAGGGTCTGCTACATGCCATGCAAATTGGATGCAGCCTTCAGGCTCATGGTAAGTTGCTAATGTGATCCATTGTATACTTTTTAAGTGCCTTTAGTATATAGGGACTAGGATGTCAGTGTCATTTGTCCTGAACTGCAAAGACCCCTGTCTCAAACCTGAGAGGTGTGAGTTGCATGTTGGAAAACTTGAGTAGAGAAAGAATTGCGTTGTTGTTGTTGTTGTTGTTATTTTTTTTAAGAAAAGCTGGGGGGGGGGATCTCTAGAACTCCTCTTAGTTGTGGGGAGGAATAGGAGTATGAGAATGTCTCTCTTTCCTTGGCGCTAATGCCTCTTAATTTAAGACTTGGCAGTTCTATAGTGTTATTTCATGCCAGGATCTCAAAGCATTTTACAAATGAGCCTCTATGTGATGTAAGTATAATATGAGGTACCTTCTGTAAGCCTCAGTTCACCCATCTTTGATAGATAAGTAACTTACCCCAAAATCTTTGATAGAGCTGGGAAAGAACCCAGGAGTCCTGTCTCTGTCTGTCTCTTGTGCTAATCATTAGATATATTTTCACAATCCACCCCCCTCTTTGCCTTTTAGGGAGCCTGAGCTCAGAAATTGATTAGACAATGTCTTATAATTGTACCCTCCTTGTTCTGCTTTCCCATAATTGGGCAGATGTTTAATGCATTAGGACCTTAGGAGAACTAAATAAATTCCCCCTTTTAACCTGTTTTGTATTTGAATTTTTTGCAGTGACAATGAAGAGCTTGTGGATCTTCCTTGCAGTTTTATTCGTCCCATGGGGCTTTTCTTTGGCCAAGTTCGATGAATTTGAGGACGGAGATGACATTATGGAGTACGATGATAATGACTTTGCTGAGTTTGAAGATGTTACTGAAGATGTAACCACAGAATCTCCCCAGAGGATCATAACTACAGAAGATGATGAGGAGGAGGCTACTGTAGAGCTTGAAGGTCAAGATGAAAATCAGGAGGACTTTGATGATGCAGATGCACAAGTAATGTCAAATTCATGCCTTTGCCCCTTTTAGCCTCTCATTTGAAATGCTCTTTCAGTTATCAAACCAAGATCCATGATTGTTCTTGTACTATACCCCACTGCAGTACTTATGCTGTGAGCCCATCAGATCTTCCAAGCTATGTGGAGTCTGGCAGGGTCGATATTTAGATGGAATATTTCAAAGGAGCACCTAAGGTCTTCAGACAGTGGTACTCTTCCTTTAGAGTAGATAGTGAACCCATTGTGGTGCTAGGGAGAGCTCTGCTGCTGGATGTAACATCTTCCTAGTGAACTGTAAAACAGAGATCCAACCAGTTGCAGTCATTAAAGATCCCATGGCACTTCTGCAGAAGTAAAGATGTTAACTTCTGCGTCCTGGTCTAACTTGGGAGGCAATATATAATCACCCTAAATGTCCCATACAGTTTCAGTTGCATGTAGTCATCTTCTCTTCCCATCATAAACTTTGTAAGGCTTTGCTGTGTCCTATTGAGAGGTTGCTATGATTCACTGCAGAGGTAGGTGCATTTCAGTGATAAATATAACAGTCTCTTGAGAATCATTTGGGTATTGGTTTATAAAGCACTTTGATATCCTTGGGGTTGAAATGGCTGTTAAATCTTCATAAAATTGCGAATAAACATTTTATTTCAGAAATGTCCCAAATTAAAAACAAAACACTTGTACCCCAGCAATTTTCATTTATCTTAACTTTAAAATCTCAGCTGTAACATTGTAAAAGAGACTGCTGCTTTAGAGAGATGATGCATATCCCTTTATTTTCTGTCCCACCTCTGTTGTGTTTGCCGCTTGCTTATCAGGCTTGAGATGCTGAGGCTGCTTGTGCTCTTATCCCTTAGGAAGGAGATACTGAGAGTGAGCCATATGATGATGAGGAATTTGAAGGCTATGAAGAAAAAACAGATGCATCTCCCAGCAAAAGCAAAGACCCCATAACAATTGTTGATGTAGGTATAAATGTCTGAGTGTCTTTCCATTCAGCACCCTGATTTATTTGTAGTATTGTAGTGCCTAGAGGGCCCTGCAGAGAGCAAGGCATTATTGTTTTAGCTGCTGTACAGACATAGTTAAAGTTAAAGGTAGTCTTTTGTCCTGAAAAAATTACAATCTGAATTGACAAGAAAAAGGGTGGAAAGGAAACTGCTCAGAGATGTTACGTCACATAGCCAGTTAGTAGCAGAATTGGAATCAGGTCTCCTGAGTTCCATTCCAGGGCTCCTATGCACTGGATTATGCTGATTCACAGATTGTAATATCATGACATTTGAAACTGACGTATTCAACTGTAGATGGCTTGTTCCTTAATGTGTTAATAACTATGTAAAACTGCTAGTACTTCTCACTCGTGTGCACTCAAACTGAATTGGTGTCATCTTCTGGTGTAGTTTATTATCACATGGAATAAGATTGCCTTAATATTATGCCCGTGATCAGCAAATGTCTCTGCAACAAAAGTAACCGTGTTTTAAACATGGGTTTTGACCAAAGCATTTTTGAATATGGTTTATCCTTACGTTAGAGAGAACATGCTATAACCATAGTAACAAATCATGTTTTAGTTAGTGTGTACCACAGCTAAAACATGGTTCTCTAACATGTTTGTGTATCTTGATTACACAGGCAACAAAAGAACATGTTCTAATGATAGTTATAACAACTGTATTTAAATTGTTGGGTGTTTTAAGCGTAACAGGGGTTGAACATTGCAGATTTGAAATATACAATATTGAGTCCTCTTGATTCCAAAAAAACCTGAGGCTTTTATAAAGCAGTTAAGAGACAAAAAGGGGGGCAGAGTTACATTTTTTTAAAATGTTGTAATCAAATGTGCCAGTGGGAAATACCTCATCTCTTTTGACTGAGGGGCAATATCTTGGCAGTAAAACTAATAACCACCCTCTAATGACTTCAAAAAGAGAACTCCACAGAGAGACAGCAGGATCTTCCTATTAGATTTTGGTTACTATTTGTACTAGAATTCCTAACTGTGTTCTGAAAACACTTTCAAAAGTTGGTTACAGCACAGTTGTAATGCATCTTTCAGTCACACCTTTGGTGGTGCTCAGATAATGAAGTGATGGGCATGGTGTAAGAACCTGAACAGAGTAGTGTTACAATTGCGATGAGGTGTTAGGCTGACTACACTGGAGATTATTAGTTAGCACAGTCTGGCTCTTGGAAAAGAAATCTTTTCTTCACACTGGTCAGGGAACCTGTGTTAGGCATATGCTATGTTCTAGACTGCAATTCAGACCGGCGAGACATTGTCACCGCTTGTCTTGTAATCCTGCATGCCTTAAAATGGTCTGCTTCTGTAGCTCCCTGTCTAGACACTTCCAGCCAGTGTACAAGCTTGCACTGAGTGTCTGTGTGTTGAGCAGTTCTTGTTCAGCAACTCTGATATCAGCAGCCTGGTTGTTATACCAAAGTCACACTCTGATCTCCACTAGCTTTGGTTGCTACTAGCCAAATGACCCCAAAACTGTGTGCCCAGAAATGTCCAGCCCTCTTCTGGAATATTCAAAGGAGTAATAAGGTCCATTGCTCCTCTAAAGAGACCAAAGCACAGCAGCTTGTTGCTTTAACTGGAGTTAATAATCACTTCAAATCAAACATAGTACTCGGTAGATTAGAATAAAAGTAAAACAGGTTTATTTAATCAGGGAGAGATTTCACGTGAGGTCAGGTATAAAGGATAACGTCAGATATGGTTACAAACAAAAGTAAAAACACTTTCTAGTGAATAAACTTAACAGGCTACAGTCTTGGTTCAAGGTAAGGTTCTTACCACACTTCCTTCCAGCAAGATGGCTGATCATCAGCTTGGTCAGGATCTCCCACAAAATACAGTGTGCTCAATTCCTTTGTCTGAGTTGAAAGATAATTTGGGGTTCTTTGCCCCTCTCTTTTATTGTCCGGTGAACTTTTGAAATGTGTCCTTCTCAAAGTTCAGTGCCCCTCCTTTGACGAAAAGTGCAATGGAGTCTGATGGAGAACTTTCCATGCTGGTTTCTTGCCCAGAGGTACTTTCTGCAATGTAAATTGATCTGTCCCTTCAGCTTCCAATATGCTAATGGAGGATCACTTGACTGTGATGGCCAATTGTCTATGATTGCACCTGGATTGAGGCTTTTCTTTTGGTGGAAAAACCTGTTTACCTGTTCCCCAGTCTTGTCTGGTTCAAACACATTTTAGAAACTTCATACAGAGGGAATTCGTAACTTCACATATAACATTATAGCGTTTTACAATTATATTAATAACCAGAATGGTGTTAGCTTTCATATGGTACCACACAAGGCATATTTTGTACAAATATTATTGCAATAGTGTTTATAGAGTGTGAATGCTTGGAGCCTAAGGTCACAGAATACTGTATCCACTATCTTCCAGCATGATTGCTGCTAGTACAAAATAAGCCATGTGTCACTAACGAAATTGGCCCTAAGCAGGCTCTGGTCTATAGCAAAGCTTTAGCAAAGCTTATCACTGTCATTCAGGGATGAAGCTTCTCTGGTAACTTACGTGTTTCAAAACACATGATTGTGCAGAATCCATTACATCCCGTAATAAAACTACTTCATTCGCTCACCACAGGTCCCTGCACATCTTCAAAACAGTTGGGAGAGTTACTACATGGAGATCTTGATGGTAACTGGTCTTCTTGCTTACATCATGAACTACATCATTGGGAAGAATAAAAACAACCGGCTAGCTCAGGCCTGGTTCAACACTCACAGGGAGTTGCTGGAAAGTAACTTCGCCCTTGTTGGTAAGTATTTGCAGTTGCTATGCCCAACTGTTCGCTGCTTTGAATGTGACTGGTTTATATTACTGATGAGAATGGGCTGGGGAGAGGAATAGCCTTTCCTCTGGCAGCACTTGTTAATATTAATGGCAGTTCTGCATGTTGTGAAGTAATATACCACCCCTCCAATGCTGAAATGCTATCTAAATGCAGCGACCATAATGGTGTAGAATAAGTTGCATAAGCGAGCATTAAGATGGCACTGTAGTCCAATAGAATAACCCAGGAATACATAAATTCTAATCCTAATGATGCCATTTCACTACTTGTCACCGACCATTAGATTACACTTCCTTTTATTAACTAATATATTCTTACTTTCAGGGGATGATGGGACAAATAAAGAAGCCACAAGCACAGGGAAGCTCAACCAAGAAAACGAACACATATATAACTTATGGTGCTCTGGCAGGGTGTGCTGTGAGGGAATGCTTATTCAGCTAAAGGTAAGGGTGGGGGAATCTTGCAGTATTGTTCCATTAACTAACATGTGGAAGTTCAAATTTTGGCCAGGTGGCTGCGCCCCTCCCCCCACCCGGTTGGGTAGCCAGAGGCCTCGGTACAGCTTTTTCTTTTTAATCATTCAGGTCAGCAGACTGGATTCTGAATACACTCAGAAAGCAGATATGCTGAATGAGTAGTGGCCATTTTTACATAGTCACTTTTATTATTATACCAGCATTTTAAGATTTCTCCAATGTTCAATCTGTCATGATCTGAGAAGAGTACCAATGAATACTTCTGGAAAGTGGAGAACTCCCACTGTCTGGTGCTGTGGGGCAATTGTTCCTGGTCATGATGGTGGATAAGAGATTGGACTGTAAAACTGTGAGTGGTCCTTCAGTCTAGTAGTGCTTTTTTTGGTCACTGAATATATCAAGTCCTGGGTTTTGAACCAGTGGAATACTCATCACCTGGGGAGGGGAGAACTTGTCTTTTTCCTATTAGTTTGGCAGAGCCAGTCCAACCTAAGATCAATAGAAATATTTCCATGATTTTTTCCCCTATTTCAATGAAAAGTTTTGTGCTTGGATGTAAATATTTCCCTGCAGTGTTTACAGGCTGAACACTACAGATTTGAGCTAGCACGTGAGAACCAAAAAATGAAACCATGAGACTAATAATAAGCACCCCAGTAGTAAGTGTTTGCAGCATTTATATTTAGCTTGGAGAATGAAAATGGTCCAAAAAATAGCATAAAATGGTCAAAAGTAAACTGGATATTTAAAATTTTCCATTTTAATTGCCTTTGCCAATTTTTTTTTTTTAACCTTTGAACTTCTAACTAATACCTCCACAAACTTCCCATCAGACGCTACAGGATAGCCAGTCCCAAATTATCTGTCCCTTTGCAACTTTGACAACTAGATTTATTTATCTTAATGTCCATTTACTTCCATCTTAGCAGAAGGAGCTCTTAGTATTATAGAAACAGATTCCAATGAGAAATGAAGAAACTCAGATGTCTTCCATATTAAAAAGCTGAATATTTGATTCATGTATGTAGTGCTAAATACATGCTTTTTGTGATTACTGGAGCAAATGGAGAGTGGAAAGCTTTGTAGGTTTCTAAGATCTGGTCTCTGCACAAAGTGGTGCCAGTTTAATTAAAGCTGATTTTTATACCAATTAGTTAAACTGGTGCAACTTTGTGTGGCTCAAGCTAAACTGATATAACCAGTTTTAAACCAACAGTCCACACAAAGTGGCACCAGTTTAACTAAGCAAATTTAAGTTAATCTAGTGAATCTTTGTGTATGCAGACAAGACCTTAGCCTGCCTGTAGATGCTACTACGCTCCAGTAAATTGCTAAATATGCAAAAACGGCAGCACTGTCTACTGTACTAAAACATTCTCTCTTTCAGTTTCTCAAGAGGCAAGACCTTCTGAATGTACTTGCTCGTATGATGAGGCCAGCCTGTGACCAAGTGGTATGCACTCAGTTCTTTAGATTTACTGTGCATAGTTCCTGTTGCATTCCTCCAACTCCACTAGGCTTTTGGTCTTTCCCACAACTAGCCGGACAGTGGCTTCATAGAGAAACGCAGCTTTCTTCCATCTTCCTTCAAACAAAGTAACTCTGTGAAATGACCTGCAAACACCATTCACGTTCTTTTTCTCTCTTTCTCTTTTTTTTCATGATACACCAAACTTCTGATGACTGGTGACTTGTCTGTGTATCTGTGGGTTTTATTGTTCATGTGGTTTTGTGAAGCAAGTCTGTCATGCTTCAACTTCATCATGACAAAACTTGCTTTTGTGACTTGCTCTCTTGAACAGTTGTTCTGTCTTTTGAACCCTTTTATGAGTGCAGCCTAATCACATTCGGTAATCTGTTATCTGCCCGGTATTGTGCATCTTGTAAAGCTAATTGATGTTGAACAGCTGTTAGTGTTAGGGACAATGGGAGCCTATATCACCATATCACCATGTCAAAGTATAAATGCCAGTATCCACACAGTGGACACAGTATCCATGAGGCATGCTGTAAGGAAAAATGGGGGGGGGGGTATGCTCTGCTAGTACTTACTAGGTTTTACTTTTTCATATATTTTCTATTATATTTTAGTTTTTATATTGTTGATGTATTCTTTATTCTGTCTCATTTAGAAGTGGCAAATGCATGCAAACAGTCTGCTATTGGCTATCTAGTATGCGCTCAAATTGAGTCCTCCTTCAGCTCTGCTATGTTGCCCATTGCCAATAAACCCTGAGATTGGGAACTCTGCTTTCTAATTTTGTTGGACAGTTACTGTATGGTTTTAGAAGTGAGAAAAGAAGCCATTAAGTCCAGACATAAACAGAATAGCTTTATCCCTGTTGAAATAACACCTGGATATTTCAAAAGAAAATGTACAGCTAACTTTTTGTAGTGAAAACATTTGTTCCACAATAAGACTTGGATCTGTCCATTGCAAGTGCTCCATGGCTGGGGGAGTCTATTGTCAGGGCCTAGTCCATGATTATGGCTCCTAGGTGCCATGCTAATACAAATAATAATAGTATAAATCCAGTCACTACTGGTTTCTCTTTTTTTTTTTCTCAGCAAATAAAAGTAACAATGAATGATGAAGATATGGATACCTATGTGTTTGCTGTTGGAACAAGAAAAGCCTTAGTGCGACTTCAGAAGGAAATGCAGGACCTGGTATGTGTGTGTTCAAGTTGGAAGTAAATGGATAGTTCAGGCGATTGGTAATGAGGTATAAAGTCTTTCATCTCTAGGTTGCTTGTTCAAGTCCAGGGCCAGTTCGGAATAACTGAAAGTTGTTACTATCTGAAGGCTAAGTGGCCTATTAGAATTAATTTGGGAAGTGCATTCTTAGTCCTGTTCCCAGTGGACAAGTATCCACATCCTAAAACTGGCACTGATTTGCTTCTATATTGGCAATTTTAGCAGAAGGGAAAGGAAACTTTTGTCACCTTTACAAGGGGTCTCTCGAAATCGAGTTTTAGATATGTTGACAGGTGCTCTAAATTTTTGCTTGATCTCTCTTAATCCAGCACCAATTACTTTGTCCGATTTCGAAAAATCTACTCACTAGTGATGAATGGGGAACTTTCTCTGGCAAGTCAGCTAGCCTAAGCCATTAATTTCTGCAGAATTTAAATTTTCACTAACAATCCCCTCTTTTAAAAAAAAATCCACTCTCAAGTCTCGATACTTTCAAAGAATCTTTCCTGATGTGACCAACTCTCTAGACTACTCTAGAGCCACTGCTGCTGCTTTTAACTTTCCCCAAACAGCAGCAGCAAAGTGAAATTGCAAGATGTGGGTCAGTTTTTCTGCTGCACTTCATTGTACAGGCTTTGCTATATTGCCAAAACCAATGTAAGATGCATCAGTTCCCTGATATATCCATGTCAGCATGTCCCTACAGTCAGTTTTCATCTCATCTGTAAAAATCAACTGCAAGTAACCTCTCAAAACTTAAAGATACTAAATTAAGAATACAATATATATGTTAGCGTCTGGGATGTTATGGTATTATGGGAGTGTACTTCATGCTGAAAATGTCTGTCCTCAGTCAGATGTAATTAAGAAACAGTAAATCATGTTTATTTGTATTTCAGTACTGTCCAGGATCCCCATTGTGCTAGGCACTGTTCAAACCCAATAAAAGAGATGCTTTTTTTCTCTTCTCCTTCCAATAGAGTGAGTTCTGTAGTGACAAACCCAAGTCTGGGGCAAAGTATGGGCTTCCAGAGTCGCTGGCTATCCTGTCAGAGATGGGAGAGATCACAGAGGGAATGATGGACACAAAGGTAACTTTGAAAGAACCAGTAGAAACTCTCAGGCATTTTCTTGATGGGCTTGGCCATTTTAAGGCTGGAATTCAGTGTGGAATCTCTCACAGATGATACAGCAGGGAATTGAATGCCACATAGTTCTCTCCCTTAGAAACAAAGATCCCAAAGCAAATGCAAGAGACAGAAAATGGATACTGTTGTCAATGGAGAAAATATCCGTATTAAATTTTATATATTAGCATATCCATTGTAAACTTGGGACTTAAGCTGTCATTTGCAATGCTGAAGTAGGCAGAGAAGTGTTGCCAAAGTGGTGGAGTGTTAAAGACTTTCAGTATACACCTTTGAAGTTTCAGAGTAACAGCCGTGTTAGTCTGTATTCGCAAAAAGAAAAGGAGTACTTGTGGCACCTTAGAGACTAACCAATTTATTTGAGCTGTGGCTGATCATGGGATGAAATGTCACGCCCCAATTGAGAACTCTCCATCTTACATCCTTGAGTTGCTAACATTCACTCAGGACTGGGATGTAGTTTATCCGCATGGAGCTCTTCTCTAGCAAGAGTCACTAAGTCATGGTGGTAACTTGAGCACAAGAATTGTCAAAAAGCAGGACGCAGAGACGCTATAAGCAAACCATTTCAGGAGATAGGTCAGAGATTAATTGGTTATACGAAAAACTAACCTCTATTTCTCTTTCAGATGGTACATTTCCTCACACACTATGCTGACAAGATCGAGTCCGTCCATTTTTCAGACCAGTTCTCCGGTCCAAAACTTATGCAAGAGTATGTATGAAACTAGACATCTTCTAATAGCTTTATAACAGAGCAGCAGACAAAGTATAGACTGACATACTTGTGAGTATTCTAGCAGGCTACCTGTTGCACTGGGGGAGACGTATAGAAATAGGACGTAAAGGTGAAGTAGGTAACCAGAAGTTCCCAACATTTTCAGATGCTTTACTAGTTTTCTAAGATCGGGGTGTCTGTTGCCCTCCATTCAGTTGTGTGATCTGACTTCACTGGAACTTGGACTGCTCCACCCAGTTTAACAATTGCCAGGTATAGCATGCACCGCTGCTTGGGAAGTGACCAGCTGCCAGCAAAGGGTCTCGGTCAAGTAGAGATGAAGAACCTAGAAATACAATCACAAACCATGTACACCGTGGCTGGAAAACCATGGTTTGTATGCATTGTGGATCCTAGAAATGATATTGCATCTCTGTTTCATTGAGGTTGACAATTCTAAGAAAACCAAGGGACACTTACCCTTTCTCACGTGAAGCTGTCTTTACTGTTCTGCCCTTGGTTTCTTATCTTAGCTTTGTCTTTCCTCCATGGTTCTCACCTGTGTTGTAGAAGTACAGACTCGCTGACTTTTTCATGGCGTCAGGCCTCCTTTTTCAAAGTGATGTCACTTGGGGCACCTGCTAACAATATATCCAATAATCTGAAGCAAATGCTGCACCAATACACGGGCCCGATATGCTGTGAATAATTTATTATGAAGCCCATATAATTCCCACATTGCAATGAGAGAACAAACAACTTTATCTGATTCAGATATAAATCAGCATGTGTGCAAAATACTGAAAGCACTAGGCTCCTGAGTGTCCTGCAGAAATTTAGGGACTTGGTTTCCATAGTATCACGGGGTGTATGTACTCGATAAATATGAAGACAAGCTCCCTGTGCCCAGGGGCTACCAAGCTAAAGTTAGGCTGCTGATACCACAAAAAGGCATGAGGTGAGGAATACACAGATGGAATGCCCTTTGGAGGTACAGTATTCCATACAGGAATGAAGTATTTTTCTGTGGTAAATATATTTTCTGTGATAGGTATGAATCTTCTCGGTAGTACATCAGATCTTGGATTGCCTCTATCAGTTACTGAATGGGTGGTGCTGCCTACCTACTTAAACATTAACACTTATTTTATGAATGTCTTTTGGATGGGGGAAAAAATTAACTTCAGGGAAACTATTGTTTTGAAACCTTGTTTGTGTCAATGAAAAAATAATTGAATATCAATTATATTGTTTTTAAATGCTACCAGCCGTTTGCAAGTGGCTATCAGTTCTGCAGTAGTCAAGTGTGTGTTAAGAAATACACAGTATAATGTTATGTCTGTATTTTGTGTTCTCTTATTCCAACTACTCCTTTATTTCCTCTCTTCTGCCAGGGAGGGTCAGCCTTTAAAACTGCCCGACACTAAAAGGACACTATTGTTTACATTTAATGGTAAGGAAAGGTTTCCAATAACTTATCTGTGCAAAGTCTGATCACAGTGCCCAAAGCATGTCACTTTTGGGATAGTAGACAGTATTTCTAGTGACTTAAATGCAAGTAGATAAAGGTACAGGATCCCTGAGTAACAAGTACAAGGGATGCAATAATGCACTGTAAGGGACTGAGTGGTATATGACATTGATAATGGAGCTTCAGTTCTCTAGGTCACCAGTTCAAATTCAGCCCAGGTCAATAATGATCAAAAGTCATTCTGGTCTGACTGCAGTTTTATGGTATTTGGGGAAGGAATTTGTTTTCTGTCCACTTTTTGTGGGCAGATGTCCATATTCCACAACCCATCACCACAAGTGGCGATGAAGGCTAAAATTCCATTCTTGACTTTTGGCAAGTTGGTTGGTCATCCCTAATGGTGATCCCAGTAGGTCAGTATTAGGACAGTGGGGGACAGCTTATGGTCATGCCTGTTGCTATCTGTGCTGTGCTCGTTTTTTTTGGATTAATAGAAGCTGTCAGGGCTGCCAGGCTTAGCACTTTTTAAATTTTAAAAAGTGCTAACCCACAAGGCTTCCAGTTATTTTCAGCAAAGACCACATTTTTCCTACAAATGCATATACACACCTCCCATTAACTACAAAGGAAGCTGTGGGCATGTCAGAGGGCAAAGCCGTGGCCTTTAAATTGTATTTTGCAATGGTCAGAGCAGGAACTTGATACCAGTATAAAAACATGGTTGCAGCCTGTATTCTTAATCAATCTGGAAGTATAGTATGAGAGAAATGTGCCTGCTGCCATCTGAAAAATCTGAATTTAATCTCCAAAGCAAATACTTCTGTTAATTAACTCATTTTTAAAGGGAGGATTAGAGCATCTTTCTTTGCAGACTTTTATAAGCAGGCTGAGCAATGTGGAGAGGACGTTCTAATTAATAGCAAAAGCCTTGCCAATGTCCGTGAATTAATCTGATGAAAATGTCTTTGCTTTTACAGTGCCTGGTTCAGGCAACACTTCCCCAAAGGATATGGAGGCTTTGCTGCCTTTGATGAACATGGTTATTTATTCTATTGACAAAGCGAAAAAGTTCCGTCTAAATAGAGAAGTAAGTCACATGCTCCTGTATGCGTTGCTGTCAGATAAGATATAAAACTACTTATGGTTAAAGGTCCCATGGTAACTTTTGTAATGTGAGGAGCCTT
This sequence comes from Eretmochelys imbricata, assembly GCF_965152235.1. Lineage (NCBI taxonomy): Eukaryota > Metazoa > Chordata > Testudines > Cheloniidae > Eretmochelys > Eretmochelys imbricata. Next base: position 7,839,656 of record NC_135598.1, on the reverse strand, counting down.
AAAATTCAACTGTAACATCTATGGTGATTACATTCTGCTTGCCTTAAAACATATGGGGAATATCAGTTGGATTTGGTATTCTCTGCTACCTGTTGCATAAGAAAAGCATTCAAACTATTGCACACTTAACTCAAGGAAGCTGATACAGCCACAGTCTTATTTGGCCATGGGGGGCAGGGAGGGGTGATTAGAGACGGCAACAGTTATGTACAGTTGAGTATCTGCAAAAAAAGAGGTAGTTCGGTCTGAAGAGAAGGTGATGAGTTCAGATGATCAAGAACCAATGCACACAAAGACCATAGGAAAGGTTATTTGCAAATAACTTTAAGAGGTAATTAGACGTAAGGCGGTATATAAGGATCTTACATTTATTGCCTTTAGATGATAAACCTCCATACCTGGGATGCATAGTGGTAAGGAAAATTCCTCTTAAACTTTTTAAAGCTTTCTTGAAGTAAAAGAGACAATATACTTGCCCATATCTTACTAATGTGTGATTCCACTCTGAAAAGTTACTATATTTAAAAAAAAAAAGAAAAGTAGCCCCATTTTATTCAGCAGCAGATCTGCTCCATACATGTATTAGTCAGACCCACTTGCTTTAGTAACAAAATTTTTGTAATTGCTTTTCACACTTGTTAGCTCTGCAAAGCCAGTACAGCTGAGAGTTAACTGGCTTCTCTTCCTCCATGTATAAGGCACACAGAACTAGGTTCCAGTCAATTACACCAGTGCAATGGGACTGTATTTGTGTGACTGTGGGCCTAACCTGACTTGCAGAATCTTTACTGCTGTTGAAATAATGAGGAAAGAATCCAGTTTAATACTTAGGTCCTGAGTTTGTACAGCTGACCAATATTGGAGAAGGGTGGGGGAACACATAAACACATAGGTTTAATCTGGAGGCGATACATGTGGAATCACTCTTTCAGAGTAGAACTGCCATTTAAATACTGAGAGGAGCTATTTTTAGTGTCTGTAGCTATTCCAGACACTGTCCCTCTTTTTGCTTGTTGGAACATTGCCTTAGTGCCAATCATTTATCTGTATTAACTGTTTTTATTTCTGTCTCTTGGGGGAAAGGGTAAACAAAAAGCTGATAAGAACAGGGCCAGAGTAGAAGAGAACTTCCTTAAATTGACTCACGTGCAAAGGCAGGAGGCTGCCCAGTCCCGCCGGGAAGAGAAGAAACGGGCAGAGAAGGAGCGAATTATGAATGAGGAAGATCCGGAGAAACAGCGCCGGTTGGAGGTATAATGGATTTTCAGAACAGCTAAAGAAGTAACAGCAAGTGTCTCCCATACATTGAGGCTCACTTGTAGGTATTCCAGAAGCATGGTAGTGTATTATCTTCTGTCCTGCTGGAGATCTGGCATAAAAGTGGAGCTGGTTTTCACTTATTTATTGATTTGTTAATTGTTTGCCAGTCTGTCTCTCTAGAGGAGACTGCATCCTGAACACAATACCTTAATTAGCTGTGTTATCTTGACCTTCTCACATTGTCAGCTTGCTTTTTCAGTGAGAGTATTGATGTTCATTCAGTTCTCTGTATCCTTTTCTCCAGGAAGCTGCTTTGCGACGTGAGCAGAAAAAACTTGAGAAGAAGCAGATGAAGATGAAGCAAATAAAAGTGAAAGCCATGTGAAACCATTGTGGGAAACTCGATCTCAGTGCCATGTGCAGACTTTTAATTCACAGGGTACAAAGAACTAGTTAATTTCATAACCTTACACTTCTTCAAACGCTATTGGCCATTAAGAGAAATGCTCTTTGCATCCACACTACTTAACAATTAATTTGGGTATTACAGCAACATACAGATATGTATAGAGGGTGTTTTGTCTCTGCAACTTTCTTCCAGGTGGTTTGATTATTTTGCTACTTCTGATGCTTTAAAAAAATACAAAACTCAAACTTGCAATATCCCTTGACCACCATTTGTGATTTTTAAAACAAAAAAAAGATTATAAAACTTTTTTAATCTTTACCAGTAACTTTACATCAGTGCTTTGATTTAGATTTTTAATGTTACAGGTAATTTTTTCCACTTAATTTAGGGGGAGGAAAATAGCCCCCCCCATGTTAGTGAAATTGCACAATAAACATTGGTGTGTTTCTATATCTGCATCAAGCTTGTAAAGATGCAAAACATAGAGCCTTCCAAAAATGGTATGGATATTTCAGGGATTTAAAACCAGTATAGTTTAGAAAGATAACTTTTTTTTTTTTTTCCCAAACACAGGGCACTGAAACAGTATTGCACAATCTGTGCTATGGTTGGCATAAAGATAAAAGCTGTAGATCGGTTAGATATCAGGGAATGGCATACATGAGTACTGTTTCTTATCTGTAGTTGTGAATGTTGAAAGTGTAATACAATGTGAATTCTGTACTTTGTGTTTCTTCTTCAGAAGCGAATGCATGGTGAGTTGGCAACTTCATCTAGATTTGAATACTCTTAACTGTACAAAGTTGCCTCTTAAATATTTTCCTCTTTTTGATAGCAGCTGCCGCCTATTTAATGTTCAGCAAGAGGCTAGATTTGCAATTAAATATCTGTGCAACTTCCCTTTTCCCTAAGCAAGGAAAAAAAATATTTAGAGGTTATATAGTTTTTTGATCTGTTGAAATAGTTATTTATTTCAGGATTTTAAGATTGAGGTGGGGAAAGAGATGCATGTGGAGGTAGGGGGAAGAAATGGACACAATTATACAAGTACGCTGCTGTCTGCTGCATTTTATTGATGTTTCCTACCTAGAAAGCATTTTATTTTTTTTTGTAACCTACTTTCTGCAGTTGTTTTTTTGGGGAAATAATTTGGATGTCTTTCTCTTGTGTTTTCTTGTTTGATGCTTTGTGTAAATTTTGTTCTGAGGCAATAACAATGAGCTGCTGTTGAAACAGCATGTGCTAAAAGCCTTTGTTACAGCATGAGACATTTTACACTGATTTGAGAGCAAAAATCTGTAATGTGATACATACAAATCATTTTATAACAGCTAATGAAAAGTAATTTAAAGCCAAAAATAGCATAAAATTATGTGTAATTTTACTCTTTTAGCTCTGTTTAGCTTGAGAGGGTGCAAGTCATACAATTTCACAAAATTCTTTTTAAAGAAAGTATTTGTGCTCTTTTGAGTAAATACAATGCTTTGCTGAAGTTCCATACGCTTTTGGGCCATGGCAGCTAATTTTGTAATATGAAATTCATACGAACTATCTATGAAAAGAGTAAAATATAACTGAAACATTCTAACTGCCTTCTTTACTTTGGTGGACTCCTTGTTCCTTTTGAGTATAGCCTCTATTAAACCCTTGTATCTTCTATGAGTACTCCTGTTTATGTTAAAAAATTTACATTGAACCAGCTCATTAGAGTTCTGGTTTTCCACTCTGCTCCAGTAAACTTGTCATTGTCAAGAGTGCTGTCTCCTAACAGAAGCTATTACCTTTTTGTCAGCCTTACAGTATATAACCCTGCTTGCCATAGATGAAATACCAGTGTCCTAGCCCTTTCCACTTGGTCGTGCTGAGACCTTGCGGGGGAAAATGAGATTCTAGAATATAGAGCATTAGGCAACAGCCCATCTTTGGATGACAAGGGCATGGGTGAAATCTACAACAGTATTAATATTTTGGGAGGTAAGACTAGTCACAGGATAGTTTAATGTATCTCTCTTCAGTCACTAGATACCTTAAATCTTTCCAGTTTCATTAGTCATAGAGTATTGATCTTGGAAGAAATAACAGTATTTTATTAAAGAAATAGACGTAGCATCCCAAGAGGTTGTGTCTAAACTTTCAGGAAGTTTGAGTAGTTCTGAGGATAGGCCAGAACACTGCAAAATGAAGGGTTGATGACCCCAAATCTAAAATCCATTTGCATTAAATTCAAAATGGTGCTAGTACTCCCACAGTAGGGAGGGGAGGGATCCAGGGAAGGTGGTTCATATTCTGTTTAAGTTGAACTCCTCCCCCCCCCCCCAAAAAAAAAAATTTGGGGGGGGGGGTTCACAATTGAGTATTTGAGTGAGGGAATTCATCTCAGCTGAGATTCTGACACCAGTTTAACTCTGCTTCCCATACCCAATCCCACCCTCCATATGTAGGCCCACCCACACCTCTTAAGATTTATCTATTGTGATTTTAAAATCCTCAGGCAGGTGGAGTATCTTGCATGCCCTCTAAACACAGGTTCAATTCTCCTCTTCTCCAGATGTGGGGAAGAGAACGTAAGCTGTAGCCTTTCAAACATCAGGAGCTTTAGGACCTTGTAAGAAGCCAAGAATCAAAGGCCTAAAATTAGACATACCCCCATGTGCTGGTCTCTGGGTGCAAACCAGGCTATTCTTGTAAATAGGCAGAGAATTGGAGGATTTGAATTTCCTGCTTCTTGGAATATTTTTGTATATTTCAATATTCAATTTGTATATTCAATATTCAATAATAAGCAAACTAAGGCAATGTGGTCTATATGAAATTACTATAAGGTGGGTGCACAACTGGGTGAAAGATGGTATTCAAAGAGTAGTTACCAATATTTTGATGTCAAACTGGGAGAACATAGCTAGTGGGGTCCCACAGGGGTCAGTCCTGGGTCTGGTTCTATTCAGTATTTTCATTAAGGGCTTGGATAATAAAGTGGAGAGTATGCTGATGAAATTTGCAAATGACACCAAGTTGGGAGGGGGGTTGCAAGTACTTTGGAAGACAAGATTAGAATTCAAAATGACCTTGACAAGTTGGAGAATTGGTCTGAATTCAACCAGATGAAATTAATTAAGGACAAGTGCAAAATACTTAGGGAGAAAAAATCAAATGTACAACTACATGATGGCTGAGTACTGGTGAAAAGGATCTGGGGGTTATAGTAGATCACAAATTGAATGAGTCAGCAATGTGATGCTGCTGTGAAAAAGGCTACACCCATTCTGGGGTTTATTAACGGGAATGTTGTATGTAAAACTTGGGAGATAATTGTCCTGTTCCATTCGGTACTGGTTAGGCCTCAGCTGGAGTACTGTGCCTATTTCTGGGCACCAGACTTTAGGAAAGATGGGGATAAACTGGACAGTCCAGAGGAGAACAATAAAAATGATAAAATGTTTAGAATACCTGATCTATGAGGAAAGGATAAAAAAAACTGGTCATGTTTAGTCTTGAGAAAAGACAATTGGTGGGGGGCAGGGGAACATAAGAACTGGCGGGGGCATTTGGGCTTGGACTGGAGCCTAAGCTCTGGGACCCTGCGAAGGTGGGGTGATTTTTCTGCCCCAGAACTTGAGCCCTGTGAGCCTAACAGCTGACCTGCGCCAACTGTAGCTGTCCCACAGGTCTTTTATCCCTTTTATGCCCTCAACCCATACCTAGGGGTTGAGGGCATGTCTTTCATGTACTGTGTCCCTACCAGCTTTTTGGAAGAGAGAGCTGCAGTAAGTTGATGGTTCTTGAATCACAGAGGGGCTCTCCTGCGTTACGAACCTCTACAGTCACATTGCTGTCTTGCTGTTTTTATTCTTTTCTGAGTGCTTTGGTTTGCAGTCAGTTGCATTTTCTCTACATCTTTCCTCTAAAAGATGCTTGCAGCCCTTTACAAACTTTACTGTTAACATGAAGGAGAGCCTGTGCTGAAGAAAGGGGACTAGGAGGCAGGAGCCCTGGATACAGACCATGTAATAATCTTGGATAAGAAATTTAATCTCTCTGTAAAATTGGGCTAACTTTTACCTTGTCCTCTTGGTTGTAAAGTACATTGAGATCCTTCAATGGAATGTGCTATGAGGGTATAAAGGTCATTGCCTGGTTCCATAACACCACCCCCTCTAGTGAATGTGGCAGCTGTTGAGGTATTTAATGACTCATAGCATCAAGAATACAGTTTGAGGGGAAGGGAATAATACTGAATACTGTAAATCGGGGGTGGGCAAACTTTTTGGCCTGAGGGCCACATCTGGGTATGGAAATTGTATGGTGGGCCATGAATGCTCACAAAATTGGGAGTTAGGGAGTGAGGGCTCCAGCTGGGGATACGGGCTGTGAGGTGGGTCCAGAAATGAGTTCAGGGTATGTGGGGGGGCTCCGGGCTGGGGCAGCGGGTTGGGGTGCGGGTAGGGGGGTGAGGGCTCCGGCTGGGGGTGGAGGCTCTGGGGTGCAGGAGGGTGGGACCAAGGGGTGTGAAGGGCAGGAGGAGGTCAGGTGTGCAGGCTCTGGCGGTGCTTACCTCAAGCAGCTCCTGGAAGCAGCAGCATGTCCTTCCTCTGGCTCCTACATGGAGGCACAGCCAGGTGGCTCTGCACTGCCCTGTCCGCAGGTCCATTTGCTGGCCAATGGGAGCTGCAGGGGCGGCGCTTGGGGCGGGGGCAACATAGGAGCTGGAGGTGGGACGTGACACTGCTTCCGGGAGCCGTGCAGAGCAAGCCTCTGACCAACGTTCCCTCTAATTTTTGACAGGCTGCGTGTGCAAAAAATTTCTTCTGCAAATTTTTGTGCGTGTGGTGTTTCGTCGTGTGCGCGGGGTTTGGGATCTGTATACACGCGCACAGCTTAGAGGGAACAGTGCCTCCGACGCCACTCCTGGGCAGGAGCTCGAGCGGCCAGATTAAAACGTCTGAAGGGCCCGATGCGGCCTCCAGGCTGTAGGTTGCCCACCCCTGCTGTAAATCAAAAACTGCCAGGGTACTACTATAGGAAATAACTACTCAAGTTGGAATTTTGACCGCAGCATGGAGTGTTCATCTATGTACTTTTGAAGTATGAGATTTTAATAATCCCAACTAGCCAATGCTCATTTTCTTATCCACAATTATTATTTTGAATAATATTTTGTATATTTGAAACTTACGTCCATGAACATGATTTTGTAAATTATTGCTATCTCTTTTACAAAAGTTCCTAGCATGCTCTGATGTCATAGTCTACACCTTCAAAAGCATGCATCAGGCCACCCAAAATCATGGTTGGCTTGAACATCACAAGATTAAAAATAATAGGTTGGGGGTTCTTTTTACGTGCTTTTAGGTAGACTCAATGAACTCACATTTTCCAGTTTTTTGTTTATTCTGCCCTCAGCTGGGCTGGAAATTTATTTTAAAGGGAAACTGAAATTCTCCCATACGCCGCTAGAAGCTAGGGGTATAAGAAAAGTTGGTAATACTGAAAAACATTAGCTTTGCAGTTATTGCATTATTTTGGACTACTACTATACAAAAGTGTGCAGAGAAAGTTTATTATCCCATCCATACAAACCTGAGATGGCTTTGAGCCGTAGCTCACGAAAGCTTATGCTCAAATAAATTGGTTAGTTTCCAAGGTGCCATAAGTACTCCTTTTCTTTTCAACCTTGGGTGGCTGCAATATTTGGTTTCAGAGATAGGAGGCTGGACAATCCTGCAATCCTTTCTGAGGCAAAATGCCAGATCTCCCTTGGAGCTTCACCTAAAGGATTCCACAATCAGGGGTGAAGCTTGGGTTTCTTCCTTTCAGTCCACTGGAGCATGGAGACCATAGACCATCGGGGTTGGAAGGGACCTCAGGAGGTCATCTGGTCCAACAGGCCCCTGCTCAAAGCAGGACCACTCCTGCCCCAGATTTGCCCCAGATCCCTAAATGGCCCCCTCAAGGATTGAACTCACAACCCTGGGTTTAGCAGGCCAATGCTCAAACCACAATGGGGGTGGAGTTATTTAACTGGCTCAGGGGTTCTCTCCACCCCCTTCCTTGAGGACTTTTCACCCCTCCCCTCCCCATTCAGCCTGAGTGTGGGCACGAGTGTTATGGGGCTAGCTCAGAGACTGCCCCCCCATTTACCCACTGTCTGTGTGTGGGGGGCGTTCCTATAGGGCTGGCTCAAGGATTGTGTCCCCCCCCCGCATTTCCCCACGGGGGGTTAGTTATGTGGCTGGTTCAGAGAGTGCACCCCTCCCCCCATACACCCTGTGTAGGAGGGGGCGCCTATGGACCTGGCTCAGGGATTGCGCCCCCCCCCTATTTACCCGGGGGGCGGGGATTGGGGAGCGTTCCCCCCCCCATTCACCCTCTGGGTGGGTCAGAGGCCCAGTGCGCAGGCCACGCAGCAGCGCGGTGACGTCATCGCGTCACGCACCCAGCGTCTCCCCTTCGCCAGGTAACCGGGGATTCGGGGAAGCGGCAGCGGCGCCTGGAGCCGGAGGAGAGAGAGAGTGAGAGTGAGTGAGTGAGTGAGTGGGGCGGGGGGGTCTCCGTACAGCCCCCCCCCCCCCGCCGCCTGCGCTTCATCTCCGACCCCCTTGTCCCTGCTCAGCCCGCTGGGTGCCCGCCCCCCCGTTGTGCGCCCCCTTGTCCCCGCCCCTCAGCGCGCTGGGTGCCCCGCCCCCCCGTTGTGGGCCCCCTTGTCCCCGCCCCCCCCCGGTTGTGTGCCTCCCTGTCCTTTCCCTGCCCCTTTCCTTTCTCCTCCTCAGCGTGCTGGGTGCCCCCTCACCCCTTATCTCTACCCCTCCCCCGCGTACTGGGTGCCCTCTGCCCTTTCCCTGCCCATAGCTGTCCCTGCCTCTCTCCCCGCAGCTTGTTGTGTGCACCTTCCCCCTGTTCTTTCCCTGCCCACAACTGTCCCTTCTCCCGTGCACTGGGTGCCCCCTGCCCCCTATACCTCTCCTGCCCACCGCTGCCCCTTCCCCAGAGCGCATGGTGCATCCCGCTCAGTGCTGTCCCCCTGGGCTCCTACCCCTGCTTGGAGCCCAGCTTGCTTTTGCAGGGTTGGACAGTGTGAGCCACTGCTGTCATGGGCCTCTCACTCCATCTTGCTCTTTTTGATTGAGGGAAGCTTCTGCCTGTCCCCTTTTATTCTAGAGAGACAAGGCAAGTGAGGTAATCCCTTCTATTGGACCAACTTCTGTTGGTGGAAGGGACAAGCTTTTGCGCCTCATAGAGCTCTTGTTTAGGGCTGGAAAAGGTAGCCACAATGTCTAAGGGCATGTCTTCACTAGCAATGTTAAAGCGCTGCCGCGGCAGCTCTTCAGCGTGGCTTGTGTAGTTGCAGCTACCAGCGTTGGGAGCGCTGTTACACTGCCACTTTACAGCCCTGAAACATGTAGCGCTCAGGGGGGTGTTTTTTCACACCCCTGAGCGAGAAAGTTGCAGCACTGTAAAGTGGCAGTGTAGTCAAGCCCTAAGCTAAATATAAGGTGGGACAGGTTGCGAAGCATAGGAGATTCACAGGTGGTGTAGGAGACTACTTAAAGTGAAGTGGGTAATTAACATCTTTGCAGTTATAGGACAAAGGAGGGTTAGTAGGCGGCACAGCGTGTTACAAATTGTTGTAATGGGCCATAACACCAATGTTTCTGGTCTGTCCAGGGTTTTTAAGTGTCCAGCAGAGTTATGAATTTAAGTTCCCAGGCTCATCTTGTGAAGTTGTTGTGCGGGTTTCCTTAAAGGATGAGGACTGAGAGAGCTGATATCGCATGATCACTTTGTGAAAAGTGTTTGCCTGTGGGTGATGGGGTGTTATTGTCTTTTATCATTTTTCTGTGTGAGTTCATGTGAGAGCAAAGTCTCTTTTCACCCACGTTGCTGATGGGGCATTTGGTGCACTGGGTAAGGTATACAACACAGGCCTATCACAGCATGTGGGACTCATGGGTCCTGAAAGGTGTGTTTTGGCAGGGGGGTTGATCATCATAGCAGTGAAGATATGTCTGTAGGTTTTGCATATGTTCTGGCAGGGTCTGGTGCTGTTTTTAGTTGGTGTGTTCTGGTCTGTGAGGAGCTTGCTTCTGATGGGTGAGCTTAGCAAGACTGGGGGGTTGTTTGAAGGCCAGAAGAGGGGGTTTGGGAAAGATTTCATGCAGGATGTGGCCTCCATCAAGTATACATTGTAGTTATTTGATGATACCCTGTATCTCGCGTGGGGTGGTAGGTGACAGCTAGGAGTGTGTGATCAGTGGAGGGTTTTTTTTCCCCCGAGTTTGAAGCAGGTTCTCCCTGGTATTTGGACGGCCCATTCCATGATGTCATCTGCTTCTCTGGTGGAGTGTCCTTGTTTAGTGAGGGCTGTTTTAAGTGTGTTAAGGCAAGGATTCTCAACCTTTTTCTTTCAGAGACACCTCCCCCCCCCAAACATGCCAAAAAAACCTCCATGGCCCACCTGTGCCACAACAACTATTTTTCTGCATCTAAAAGCCAGGGCCAGTGTTAGGAGGTAGCAAGAAGGGCAGTTTCCAAGAGCCCCATGACACAGGGGGCTCCACAAAGCTAAGTTGCTCAGGCTTTGGCTTCAGCCCTGGTGGCAGGGCTTGAAGCCCCAGGCTTCAGCCCCCTTCGGTGGGTTTCGGCTTTCTGCCTTGAGACCCCGCAAGTCTAATGCAGACCCTCCTTGGTGGACCCTCTGAAACCTGCTCATGGCTCCACAGGGGGCCCCGGACCACTGGTTGAGAACCACTGTGTTAAGATATATATTCTGGACTTTGGTGCATATTCTATGGTATCTGGGTGCCTGGCTGTAGATAACAAATTTCTTGTTGTGTCTGGGATGATAACTGAATCTGTGGAGGTAAGTGTGGTGATCTGTGGGAGTCTTGTATATAGTTTTCTGTAGGTTTCCATTGTTGAAGCTGATCATAGTGTTCAGAAAGTTGATGCTGGCATGTTCTAGAGAGAGTCTGGTGGTTGGGTGTTGGTTGTTGAAGTGGTGGTAGAAATCTATGAGGGAGTTTAGGCCATCTGTCCAGAGGATGAAATATCATCAATGTATATTAGATATAGCATTAGTTTTGCAGTGAATTTTTCCAGAAATTCTTCCTCAATGTGGCCCAGGAGAGCGATGTGGAGAGCCATCCTAGTACCCATGGCTGCTCCCATGGTTTCGCCAAAGTGTTAATGTAAAGGTGTTATGGATGAGGATGAAATGGATTTCAGAGAGTGTATAGCTATCCTCTCGGTGGTGAAGAGATTGTGATGGATGTCATGTTTAAGGATTTCACTTCGTTTTTTTTTCCCCCTGGAGCAGTCGATGTTATGATTAAGTAAGTTTGTGTGGGTTTGTCCACTGGGGAGCGGCCAGACTTTTTTCTTGTAACTGTCAGTAGGGACGATATATGCTGTATTCTGGACGCTCAGACACTGCAGCAGTTCTATTTTTATAAAGCTTCTTTTGTGTATCCCCTGCAAGATAATGATACTTATACAGCATCTTTAATCTGAGGGGCCTTACAAAGGGGGGTGAGTGTTTTTATCCCCATTTTACTGATGGGAAAACTGAGGAGCAGGGCAAGTGAGTGAGTTGCCCAAGGTCATGCACCAAATCAGTAGCAGAATTAGGACTCAATCAGAAGAATTAGGACTCAGATATTCCTATTCCCAGCTACTTGCTTAACAGTTGTGTAACATGCTGTGTACCTTTCTGTTGCTATTCTCTCTGGGAAATTATTAAACATTTGTATTATGGTAGGACCTAGACACACTAAACAGCATTGGGGCCCCATTATGTGAGGTTCTGTACAGCTAGAACTGGATGAAGTATTTGAACAAAACTGGTGAAAAATGCAGGTTACATAGAAACATTTTGCAAATTTATGTGGATTTCACTTACTTGTTTCAGTGGCGGTTTGTGGGAAGCCTTTAAAAAAAAAACACCTCAAAATCAGAATGTTTTGTTTTGACATTTTTTAAATGAAATGTTTTGGTTTTTTATTTAAAATGACTTTCCTTTTAGAAATTTCCTCTAGTTTTATTTTTTTTTTAATTTAAAAGCTTCAAAGCAAAACTAACTGTTTTGTTTGGCCAGAAATGATTTTTCCCTATTTTTTTTGAATCGCCAGAGAACAGTAATCTGTTGTTTGTACAGCTGTAGTACTGCTGTAGGGTAAGGGTCCTTGCCCTGTGGAATGTGTAGTCCACCAAATATTGTACTGCATATCCACCTCTGTGAAATATCTTTTCTACAGATTTTTTTAAATGGTTTGTTCAGGTATTTCTGAACCTGTTTGGGAAAATTCACCTTGCAAAACTTGCTGTCACTGTGGCGGAGCTTCTTAAAGTTAATTTATACAAAACCTTTGTGCTCTAATCTTTCAGCAGTCAGCAGAGCGACCTAGGTTTTGATGTGTGCAACTGGAGACATGCTGTATAGAATGGAACAAGAGCAGTAACTCATTTGCGGGAAAGGCTTATTGTGGAGACAACTCATTTGCTTTGCCTTCTTAAAACAATTGTCTTGCTCTCATTTTCAGGATATTTTTAATTTCACGAACTTGGAGTAGCATTACAAATCTGGATTCCATGTCTTTTCTTGTAAGTAACCCAGAACGAATTAGGGTGAGTGTTAGCTTCTAGCGTTATTCCAAAAAGCAACTGATTTTGTAAATCTTTCCATACACACGGAGATAAGCTCTGATTCTGCAACAGTTTGTGTGGGGTGGAGCCCATCCCTTTGACTTCCTTGGAGCTCCAAAGGGGCCTGCCTGCACAGTTCTTGTTGCAGGATTGGGACCATACTCTATCTTGTTGCTGGAGAACTAGATTTTTAATTAAATACAATTATTTTGATTTGGGACCATACTCTATCTTGTTGCTGGAGAACTAGATTTTTAATTAAATACAATTATTTTGATTTATGAGAGAGAGTTACTTTTAAAAGGTATGTATCTGTGAGCTAGATGTGTTGCCAAATGCTTATTATGTGCATTTTGCTCAGTGTTCATTCTCTTTAGATAGTGCTAATTGTTGAATACATCTTTTTTCTGTTTATGTATTATACAAAATGATTTTATCACTTATTGTTTTATAATGTACAGAAATTGCAGAAAAAACAAATGCTGAAACTTAACTGAGTTGATGGTACCTTTGAAAGAGGGATGGAGGAAATGTCTTGAAACTTAACTAAATTGACAGTGTCTTTTAATTTATATTTTGTATATATTAAAGTGTCTTTTAAACTTAAAATGAAGTCCTTTTTTTTTTTTAATGTTTCCTTTTAAATGCTGGAATTCCATAACAAAGCTGTTGTGTATAGCACTTAAACAGGAAGTAAACTAAGTAGTGAAGATACATTGTTGAGAATGAAATGTGCAGAGGATGACAATACACTTTAAAAAGGCTTTTTAATATAAAGCAACAGTAACGCAGTTAAGGAAATGTATTTATTTATGATTGGAAACCTGGTGTCCCTTAAGGTTCATAAGTCAGCAGCAAAGTGTGTGTGTGTGTGACAGAAGAGAATCTCTGACGTGATCACTGTGAATGGTGTAAAAACGACCCTTTTGAAATTTTAACATCATTCACATTGTGCTAAATACTGATACAATGAAATCCTGCTTACTTTTCAATTGAATGTGGACTCTTTTTCATACCAGCCTGCTTCAAATAGAGGTAGTTTAACATAAATGTAAGTAAACTTGTTGATTGCTTCAGCAAGCTGACCAAGATTTTTGCCATAAATGAGTAGTAAAATGACTAATATTTACTGAGCGTTAACAGTGTACTCAGTACTATACAAGCTTATGATGACATAGTCCGTGCCCCCAGGATTTTAGTTTATTTCTAATATCTAATCTATCTTGATGCGAATCGAAAATTGAACTGAGTGGATAGAGATCATGTCACTAGCAGCCTTTATGGTGCTCTGAGTTTTAAACATTGTTTAACTTAGTTTCTTCCAGAACATGAAAGAATAACAGTTTATCAGTTGTCTGTTACTGTTTAAATATTAATATTTACAGCTGCTGAATGAATTTTAGCTCATTTCCCCTCATTGCAAAGGAGACACATGTTAGAATGGTCGGAGTGATCTTTATGATTCTGTTTTGGTTGACATAAAATAAAAATGGATCAGCTGTGGAATATGTCTAGAGGAAATAACTAATTGGCTTTGGACTTTCTTCTCTAGCGGTGGGTGTCCGAAAAGTTCATTGTAGAAGGCTTGAGAGAATTTGAACTGTTTGGAGGTAAGTACTCCATTCTTTAGACGCTTCAGTAGAAATCTTTTACTTTAAACTTGAAAGCACCCATCAGTGTGGTATAAGTAAATGTGCTACATGAATGAAGAAATCAGTTTGTAGCACTGTCTTCAAATTGGCCAACAAAAGTAAACTTAGAAGAAAAAACTTAGATTTTGTACAGCAGTTCATTTTAAAGTCAGTAGTAGTACAAACTTCAGAACCTTGTAATGCAGTAAATTAGTGCAGTCTGGCCTTTCCTGAATAACCATTTTTTTCCTCTGTTAAATAGATTTTGAACTAGAAAAAGATAATTACAGAAATTGAAAATTTTCCAAATGTTTTGTTGCTGAGTCTAGTTAAAATAAAGTATTAAAGCTGATAGAAGAGAAGCCTTTAAGTGTAACTGTGGTCAGTAAAGTAACTATGTAAATATGGTGCTACCTTATACAATAGATCTGCTCCTTGAGTATCTTTGAATTGGGCCTGCTGACTTCACTGGCAAAAAAAAAGTTTTAAAACAGTAACACTTTAGCTTTCCAGGGTTGAGACAACAGTGTAAACTGGATTTTAATCTGCTACTTTCATCATTTGCAAAATTGTCAGCTAAATTCTGATGGCAGAATCTTTGTGACAGACGATGTAAAGGAAGCTAGCTAGAGGATTAGATCCCAGGTGGAATTAGTAGTTAGCAAAATCTTCCATTTGACTTGTAAATTCTGCAGATTTGCCTTTCCACATTGAGTTTTGTAGTTATGTTGAACCCCATTTCAGATTAAAGAAAAGGAGTACTTGTGGCACCTGAGAGACTAACAAATTTATTTGAGCATAAGCTTTCGTGAACTATCCTCAAATAAATTTGTTAGTCTCTGTCTGTTCTCACCATGGTTACAAACTTAGTCTCTAAGGTGCCACAAGTACTCCTTTTCTTATTACCATGTTTGGAAGCTATGCATGGTTTTGGCTAGCACTGTTTTTTAAAATTAATCCCTGCCTAAAACCAGTCACTGAAAACAGTTTTCAGACATGTTTAAGGATGGGTCTACCAGAATCTTTTTTTCAAACCTAGCTGTAGCTAGTATCTTTTTGCTCCTGATGTGGATGGTGGTTTTTTGCAGTGGCTTTTCTGACTTAACTGCACTTCTAGGAAGAAAATACATTTAAAAAATATCTGTCATGTTTTAATGTACAAATCTGATTAGAAACTTTGCCCTGAAATGAAGCTGTTAAACTAAAATTCATCCCAATATTAAGAGCACTGTTTCATTTGATTTCAGTGTGAATTGTACTTGCTTATACCACGGCTAAATTTGGACCATTTTATCTAAGCCCCTAGTTACACAGAAATCTTGTTATAAGTGTCCTTGTCGAAATGTGGATTTTTGTTACCTCGGGAAATTTGGAATTATGTAGAATTTAACTGCCACTTTCTACACAGGTTGCATTCCTCATTAAACTTCCAAAATAGCTTATCCCAAATATTTAAATCCATCAGATGTATTAATCTGTTTCTTTTTAAACAATGAGTTTAAGTTCACAATCTAAAAACAAAACAAATCTCCCTAACCTGAGGCTAATTGAATCTGTGTAACTTTTAGAATTGGGTTTCTTGATATGTTTTCTAATGTCTGTTACTTACTGTTATGATGTTAATTGTAAGTTAAAGATTTTGCCTGGGAATATATCCTTACACCTATCCAGTACCTAAACTATGCTTTGAGGGTATTTAATTTATTTATTTTCATGAATATATATATTCAAACTATGTTTTGAATGGGTATTTGTTGAAGAAAACATGGTGAACAATTAATTTCTTTACTCCAGAGCAGCCTCCGGGTGACTCTCGGAGAAAAGTAAGTGATTTTTGCAGGCTGTGGTGCTGTGGTCCATTGCATGGAGATTATTCCTTGTGGAAGTTTGATTTTCTTTCTACCTTATTTATACTTCATCTGTATATTTAGCTTTACATGTGTGAAAACAAGTTTCACCCTGGAAAAGAGATTTTGGTGTGTGGTTTTGAAGCTGTTGCATGTGACGTTTTAGCTGTAAATCTGAGATTTAATTCCTTACGCTCACGTTTTCAAAAGTGGTTCTGAAAACAGGGCCCAAATTGTCTCAGGTTAGGCATTCAAAACCAGTGTCCAGTTTTTTTAATAATTTGATTTCCTTTCTCTTCCCTATGCCACATCTGCAAAAGAGACCCCAGCATCAAACTGAGAATTAGATAATCTTCAGTTTCAAATGGGACTTCACCTTCTGCTGAAAACCCATTGGCATAGCTGTTTGACTTCCTTCAGAGCTCACAGGAACAGTCTTAAGCCTTCAACAGGTGCTGCTATCTGCTTAGAGAAATCTTTTCTGCTTGAGGACTAATTCCCTACAGAGCTATGAAATGGCCATCTAAAAATACATAGTGTAGTCCAAAATAGGACAGTTTGAATCTTTACCTGTAATCTGAGTCATATTCATGGTTCCGATTAAAGTGCCAGTGGTGTACAGTGTAGACGTAGCCTAAATGGGAGGCTGTTCTGGGCTTTTAGACATCTTTGCGGTGTTGATGCTGACTTTCTTTCATTTAAAACAAATCTTATTCCCCTAGATAGTTGTAGAAACAAGGCAATAGTTAGTTAGTTAATCAGGGAAAGGAAATTTTTGTAGTTTGAGTCAAAAGTGAGCAAGAGAAACTTAGGTAGTTTTGTTTTGTTTTTTTACTTCCCATCTTCCACCAGGCATTGAATCCAAAATATAATCCACCGGAGTTAGATTCGGCAAATGCAAATCACTGCTGGCATTGCATAGCTCTGGTTTCCTAATGGCATTGACAGTACAATTATCTTTCAAAAACTAATTTCCTTAAACATACGTCCAATCTAAAACCTAACCAAAAGGCCTGAAATGTTAGCCCTTAGTGAATGTCATACTTCATGCAGCTAATCCCACGTTTCTTCGTTTTACAGCTTTCATGATTTTTAACTGTACACCAAAAGTTATCCTGTGTGAAACTCTCGAGGAGCTTTTTTGCAATATTTCATAAATAACATTTCAGTTTAACTTCTTTTTAAATTTTTTTTTAATCTCATACAGTGTTTAACTTTTGAGTGGAGACCCTTCTGCATAATGTGGTTAGTTGTAGAGTTTTCAAACTCAATGTTTATCTGCAGAGAGGTGAATCAAGGTCTCTAATGTACTGAATTATTGCTAAAGGGGAGCAGATGATATGTTCTATTTTGGTTGAAACAGCCTGCACCATAGTTAAAAAATAACGTGTTAGATTTATTTCATTTTTTTGCATGTGTTGGCTTCTGCTAAATTTGGAGTGCATTGTATTAAAGCAAACCACCTACATAATGCACAGTTTCAGAGCAGCTGTCATTGCTGCAGAATAATTTTCATTTTCTTGGTGGTGCCTTTCTGCTTTACAGGACCCCATGTGCCTCTGTTTCTTTCCTGTCAGTCCTGCCATTGACAGGGGTGGGTGGAGATGATGGAAAATGTAATGATCTGGGCATTAACTGTGAAAGTCAGAATTGGTAGGAATATTTAATGGAAATCTAGAAATAAGAATGGGTAGCAGCCTTCAATTCATAGCCAGATGATAATGTTGTGTGACATAGTGGGTAGAGCAAAAGATTTGGAACTGTTGGGATTCTAGATTCCAATCATGGCTGAGCCAGAGATTAGCTTTTACCTCTTTGTGCTTCAGTTGCACGAGCTGAAATAATATAGTGCCTTTCACTGAGGTTATTACAAAAATTAAACCTTGTCCTCTCTCTCATTGGGGTAGGCATTATCCCCATTTTACAGATGGGAAAAGGGAGGTATAGTGTGTCTGTATTACAGAGCTTGGATTAGAACCCAGGGGTCTTGACTCCCAGTTCCATTCAGGAGAAAAGTAGAAAGTTTATAGAAAACTGAATGCTTCATCTGAACTGAGGCTAATTTATGGTAGGAAACAAACTTTCAGTGGCCAAGGATAGTGGACTCAGTAACCTGATGGATCTTTCCCATCTACAATTCCTGACACAGGGGAAATCTTCCATCATTTTGATGCATTAATTCAGTACTGATTGCCCTAGACACCGAGGATAAGAGATTTTAAGAATACTTTTTTAATTTTTCAAGGTTAAAATGATCTAAGGGTTACATGCCCCAAATAATAATTTGTATTTTGATAACTCTAGTTAGGTTACATTTTAAAATGTGCAGATAATTTGAACAACTCAGATTCCTCAGTTTCTATTAGTGACGGTCACTCTTGGGCTGTTCATTGATGTAAGGTTTTGAGTTCCAAGCAGGTGTTGGATCGAGCTAGTATTTGGTGGTGCCATTAGTTTCTTCAGTATTTCAGCTTTTTTTAATTTTAAACTAAGCTTCCAGACCTTTGATACAATGTTGTCTTGAGTATGTAGGCTGACTGAAACGATAGGTCTCTGAGGTTTATACTCTCCCCTTCCCCTCAAACAGAGTGTTGACTCTGATATCCAATAATGCCATTGTTGTCTACTGGTTCACTGTCAATCATCTTAGCAGAAACAACCAGCCATTCTGGAATTATGAGCAGAGCTTGAATACCGTACTACCATCCTTTTTTTTTTCTTTTTTTTTTCCTTCATCTGATTCCTGATATCAAGTCAACTTCCACCACTGATCTCTTTACTCTAATTTGAAGTGTCAAATCTGTTTGGTTCTAGTTTGGTTGAAACACGACTTTAACCTTTGAAACGTTTTAGTCCCAATTTGTTTTTCCTGTTCGAATGGCAGGTGTGAAATTGCCCATTCTGTAGCTTCCCCTCTTGACCATTAGTTTATCAGCAGCTGGAAGTATAATCTCATATAGACCTAGTGGCCCAGTGTCTGATCTCACACAGGGTATATAATCTATACAATCAGCCTACATCTTGTGAATGCATTGCAGTAGGTTTTACAAGCTACAGCCTATTCACCCATGTTCCTAAAATTAGAATTGGAGCCCTTAGCATTTCTCTTGTAAGAGTGTATTTACATATAAATGTACTGCCTTGCCATGTGGCCAAAACACAGATGAGTGAGTGCACAGTAGATGCGTTCTTTTTCATTTCTCTTCAATGCCCTTGGAGACTTCTGGCAAACTTTTACCCTTTGCTAAACTGTCTCTTCCCGCTTAAGAGTAAACTGCTGGTTTCCTTGACTCCCAGTGCTTTAATTGTGGTAGAAAAATTGGGATCATATGTTCATGTAACTAACATAATCATCAAAGAATGTTGAAGTTTTCCAAAAGCTGTGTTGTTGCCTGCAACTTTCTAGGGATTCTGCCTTTCTAGCCAGCATAATTGTTTCAGAAGCTGTCAGTTAGTCTCTAGTTTGTCCCAGCCAAGTTTTTGTGCCAAATCGGATTTTCTTAAGACTTCTTCAGACTCGAGTCTAAAACTGCGTTAAGCCACAAATGAAGATAAGTTTGGTCTAAACCTAATTCCTAGTGGACACTTATCCATCTTGCCAAAGCTTCAGTCAGTTTGCCACAGGTTCTAGCTATCTGCTTAAGAGAGCCCCACAACTGGAACACGAGCACTGCAGATTTAATAGAATTGTGAGCCGGAGTCTCCAGAACTGGAATAGGTGATGGAGCTTTGGCTCGGGATGGAGGCGCATTAACAGAGCCTAGAACTGTAATATTAGAGAATGCGGCACTCAGTAATGAGGTGGCCTTGTAGCTCTGTGGGAAGTGAGGCCAGGACTGGAATAACAGAGGGCATTGCGGGTTAGAACTAAGGTATGTGGATGGAGTTAGGAAGCTTATGTATCCAGTTTCATAACATTAAAATCATTTGCCAAATTCATGCATAACATTTTAAAGAGAACTCCATTTTCTAATGCATAAGTGGTGTCAGCTGTTAATGTTAGGGTGTTGAAAAAAACTTTGGTTTTGTCTTTAGAACCAGTGGATTCAGGATGCTTCTAGGACCCCTTTACTTCTCAGTAGTGTACTTATCAGCTGTTGCTTAAAGAAGCAAGTATTTAATATTTGCATCAAGAATGCTTTAAAAACAGTCATTAGGAGATGGAGTAGGTTTTGTTTTAAATAAGTTATAACTAAAGTGTTCCGAATATATTTTAGCAGCGGTTCTCTAACTTTAGCAACCCAAGGACCCCCATTTTGATTTAAAATTTTTTGCGGACCCTGAAGCCTCCCGTTGAGCCCCAGGCCCCACCC
This sequence comes from Eretmochelys imbricata, assembly GCF_965152235.1. NCBI lineage: Eukaryota > Metazoa > Chordata > Testudines > Cheloniidae > Eretmochelys > Eretmochelys imbricata. The sequence goes on along the minus strand of NC_135598.1, from coordinate 7,819,558 downwards.
CCACCCCACCTCTTCCCGCCCCTGCTCCACCACTGCCCCTCCTCTTCCCCACCTCTTTCTGCCCCCTCCCCGGAGCACACCCCATCCCCACTCCTCCCCCTCCCTCCCAGCGCTTCCTGCACTCCGCTGAACAGCTGTTCCCTGGTGTACAGGAGGCACTGGGAGAGAGGGGGAGGAATTGATCAGTGGGCTGGCGGCCCTGGATATGATTCTGCCCCCCTCCCCCAAGCGTGCTCCATCCCTGCTCCTCCCTCCCAGCACCTCCTGCATCCCGCTGAACAGCTGCTCCCGGTGTGCAGGCAGTGCGGGGAGGGTGGGGGAGGAGTTGAGTTGATCAGCGGGGCCTGCAGACCCCCTGGAGTACCCTTGCAGGCCCCCAGGGGTTCGCAGACCCCAGTTGGAGAAACAGTTAGGGCTTGTCTACATTATGGAGCTTTTTTGTCAGAATAGCTACAGTATGCTTGCAAAAGCCCCCTAGTGGAGATGCAGCATATACCAGCCAAAGGAGTTCTGCCAGGGTAGCTGCATCGTTTCCCCAAAGGACGTTAACTATGCCGACCAAAAGTACGCTTCTGCCAAGGTAATTGCATCTACACCAGGGGCTTTGCCGGCACAGGTGTATTGACTAGGGTGTGAGATTTTTTTCACACTCCTAGCTGACGTAGTTATGCCAACAGAACTTTGTAGTGTAGACCAAGCCATAGTGTGGGTATGGTTAGAATAGCCTCTTGTTACTTAATAGCTCTTTGTCATTGCATCATACCTCCTTCCTTCAATGACCGAGACAGGTGTGTGTTTCCACTTCCATTGCAGCTACGAGAAAGTGAGTTGTGTTTTGTTTTTTGTTTTTTTTCCCTGCTGCATGCATCAATAGCAAAATTGTTAGGAAAGTCTGATTGTAGAATATTTATGGCTGGTGATCTGAGACAGAAAGAACAGACCTGGGTTTCCAGTTCCCAGGTGGAGTTAGTGTTTCTGGCAGATTAGGAAAAATTCACCTAATTCAAAGTTGACATAAAATGAACAGATTTGGTCTGTCTGTTGGAGAGAGAGAAATCTGGAGCCTCCCTGTGTCACTCATCTAACTATAAGCGTAACTGAAGGACAAAATGCACTGCAATAATGGAACATGCCTGAACACTGTGTATAGACTTTTCTTGCTCCTCTGAAACCCCCCACCAAGGAGAATTAGAATTCAACTGTACTGCTAACGCTGCCAGAGATTGCGGCCTCTTTTTGTGCATATCAAATCATCTGTCAGTTTTTGTGACAGGCTCCTGTAATGCAACTTGGACTGTAATGCCTGTGTATTGAATTGCACAGCTTGTTTTTAATCAGTTTTAAGCATGAGTCAGCATGAACAGAGAAGAACATTTCTCTTTTCAGCTTGTGCATGTGGATATAGCAGGGAGCTCTCTCAGTTGTAGTGAAAAGATGCAGCCTCTCTCAAGCAGGCTGGCAGACGTGGGAGTGCTGCTCCTGTGTTCATTTGTACTAGCTCTTTGCTGCAGCTAAACTCTTGCTCCCATTTGGAGCTTCTTTCCATGTGTGTCTGATCTATACATCTTGGGCTTTTCTTAGTTGGTTCATCGCTTCTTCCTGCAGCAAAACAAGTTCAACTTTGTCAGCCTTTGCCACAGAGAGAGCATGAATGGATAAGTGGCTGAAAAGTAGCAACCTCAGCCAGGAAAAGCTTATTGCCAGAGTGCAAAAAAACCCACCATAGACAGGTCTTCAGTCTGTCACTGCTGCACAAGCAAACAGATTATGATGCAGAAGTTTGTAAAGAGTGGGAGAAAGGTGGCTGTTGCAAAGGGGTGGAGTAGTGCTGTCATGTGTCTTAAAAAAGACCATCTGGTTTATAGTAGATGGTAAATTATGTTGTTTGGTTACATGTCATAGAAAGCAGATACCTCGTTCCAGAAAATCCAGACATCTCCTGGGTTTCAGTTTGTATTAAGATATTTACAGCAGACACAGCTAGCTTTTATACTCAGATATGTCCTGATATTATGAGCATGTGCAAAAATATAATGTGGAACAGATGATCTCTCTACTAGATGTAATTAATATCCGTTTCTGATTTTTATCTTGCTTTTCTAGACCAATGATGCAAGCTCCGAGTCGATAGCATCTTCCCCTAAAAGGGACACCATGAGCAGCTTTTTACCAGACAGCAGCTGTTATGAGTTGCTCACCGTAATAGGTAATGTTCCCAGAAAAACACCTAATTTTCATTCTCCATGTATGCTTCCTTTGTAAGGTACTGAATTTTTCTTGTCTGGTGGTTTTCTGAAATGTAAAATGCAAAATATCCTTTCTTTCTTGTTTTGTTTTAGTAGTAGTAAAATTACTGTCTAAAAAGTAAATTAAGGTGGGTTTCTTGTCCTGAAGCTCTTACAATCCAAGTAAAAGATAAATACTAGATGAGAGGAGGCGTGGTTTTGAGCTTGAAGCAAAAGGGTATCAGCTAGGACTCTTGAGTCTCATACCTGGCTTTGCCATTTGTTCCCTGTATGGCTCTTGGCAGGTCACTGCATCTCTCTGGGCCTCAGTTTGCAAATCTGTAAAATAGGAATATTACTGACCTATCTCCCAGCAGGTTTTTAAGTAATTGGTTTTGTATGTAGAGTACTTGAAATTGGAAGGTGATGTAGAACAGGCAAATTTTTATATTAGACAAGACCATCAACAACAGTTAAGGTGAGAGAGGGAATGAGGGTAATTGCTAAGGAGGAAGTGTTGATGGAAGCTCTCCCACAACACATAGTTAATTGTATTCGCGCTTATGGGGTTAATCTCACTCTCTCTTTTCAGGTCATGGCTTTGAGGAGCTGATGACTGTGAACCTGGCCAGGTATAAACCATCAGGAGAGTATGTCACAGTCAGAAGGATTAACTTGGAAGCTTGCACCAATGAGATGGTGACATTCTTGCAGGTGATGCTACAATCTTTAGAATGGGGCACAGCATCTTTCATGTATATTGAAAGAACAAGACTCCTAGGATCTCAGCTTCAGGTTATTTAATGTTTTCTAAGGTGCCCATTGCTAAGCATCTGGATGCTGTACAACTTTAACATAGTAGTTGCATTACTGGCCCACAAAGACCAATTATCCTAATGAAGAAATGGTCAAATTAAAAAATAAAACATTATACGGTGCTGGTAGTAGATACTCCTTCAGACTGAGTTATAGTTTTGTAAATGTTAGTTGGCTGATACGTCTAAAATTATTTTGAAGCTGATGGTGGAGTGTCTAGGGATTAGTGCACTGGACTGAGTTTCTAGTGTTCTGGGTTCTCTGGAACCAGCTCAGCCGCTGTCTGGTCATGAGCAAGTCACTTCTCTGTGCCTGGTTTTTGAACTGTGAAATGGGGATCTTTGCCCACCTCATGAGCATGTTGTGAGGTGATTCATGTTTGTAAAGTACTTTGAGGTCCGAGGTGGAAGGTGCTATGAAAGCTGAGTGTTATTCTAAGGCGGTGGCTCTCAACCTTTCCAGACTATTCTACCCCTTTCAGGAGTCTGATTTGTCTTGCATACCCCCAAGTTTCACCTCACTTAAACTACTTGCTTACAAAATCAAACATAAAAACACAAAAGTGTAACAGCGCACTGTTACTGAAAAATTGCTTATGTTCTCATTTTTACCATAGAATTATAAATCAATTGGAATATATATATGTGTATAGTATATCGAGCAGTATAAACAGATCATTATCTGTATGAAATTTTAGTTTGTACTGACTTCGCTAGTGCTTTTTATGTAGCCTGTTATAAAACTCTGCAAATATCTAGATGAGTTGATGTACCCCCTGGAAGACCTCTCCGTTCCCCCTGGGGTATGTGTACCCCTGACTGAGAACCACTGTTCTAAGGGGATTGTTCTTCTGGTTAAAATCAAGACTTGCATCTAATCCTTTCTCTTCTAAAGGATGCACTTGAAGAGGAAGAACCCAATGATCTTTCCATACCAAACTGCTGTAATAGCATCCTATGAGCTCCTCAGTTTCAAAATAAGATTAGTGCAAGGAAATACTGTATCAAGTTCCAAACACAGACGCTCTGATGCCATAATTTGTTTATCCTTCTCCAGCAAATTCATTCAAATAGGTATTAACGTTGACACATCATGATGTAAACACCAACTAGCCCTTGTGCAGAGATTGTCAGAACAGCTGTTTGGGGTGGGGGTTTAGTATGTGTGTTCTTTGAATTTATGTAAAATGTCCCTGTATGACCATTCCTTTTTGCTGGAAGTTGGGATTGCCAGACATGTTGCACTGACATAGGAGCTCCTGAATTCAGTGCTAAGCAACTATTGCCTATGCACAGACCTCATGCCAGGAAAATCTAACTCTGGTGAGAGATTATTTTAGCTGTCATATCTTCCCATTTTATCTGCAAAAGGAGAGACAGGAACTTCTCAGGTGAAGAGAAGGTTCAAGTCAGTGTTTTGGCAGACAATCCTTAAAGTGCTACCTTTTGTCCAGTCTAACCTTCCTAGAGCACTGACCCTCTGTACCATATCTGGAGTTTTGTATTTATTTATTTTGTATTGATTTGAAATATCCTTTTGCTTTTAGGGTGAACTTCATGTGTCCAAACTCTTCAACCACCCCAACATTGTGCCATATAAAGCAACCTTCATAGCTGACAATGAGCTATGGGTAGTGACCTCCTTCATGGCTTATGGTAGGTGGAGAGGAGAATACATCTGCTATCTGACCAGGCTGCTTTAGCTTCTGTTAAATCATCTTTATTTAGGTGAAGTGTCCTCTGTTTTTCCTGCTCCATCAAAAAACGTTTCTTTGTCTCTTTAGGTTCTGCAAAGGATTTAATCTGTACCCATTTCATGGATGGAATGAGTGAACTGGCTATTGCTTATATCCTCCAGGGTGTTCTGAAGGCTCTTGACTACATTCACCATATGGGCTATGTACATAGGTAAAAAGGAAATCACTCTCTTTATCACTTATCCTACTTTCTGTAGGAAATGCTTACAAACAATATTCATCCAGCTGGGACTAGGTATTTCAAGGGATTTGGAATAAGAATATGGCTTGCATCTAGCTTGCTCTGCTGCTGCTGTAGAGAGCTTCATTGTCCATGCCCTTGGTCCTGGACTTCTCATTACCACAGAAGTAGTACTTTAAAAAGAGCAAATCGCAAAATGTTCCTGAGGCAAAGTGTAGTAGTAACTTAGGGCTAGGTTAAGCTTTTGCTGAAGTAAATCCTTCCATGGGGTCCCCAAGGTGGGAAGATGAGAGGAGGGAGGTTGTGACGGCAGAAAACAGCTGCATCTTCCTTTTTGCCAGGGAAGTTGGAAGGGGCTGGGAAGAGGGCATACTCAAGGGATATACTAACTTCCATGGAGCCCCAGATTGGAATTAAAGCTGCCCCTTCCAGTGGATAGGCAACCGTCTGCCCTCCCTTGGGTGAATATTCTTCTGTATCCCTGGCATGCAGAGGGGTCTTTCTGATGTAGTTTACACCTCTTTGTTGAGGCTTCAGTGAAGCAGGTCCATCTGTATCTTATGGTGGTTGTAATGACATCACACAATATCCAAGCGCAACCTCTAAGGGAATGAGCAGGTTGCATTATTCCTATCCTTCCGTCATTGTTCGCTGTACAGTCCCAGTGTCATGTTAGGGAGGTGATAGCCTATTCCTTCATCCAGTGAATTACATGTTTCGTGCTTTCCAGGTACTTTCACTTTTAGTTCTCTCTCCTAGCTTTTTTAGATTAATGGTACAAAGTTGCATTTATTTTTTTTAAGAGGTGAGGCTTTATTTATGCTTATGCAAATATCACTTGGCCAAGCAGCAGATATTTATCTCTTTTAATCTCTCCTCTTAAATCAGTGCCTCCAGACCCTTAATCAGATTTATGTTTTTCCTGATAAACACTAACATGGCTGCCACACATACTTGGACGTAAGTTTCAAAACCTGATTATTCTAGGCTATTGGTACTCACTCTGTCACATATTTTCACTGGATGCTCAATGTGCCTAGGCTTCAGAATATGCCTTCCTTAAATCCTGTACAGGATCCCTATAGAATAATCTTCTCACATGGATGCTGGGAAGGAATTTAAAGTCCTTCTAAGGTAGATGATCCTTGACCATGTGTTGACCTCCTACTTCTGATCCCCTTTGCTTTAAGGAGTGTGAAAGCCAGCCACATCCTGATCTCTGTGGATGGGAAGGTGTACCTCTCAGGCCTGCGCAGTAACCTAAGCATGATCAACCACGGGCAGCGGCTCAGAGTTGTCCACGACTTCCCCAAGTATAGTATCAAGGTCCTACCATGGCTCAGTCCTGAAGTCTTACAGCAGGTATGGGATAGAACTACTGTCATTTTATGGGTCACTCTCCTCTTCTTCCTCATTGTTGACTTTCTTACTTTTGTGGACAGAGACCCCCCCCTCCTTCACTGTTGCTGGAATTTCTTGCCAAGAAGCAAGGAACTATTTTCAGGCTAATTTTGTAGCCTGAGGAGAGCATCTGATCGTGTAACAAAATCATGGTTCTTGGAAAAGGCAGCACAGACCTTCTTGGAGCCTGATTCTCCCGCACCATGGGTTTCAATGGGAGCTACTCTGATTCGGCAAGCAGGATAATTGGGTCTTTGGCATTTTAATGACAAAACTGGCCTATTGTCCTGAGTGGGTCATACTGCTCTGGACCCTCATGCCAGACACCCATTCATGTCAACTTAACATTTCATATTCTGGTGGCAAGCGCAGCCCGTTAGCCGTACTGCCCCCATAACACTGAACGTGAGCCTTCTGAGTTGCACTCAGAGGCATCTTTTCATTCTATAGGGCAGTGGTTCTCAACCAGGGGTCTGGGGCCCCCTGGGGGGGCAGTGAGCAGGTTTCAGGGTGTCTGCCAAGCAGGGCTAGTGTTAGACTCGCTGGGGCCCAGGGAAAAAAGCCAAAGCCCCACCACATAGGGCTGAAGTCTGGGGTCCTGAGTCTCGCCACCCGAGGCTGAAGCCGAACGTAGCTTGGCGGGGGCCCCTGTGGCATGGGGCTCTAGGCAATTGCCCTGCTTGCGACCCCCTAATGCTGGCTCTGGATTTTATATGCAGAAAGCCAGTTGTTGTGGCATGGATGGACCACAGAGTTTTTATAGCCATTGCGGGGGCCTCAAAAGGAAAAAGGGTGAGAAGCCCTGCCGTAGGACATTGTATTCAGTGGTCTCTCCATGGCAACTGGGAGGAAGACGGTTTATTCGCCCACAGATAGGCACCTGGGGTGGAAGGAGAGCAGCTAAAACAGACTTCTTAAAGCTGGGTGGAATCTTGAATGCCAGGTCTGTCGCTGAGGCCTTGCTAACAGCACTCATGCTGTCACCGTAGCATGTTAACGAGTGTAATAATGCTAGTCTCTGATCTCGTTATACGCATTCCCTTATGTTGTCAGTCTGTTCCCATGGCTCTCTGTGACACTGCTCAGTGATAAGTGGGTTTCTAGCTGCTCACTGTTTAAAGCTGCTGTGCGAAGTTAAACCCGTAGAGACTTTTAGCATCATTTTTCCTCCTGATGAGTTTTCATTCATTCTCTTCACTCTTTTTTTTTTTGTTTAAAAATAGCAGCAGTGTAATCAGCCCGGCCTGAGGGGGACGTGGGTGTTCAATGGGGGCAAAATAAGCCTTCAGAAAGGTCCGTACTAGAGCGCCGGGTATGGAGTTTTGCACCAGTGCAGGGGCTAAGCTCCAGAGGGGAGTCTGCATAGTTGTGTGAAATGGAGGGGAACTGCATGGAGCTCTCCCCAAATACTAGTTTCTGTGTTACGGATTACATTAAATGGTCATTCTCTTTGTGTATCTAATAGAATGTATCTTGGGTGTTTATCTGGCCCCCATTACCAAGTACCCAAGCACCTCACAGTCTAATTGTCCTTGCAAACTCCTTGTGAGGTAGGGCAGTGCTATTATCCCCATTTTACAGATGGGGAGCTAAAGCATGGAAAGATTAAGTAACTTGCCCCAGCTCACACATGAAGTCAGTGGAAGAGCAGGGAACTAAACGTGGATCTCCCGAGTTGCAGGCTAGTGCCCTAACCACTGGGCAGTCCTTCTGTCTCCTTTCAAAGAAACTGATCACCAACACTGAGACAGATGCATTTTCTTTTAAAAACAAACAACCTCAAACCTTGTTGCCTTGGTAGTGAAACCTCTACAAATACTAGGGCACTTTGGTTTAATTGTTTGGTTTTTGTCCTTCCCCTTCAGGTACCTGATTAGATTCCCGCAAGGATAAGCATAACACATAACTGACTTTATAGCTAATTCTCTCCATCCCACTCTTTGGTTCTAGAATCTCCAGGGTTATGATGCAAAATCCGACATTTACAGTGTGGGGATAACGGCCTGTGAACTGGCAAATGGACACGTCCCATTCAAGGATATGCCTGCTACTCAGGTAGGGTTTACAAGCTGCTTGGGCGCTCCTTCCACCCCAGCCTTATAACTGCATGCTGTGGAGTTAGGAAATTGAGTTCTGTATCTGTCAATAATACTTAAATGCAAGGAACCGAGTTATTGGCGGCAGCTGTGTTTGTAATGAGATGTGACATATTCTGAGCTCTTGAGGTCATGAAAGATCTCTAATGGCACTCTTTGCACAAAAGTAAGGGTAATAACCCTCGCCTCTTTTCTTTCCTTTCTTACCTGTTAAACTACTGCTGACTTCCACTCTACCAGAGGCTGCATCTCTGAGGTCCATAAAGGCATACATAGAAATTAGCATTGGAAAAGATCTATTAGGTTATCTCCTCACCAGCGCAGAATTGTTCCCTACAGTAAATTTTCTAGCGCTCTGTCTCCAGTCTTCTTTTAAATGTTTCAAAATATGGAGTTTCTTCTGAAGGCCTCTGTTGTAGGATTATTATTGATTGACTTGACACCTTTTGGAGTTTTTTAATGTGTAATAAAACCTTCCCTTTTTTCCCCTCTTGGGGCTGCCTTTCTTCCTACAGCCATTCCGTTAATCTTAATCAAATCCATAACTCGAAGGGATACCTCTCTCCGCATGTTGTGTGGATTTCTATAAAACCTGAGAATCTGATATTACAAACAGTGCAGTAGACAGAATTGAAGATCATTACAGTTAGTCTCCTCCAATACCAATCAAGACCCTGCTCCCATTGATGTCTCTATCAAATCTCTTGCTGGTTTCAGTGGGAGCAGGAGCAGGTCCATTCAGTTCAAAATAAGTCAGTCCTCCTTTGCAGATTGACCGGAGCATCTTGATGTCACCCTCCCAGGGAAACATTTAACACTAGTAGGGTTCTGGGGCACACCTTGAAAGACAGATTAGAAATGTAGATACACTGGAGGGTAGGGATAGGATACAGAGGGCCCTAGACAAATTAGAGGATTGGGCCAAAAGAAATCTGATGAGGTTCAACAAGGACAAGTGCAGAGTCCTGCACTTAGGACGGAAGAATCCCATGCACCGCTACAGACTAGGGACCAAATGGCTCGGCAGCAGTTCTGCAGAAAAGGACCTAGGGGTTACAGTGGACGAGAACCTGGATATGAGTCAACAGTGTGCCATTGTTGCCAAGAAGGCCAATGGCATTTTGGGATGTATAAGTAGGGCCATAGCCAGCAGATCGAGGGACGTGATCATTCCCCTCTATTCGACATTGGTGAGGCCTAATCTGGAGTAATGTGTCCAGTTTTGGGCCCCACACTACAAGAAGGATGTGGAAAAATTGGAAAGAGTCCAGCGGAGGGCAACAAAAATGATTAGGGGACTGGAACACATGAGTTATGAGGAGAGGCTGAAGGAACTGGGATTGTTTAGTCTGCAGAGGGGAAGAATGAGGGGGGATTTGATAGCTGCTTTCAACTACCTGAAAGGGGGTTCCAAAGAGGATGGCTCTAGACTGTTCTCAGTGGTAGCAGATGACAGAACAAGGAGTAATGGTCTCAAGTTGCAGTGGGGGAGGTTTAGGTTGGATATTAGGAAAAACTTTTTCACTAGGAGGGTGGTGAAACACTGGAATGCATTACCTAGGAAGGTGGTGGAATCTCCTTCCTTAGAAGTTTTTAAGGTCAGGCTTGACAAAGCCCTGGCTGGGATGATTTAGTTGGGGATTGGTCCTGCTTTGAGCAGGGGGTTGGACTAGATGACCTCCTGAGGTCCCTTCTAACCCTGATATTCTATGATTCTAATGTACCATCCTACCGCTAGAAAAGTCCAGGTACAGAACTTGATTAACATTTTATAACAACCTTCTGCACACAGGTTACTGAGAGCAGTGGTACATGGGTTGCTACATGTCACCTGTGCCAAGTTAGAGCATTCATGCTTCCTGAGCTCTGCTGTCCAGTCCAGATTATAACATCACTCTCAAACAGAAAGCATTGTTCTGTGCATTCCTAGATAAGTGTAGGGTTATTGGAGGTTTGTTATGTAAAGGGGGCCTGGGCATGCTGCTTCCACCTGATCTACTCTCCCCTTTCTGCTTTTTAACCCAAATCAACTTTCACATTGAGCCACTTCATGAAACCTTGGTGCAGGAATGAAGGGGTCTAAATGCTGCTGAGGGAACCAGGACCCAACAGGTGCTCCGGGAGAACAACTATCCAAAATCAGGAGAAGCTAATATGAAAGTAGAGGTTTCAGAGTAACAGCCGTGTTAGTCTGTATTCGCAAAAAGAAAAGGAGTCCTTGTGGCACCTTAGAGACTAACCAATTTATTTGAGCATGAGCTTTCGTGAGCTACAGCTCACTTCATCAGATGCATACCGTGGAAACTGTTTCCACGGTATGCATCTGATGAAGTGAGCTGTAGCTCACGAAAGCTCATGCTCAAATAAATTGGTTAGTCTCTAAGGTGCCACAAGGACTCCTTTTCTTTTTATGAAAGTAGAGGTGCCCTGATCTCCCTACAGCCACCTCAGCCCTTGCCCTGACCAACTGGATGTGGCGTCATTCCAGGTTATAACAAAGAATTAAGAACTTTGCCTGCCAATTGGATTAGGAGACCTACAGACTTGTCATCAAATATGACTGCTGCAAGGGGCCAAATGCTGCACTGTAACGTGTGTGTAACTGCTGTGACTTAATGTAACCACGCAGCAGTTAAAGGCCTGATACTGTGAATTGCTGACAAGTTGAGAGCGCTCTGGAACGTTAACGATCGGGCCCTGTGTGAGAAGGGAATTTGGCCCATAGAGTTCACGTAATACAATCTATGTTAGAATAGCAACTAAGGACACTGGTGTCTAAGTCCTGCAGCAAGAGTAATGCTGAATGAACATACAACACATGCAGACCCTGGACCACTTGCAGGACACAACTGAAGATTGTTGCATAGAGTATCTGAAGTTTAAATACATTTGTTGTAGAGAGTCCTGCCTGCTCTCTTAAATGTGTCTACTCTGTATCATGCATGTGAGTCGTTTCATCCAATTCCATTTCAGATGCTGTTGGAGAAGCTGAACGGAACTGTTCCATGCCTGCTAGACACCACCACGATCCCGGCTGAGGAGCTGACCATGAAAACATCCCGCTCATGTGCTAACTCCGGGATTGGTGAAGGGATGGCAGTTAGCAACGTGAGGGCAGCCAATGGGGAGTCAACACTGCACCCTTACCATCGGACCTTCTCACCCCACTTCCATCACTTCGTGGAGCAGTGCCTGCAGCGTAATTCCGACTTGCGGTACAGCCATAATGGGAATGCTTGGTTACAGATCTGCTCTAAACACCATTTGGGGCCTGGGTACTGTAACTGTGGACTCTGTGTGGTTTAAAGATTGTTTTAATCCCGATCTCTCACCATGGCTTTTGAGTTGAGTCTCAGTATTGGCGTTTTGTTCAGTGATCTCTGATTAAAAGCATGGCTGTGTGAAGAGGTGCCCCATATGTACGGCAAAAGAGCTGTCCACAATAGCTATAAATATATAGCCTGAAAGCCGTAAGAATATGTAGCATTTTGATAGGACCTTGCATCAGAGAACCCAAAGAATTTCAGTTATTAAGCCTCACAAGCTTCTTGGGAGGTGTTATCCTCATTTTACAGGTGGAGAAACTGAGGCAGAGAGGTTAAATGTCTTCCCCAGTGCCACACGTCGAGTCCGTGGCATGTTGGGGAAACTAACTCAGGACTGGCAACTCCCATTCTCACTAGACCTCATTGTCCCAGAAGCAGTTTCATTCTCCAGCCAGGAGAGCTCATCTTGAGACTTCAGTGAATAAATGCTGAGAACAGAGCAAGAACAGCATTTCCTTTTCTAGTTCACCAGGACCATGTATTGTCATCTTACTCTGTGGCAAACGTCTCTGTACCTATAATAGGCTATTCATAATTTGGCTAGCAGAAGTTTTTGCTGTGTCCCCGTGTATAGCTTCTTTCACTGTCCAGGGGAGAGGAGTATACAGGGCAATGATTGTCCCTGTGATAACTGCATCACATGGCTTTTCAGTTAATTGATTGCGCTATCTTCAATCATGCTGGGATGCCCTGGCTGGGATGATTTAGTTGGGGATTGGTCCTGCTTTGAGCAGGGGGTTGGACTAAATGACCTCCTGAGGTCCCTTCCAACCCTGATCTTCTATGATTCATGCTGCTGTCTCACGAAAGGAGCTACAGATCCCATGGCACTTTGAGAAATCTTTGGGGGATAACCTCGTCATTCTGGCCAACAACTTTGCCTCTTGTGAAGCAGATTCTAATGGCAAAGGCGCTTAACTCCTTCCTTTGTCAACCCCCCCGGGGATGCCTAGAGGATAAAAGTTTCTACTACTGTGTATAAAAGGGTGAGGCCCGTGGCTGAGGTCCAGTCCTGAGTCAGGAGACCGGGATTCTGTTCCCACCTTCACTCATTTGCTATGTGACCTTGGTTAAGTCGCTTCCCCATCTGTGCCTCAGTTTCCCCCCTCAGTAAAATAAGAATCATCTTGACCTATATCTCACAGGGTGGTGAGTGTTTGTAAAGAGCTTGTAAAGACACAGGAAAGCTGTTAGAAAGTCAGTGTCGTTTACGCTAATCACACTCAGGTCTCCTGTATGATGATTCATTCCCTTCTCATTCTCTTTTGTACAGGCCAAGTGCAAGCACCCTGCTGAATCATTCCTTTTTCAAGCAGGTAAAGTGGTTCATTTAATCTTCTGGTAGAGGGCAGTGGCCTTCCCATGGTAACCCCCTTGCTGCTGCCTCAGCTGTGGGGAGCAGAGTTCTGAGGACGGGGTTGGGAAGATGTTGCTGTTGACTCCTCACCTCTGGATAGCTCAGCACTGAAAGCACCATTTAGACTGGGGGTTCTGGCTAAATGCCTATAGCCAGGAAGGACCAAGTTTCAAAGAGCTTGGCTTGCATGGGTATGTTTGGGGACAGCCTACTATTGCACAAAATCTTCTTAGCTTTTTTCTCCAGTTATAATCTGTACTCAAAAGAAATCTCATTGGATTTCCCTTCTTCCCCCCACCCCCACTTTCCTAATGACTTTTTTCGATTTCATTAAGTCCTGGGGTCAGTGGAGGACGGGGTATTCTGGCAGCAGTGCCAAAGATCTTGCCCTCCCCCAAACTCTGCCAGCCTCTCCTAGTGGCAGAGTGCCACCAGCACTGTTTCTGAATTGGCAGGGACGTGTCACTAGACTAAGACTGAGGAGGTTTATCTCCAAGTTTAGAGGGCACAGTGTCCAACCCTGCAGCACTCCTAACTCGGACAACAGAAGATTGGGTTAGACTGACTGACGTCCCGGGCCTGCTGGTATGTTATGCTGCCCCTATTAGCTCAGTCTGTATTGTGATGTCCTACGTGTGGTCGAATGTTACTAATGCCATAAAACCTCCCCAAGTGAGAATAGCTCAAACTAACTCTCCCTCTGCCCCCAGATCAAACGCCGTGCATCCGAAGCACTTCCTGAACTACTGCGCCCTGTCACGCCAATCACCAACTTTGAAGGTACGCGGCCACAGGATCCCAGTGGCATTTTTGGACTGGTATCCAGTCTGGAACAGCTAGAGGTGGATGACTGGGAATTCTAGAGCAATGTGGCAAATATACGGTTCTAAAGCCCTTGATGGAGCTTTCTGGACATAGTAATTTATTGGCCCCTCTCAAATGAAGCCTGGATGAGTGTTACATGCAGAAGAGTTTATATGACTGTAGTAAGGAACTTCACCTGGTCGTTTACTTGAGCAGAGCCTGGAATCACCCTTGGACAGAAATTAGCTGGAAAAAGGGATCTGTTTGTAGGAAATGCTGAATGTTTCCTCCTTGGTGCCAGGAGCCCCCCAGCTCTTGCTGTTGAGCATCAGGGATAGGCTGTATTAGGAGTTTTGTTCGCCAGAGCTGAGGCTGAGTCAATCCCGATTTGTTGGTCTCCATACACATCGTTTTCCCCTGTTACTGACTCTCTAATGTCCCTAGTTCAGAGGTTTCTGTGTATCTTTAGCCTATCTTTAGATAAACCCTTTGTTTTGTTCCTTTACAAGGGTGCCTTTGAGACAAGTGTAAAGGAGGGGAGAAGGAATGCAACTCTTCTTAGACTTGGACATTCTCTTCTAGACCGCCAGGTTCTCACTGTGGCATTCTTCTCATGGGGTCACTCTTTTGGCAATAACAAATTTAGCCTGCTGCTTTATTGAGAGGAAAATGGAAGATCAGACAGCTCTGGAAAAAGGGGTCCCCTTCTATTCCAGCCATGCTCAGAGGTTAGGAGATTCCTCTGCAAGGCTGCATTCATCTCTTCAAGGAGACCCGTAGATCTTTGTTTTTTTAAAACTCTTGCCATGTGGTGCTGAATGCCCTGAAGTGCAGGTCAGAAGGGCACCCCAATTTTCTGGAACTAACCAGCTGTTCCTGTCTCTTCATGTAGCCACCTCAGCCACCAGCTGCATTTTTTAAAAGTAAGATGTAGTTTTGAAAGTCTTTGAAACTGCACCATACTATATTTTACAATAAATGCCATTTATCTGGCTGGTCCCATCCTGCAGCAAGGCTAATGTCACTGCATGAAAGGTGCTGGCCAGTTTCTGTTTCTGAGAACCTACCATGGGAGGAAGAAAGGTAAGTTTGGAGCTCGCGCTTTCTCTGTGCCTGCCATTGGCAGACCTCTCTGCTGCTGTGGCAGCTCTCCCTTCACTGTGGCGTTCAGGTTCTCCAGACTGCATTTTAAGGCCTTTTGTTCATCCTTTCTAAGCACCATGTGCATCATCGATCTTCCTTCTCAATGAAGCACTGAGAATCCGGTCCTGTACTGGTGGTCACCGAGAGCAGTGGTGCTGGCAACAGGTCCTTTTTGTGTGTATAAACTGTACTTGAACCCAAATAAAGTTTGTTACTCTAGTTTTGTTGCCAAAACAAATAAAAATGTAAGTATTTCTGAAGTGTTTCTTTTATTTTCCTAGCTCTGTGGAGGTGCTGAAGGGTCCCTATCCTCCTTGACCAGCCCAGCTTGGCCTGTGTTATGCAGGTCGTCACACAAGATGATCAAATGGTCCCTTCTGGCCCTAATCTGTGAATTGTGTTGGTCTGAAGGAGCAAGTCGCAATGAAATGCGGTGGGTGATGGTGGGCGGATATTGCCATTATACGTGGCAACATATTAAAATGAGGACCATGACACTGACCTTCCTTTGCAAAGCGCTGAGAGAGACTGATAAGTGCTATAAAAGAGCTAGGTTTCAGAGTATCAGCCAGGTTAGTTTGTATTCGCAAAAAGAAAAGGAGTACTTGTGGCACCTTAGAGACTAACCAATTTATTTGAGCATGAGCTTTCGTGAGCTACAGCTCACTTCATCGGATGCATCCGATGCACCTTAGAGACTAACCAATTTATTTGAGAATGAGCTTTCGTGAGCTACAGCTCACTTCATCGGATGCATCCGATGAAGTGAGCTGTAGCTCACGAAAGCTCATGCTCAAATAAATTGGTTAGTCTCTAAGGTGCCACAAGTACTCTTTTTCTTTTTATAAAAGAGCTAGAGATTTTCGTTTTTGTTGGGTACTGTACATATACTAAACACCTCACTTTTGCTGGGTAAAGTACAAGGAAAGGCTAACTTTGCCCACCACTGAAATGCAGTCATTTAACAACATAGCAGTGTGAAGGACAGGAAACAAATACAGTACTGTTAGGCAAAAAGATTCTTTTCCTGATTCCTTTGTTCTCCAACCCTTTAGCTATCACCTTGCAGGGAGGAAGGGCCCAGGCCATCAGTTGCCAGGAGACAGAGTGTCGGCCATTTATGTACACTGGCCCTTTGCAACAATTACACCCCCTGCCTTATCCCACCACCTAGAGACTTAAGAAATGCATAGGGGAAACCGAGGCACCCCTACAGTATTCAGAGGAAACATTAAGAACAGCCCCGCTTCGTCACAGATGCATTACGAATAGGATCTTTCGGTGGGGTGATGGTTTGATTGGAGAGCTGGACTTGAATGCTGCCTTTGGTGACGTGATTATGAACGGTGGTAAACGAAGACACAGCAGCCAGGACCACTTTGAGGAGTAGCTTCTTGGGCAGTTGAACCGGTGTATTGTCCAGGTATAGATTGTTTTGCCACCGAGGAGCTGTTGTCATTCCAGTGACACACAGCCAGGGAAGTGCACATCACCTAGGGTCAATGAGTCAGTAATCTGCAGGCACATGGAAGCGTTTGCCTGGCACTGTAATAAGGGTCCGTACATGTAATAAGATGCAGCGGTGAGGAAACACCACTGAGTAGCGGGTACTCCTATAGCAACTTCACCATCTGCAAGAGGAAGGACATTCACAACCACAGAAGAGGACAAGGGCAAAGGGTAGAAGAGGAGCCCATGATGTAATTGTCTGTTTCTGTGCAACAGTCCGAGGTTGTCATCAGTGTAGTGTTGTCAGGGGATGGTGTCCAGTATCCAGACAGCCCTACTTTATATAGCATATTATAGGCCACATATCCAACAGCCTTAAAACAAAACGAAGAAGGAAACACGTGAGTAGGAACAACAGAAGGATACGCAAGAAGGAAATTGAAGGTGAAGGGTGAGTCTGGAGAAAGTAGAGAGGCTACTATTGGGTAGGAATACCTGCAATGTGGGTAAGAGTGGGGGAGGAAAGGGTAGGGGATGGAGGAAAACCCAGGCATACATCTAACGTATCTTCTTTTGCAATGTTAAGCAAATCACAAGCACGACCTTTAGCCTGTGACTTGGCCAGGTTGACTATTGCGTGTGAGGTTTTCTCAGTGATTTCGTAAAAATCCTCTCTTGCAGTCAGAGCATAAGACAACCCAGTGTTGGTATGTCTAAGGGCTTGGGTGGCTTGGCCCTAGAGTTGTATGATCTCTCAGAATTTAAATTAATTGTATTAATTATAGAGTTGAAGCTTCCAAAAAGTCCTCCAACATCCCCTAGAATGCTACGTTTCAGCCTTTTGGCTGTATGGGCTCAAATGGTGCATTAAAAACCGTAGTTGGTCCTGCAGCCATTGCAGCGAGCTAGGGTGATCTGAACATACATTTTGCAAGCGTGCCGAAAAATTGGACAAATCATATATAACTGGAACAGAGACCATGAGAACATCATGCAGAAGTGTTTTGTTGGGGCCTACTTGAATAATGCCGTCTGAGGGGGTAGGGTACAATATCGGACAGGTAGTAGGTGGGGAGTATCCACAAGTGGCCAGACTATAACATCGTATATCAGGACAACGTAAACGTCTAACAGGGTGTACACAGTATTCCTGACAGTAGTGCCCCTCCATCCCAGGCTCCCATAACAGAGGGGGCATGTCCATCCATCCTGCATGTACAGACACTGTCATACTATTAGGGCTATAGTGGTTGTCATGCCATTGATAACCACGTTCTCTTGCTCACATTGACACCTATGTTCTCCCAACCCATTCGCGGCCTCATAAATATTGTGTATTTCAACTGATCTATCCAAGGCCCTGGAAATAGAATAATTTGTTAAGTATTCTAGCGGGGTGTTCTCAAACTGACACTGTGTCCCATGGTCCTGTTCCCAACACTCTGTGCTAGGGTACCCTGGAATTGGGGGTCCTATGTGTGTGGGCCCACATCCCGTAAGGCCAAAAACCCAGTTACAGTCCCAATTTGGCGAAATGCATGGGGGGAGCCGAAGGCTGCTCCCGGCTGCGGTAGTTGGATCGAGGTTTTGGAGCCTGGGTGTTTCTGAAGGTGAGATGTAACCACGATAGATCACAGGTGGTCCGGTCTGGAGGTAAGCCAAATATCTGGTTTCTTTACTCATTCGCTGCTGCCTCCTGCAGGAAATTGCACATACTGGCCATCTTTGAAGCAGGTATCTTGTGTGATATGCACCAAGGGCGAGTCCCAGGAGGCTGCATCAGGTATGTTTGCCAGGAGGATTAACATGGGGAGTCACAGTTGTTACAATATAAACAAAATTAATTTATTTATACATTTTAATTCTGGTTTTATGGACCCATGTTGGAATTCCTTGCACTTTCACAGAGGTATTTGTATGGGCCAATACCATGTGCGGGCCGGAGTATTTTGACAGAAGTACCCCGGGGTTGTATGTTCTTACCATGACCTGATCTCCCTCCTGTACGTCCGCCCAAGAGGGGATCTCTGGAGGGTCCTGGGCTTAAGAGGGTGCACTTCCATAAGGAACCAGTATGCCTTGCTGAAGTAAAGAGTAAATACTGTTACCTACCGCATCCACGGCCTCAGGTTTGAGAGGGTATTGCTCAGTAGGTGGAGGGAGCTGACTGGTAACCTGGATGGGTGGGCAAAGATGACCAGGCATCGAACTGCAAGGCAGCTTATTTTCTGCCCAAACCGAGGGAAATCTGGAACATAAGGTCTTGAAAAGGGTTAGGTGTATCCCAAGTAAGAGCCACAGATTTGGCAGTTGCAACTGAAGAGAGGGATGGATCCTTGCGGCGGGGAATGGTCTGAGTATGCATAAGTTTATCAGTAAATGTCACTACTTTGAGCAAGATTGAGAATTGCTGCAAGGTCGCAGGGGAAATTCAGGCCCAAAACAATCCCCTCTGCATTTGGAGCTACATAAAAGGATTGGGTCCAAAAGAATAGATTAGATTCTACAAGAACAGGATAGCTTTTGTAAGCCGTGAGTTGTGCACCTCCTACCCCTGAAATAGTATATTTAGTAGTGGGGAGGGAGAGGTCAGTAATGGAAACAGATGCTTCTGTGTCCACAAGAACTGTGCATGGCTGGCCCCTTATCTATGCCTGTAAGTGTGGCCTCAAGGGATTTATATCTGTATCATCGGTACTGACAGGCAAGGGGGGGCCGCTGGATCCTAGCGGGTTATGGAATTTAAAAGCCTGGCCATTTCCTCTTTGCTTAGGTGTGAGTAAGGGTTGGCAGCTGGTTGAGATACCAGTTGAGGCCACTTGCCCAGGGCTCCTCGGCTTTGGCATCCAGCTGCCCCACGTTCAGTTTCCCCACATACAGAACACTGTGAGGTAGGGGGAGGGTGGGACGGGACCAGGACCAGATTGAAAGGGCAGGGAGGTACCGCAGGGATTCAACTGGCCGTGATTCTGCCCCTGACTTGGCTTTTTATCTCTTTGGCCTGTCTGGCTTCATACAGATGGATTCATAATCAGAGCCTGGGTTCACTCCCAAAGCAAGGGCTGTTTGCAGGTGGGAGTTAAAACCTTCCTTTAACATCTTTAAAAATGCCTGATCTGTTTTCTTTGGGCCTGCAGTCCCTGCATTGCTGGAATACATCTCCCACTTTCTTTCCCAATATTGAGAGGCAGGCTCGTCCTTGCCTTGTACGCAGCCCACGATCAGTCCCCAACTACCGGCTCCGTTCCCCAAGGCTTCTTGGACAGCTTCCTTAAACTCAGTGCAGGCACAGGTCATGTCATATTTTCAGATTCAAATTTAACAGAGGCCCAAATGCCTTTTCGGTGTCCTCCTGCAGGGATCTTGGCCCATGATAGGTCGGGGCATTTAGCTTTTGTTAAGAAATGAAGATCCATGGGATGTTACGTATAGGTGGTAATCGTCTGGTTTATTCTTTTCCAGAATATCAGATTTGGGTCTTTGGGCTTTAAATCAGGGAGATCTTTTAGTAAGCCCCTCATTTCCTCTGCGCTGAGAGGAGTGTGCTTATAAGTATTATGAGCCACTCTGTTTTCACCTGTCCCTGACCACCGAGTGGTCACTTGGAGAGGGGCCAAGGGAGCACTGGCACTTAATTTTGGGTTGTGGGGGGACAATTATCTTGATCTTCCCCCATGTGTGCCAGGTCCCAATTTTGAATTGGTTCCTCAAGGCGTTTCCAATTCATTTCATTTTGGTCTTTATCAGTATCACTGCTTGAGTCAGGGTCAGTAAAATCACCCTTCTGTTGTGTGCTCGCAACAATACACGTGCAGAGGAGTTGGTTTGTTTTAGTTTTGCTGTTAAAGCCTTGTTCTCTGCTTCAAGCTCACTCAGCTTGCGGCTGCAATCTGCCTTTTGATTCAGCGCTGATGTAAAGTGTTTCCAATTCTTGTAATTTCCTTTCATATTCGCAGTACATTATTACGATCCCTTTCCCTAACCTTCCTTTCGGCTGACCAGACCACCACATGCTATCCATTGCACTCGTACCCTCATTCCAGCCAGCTTTTGCCATCATCTTTTGAACCTTCTCATGTTTCCCTTTCAAAAACTCAACGAGCCTCCCTCCCGTGGAGGGTATCGTTGACACATTCTGGGTTCATAAGACATCGTATCCCAGCTTCCTGAAACCCACTTAAGCAGCGCTTCAGGGGAGGCTGACTGAGCACCCCCTTGTCCTCAGTTTACTGCACCACACGCTCTGGGGCTCAGTCCTTGGCGATGCAGCCTTCGCCTCCAGCGATCCCTGGTGCTCGGTGTCTGGACACAAACACAGACCCATTCAGTCCTCTTGCCTGTGCATCCTATATGTGGTTCGTATTAAAAAGGGGTGCGGAGGGGTGCCTCAGGGAGTCCCCAACCAAGGTGTGCGCTAGAGGTGGGAAGTAGAAAGGTACTCACCTCTATCCCTGGTTGTGAGAAACTCTCCGAGGATTCCCAATCGCACCCTGCTCTCTGCGCCAACACTGTTCGGCAAAAAGATTCTTTTCCCCAAGAATCAGGCAAGCACGGACAATACCGAAGGGGGTTTATTCATGGTACCGGGAAGACTACAAGCAGCTTCAAAGATATGGTGCCACAGTGGCCAGTTATATACATTCTCTGATCAATTCATTTGCATTTATCTGCACATACAGAGACAGGCATTGTTACAAGTCCAGAGAGAACCCTAAACAAAGATAAAACTAAGAACAGTACATATGTAGAGAGGTCATCCTATTGCATCAAGCATCTATGGCTACCTTGCAGGGGAAGGAGGCAGGGGAGGGATGAGTGCTTACAGATATCCAGTGGATTGTGAAGGGAGGGTTAGCATTGTTCTAAGAACTGAGTTTTTTCTTTTTTTCAGAATACTGCATTTTAATAGAATTCTCGCACTGAAGTGGAGTTTAAGATACATAATGTCTTTACAAGAGGCACTTACATTTGAAATTGCCCCTTCAAGCTTAGCTTTGTTTACTATCTAGCATTTGAAAAATAATTGTAAATGCAGTTTCAAACAGACCCGGACTTTTATAATACATGCTAATCGCTACAGAATAATGTGGCCTGTGATCTCCATTTGTATTACTGGGCAGGCATAAGCTTATCAGCTGTTTACAATGGTCAGTGCCTTTCCAGCTACTAAAATCATTCCTGCTTGTTCTGCAGATTTTGTCTTTGCTTTTAGCTAAATTGTAACTCTTTCCTGACAGCACCACTCAACCTGCAGCAGAGCGAGGGGGAGTTTAGAGGCAGAACATAATTTCATGAATTGGAACATGCCCAGGACACAGTCCAGAGCCCCCCTTTCTGCAAAGAGCAAGGGGACGTGGCTGAGCACAGACTTGGCCAGAGGTCAGTTTAGTATTGCCTGAAATGATGGCCGTTTCAGTAGCACGGCCCCCTCCTTCTCCAACGCCAGCCTGGAAGCACTTGCTAGAGGAGGAAAGCAGTGCAGCTCTAACCTCAAGGACTAGCCTAGCTTGTGACATCTGCCAGGGGCACAGTACAGTGCAGGAAGGGAGGTGGTTTATTTGAAGCTGTGTGGAACCCAAAGGGCTGAGTTTTCCCACAGCGGCAATGGGCCTTGTACAGATGCAGCAGTCAGAAGTAGGCAGACCTAAAACTTCCAGCTAATGACCAACAGTGGGACCCTTGTTACTGTATCATCATGGGGCTTTCTTGAAGGGGAAAAATCAAGACCCTGCCTTGGGACTCTTAAGAGGTTTAGGAATTAGGGGGGAAAGGGCTCTTCAACTCACATATCGAACCAGCCTGTGATGATATCTCAGGGAACAAAAGAGCACCAGGAAATTACACTGATTAAACTTATTTTAGAAAATGCCAGAAATAATCCTTTGTGCATGACAAATCCAGCCTGCTTCCCCCTCCCTCAGTGTATGGCATCACTTCCATAGTCCAAGTGAAAACCTTAGGATACCCAACCCCTATTCTCAGAGGCATAAAGCTCCCCAAACCTGTGAGCTGAAGTTTCTCTGGCTTGGGTGTGGTGGTGACAGCCCGTCTAGCTGAAGAAGATTGATCGGATGCCCTTTTACTCTTGTAATTGAGTTTAGATTTTAAATGCTCAAAGAAATTGTAGCGGGGGGAGGCGGGGAGAGCGCTAAGCAATCAGATTAAATTCAGTGGGAGGCTCCAGCCTGAGCTCCCTTTCACTGCACTTAGGACAATGAAGAGTGGAGTGCTGGGATGTTTTCTTATAGCGTTGTGAGGAACATGTAGGAGGTTGCTGTGGAAAGCTAAACCCCTGACTCATGCTGTGGAGGGTTTAAAGGCAGGTACACCGAGGGCAAAGCCCAGAGGCTGTAGGATATGACCGAGTATAGGGGTGGTTGCTAACAGGCACAATCAATGCTACACACACAGCAGAGCAGGGTGAATAAATAAACGTGAGACTGGCACCTCTTTTTAAAGCAAGATGGGAAAGAGAAATGGACACAGTAAAATCCTTTAGACATCCCTCACAGTAATGCCAGAAAGGGGGGGAATATCTGAAATTTCAAGGGGTTGAGGTTTTTGAAAGTTTCATTTTGAACCCGGGGAACTGGAAACATCTTCACATTTGTGAAATTCTTCCCATCCTTCAGCCTGCTCTACTCGACCTGTTTAGCATCCTCCCCCTGCTCTAAAAGAGCTCGAGAACTTCTCGCTCCAGGGCTGTCACTCACCCCAGCGGCATCACCCTTTAAAGAAATCTCACTGGGACCAGCTGGGGCAGAAGCGTCTCTGGGTTCATGCTTGGCAGGGAGCAGAGACCACGAGTGTCTCATGCTCACTGGGCAAATCAAGGCTTCCTTGTAAAGTGAGGGTCTCATTGTGTGATTTAAAATGCAGTTTGCTCCAGCCTGGAGATGACAGAGCCTCACCGTGGTCCTGCAGCCATGGAGGGTGGGGGGAATGCTGCAGCCCAGCATGCAGGAGCCCACCCACCACCACCTTCTAGCACAGGAAAGTTGCCACTTGAGTCCTGGCAGTACAGCAAGGGCTTTGCTGGTACGTTTTCTCTAGCAGCTGACTGGAGGCTGTGTTGTGCATTAGCCTGGCTGGGAGACCCTCCTCACCTTAGTCTCCCACTTTGAGACCACTGGGGCGCTGACAGCTAAAGGACCTAGTCTGGCAGCTCAGCGCAAGGGGGCGTCCTGGTGATCCTTGCGGCTGGGTTAACAAGCTAATAACCTGCTTGTGACAGTCTCCTCCAAGCAAAATCCGAAGTAGACAGGTCTTTTCTATAAACTTTTATTGGGATAATTACAAACCCTGAGGGGTGGGGGTGGGAGGAAGAACAGGGGAGAGAGTTGTGCTACTATGGCTCATCTCCATGCTCCGAGGGATCCGACTCCTCACCCTTGTGCTTTTCTAGCTTTGCCATTAACTCTGCAAAAGACAAGAGGAGCAGGGGTGAGGCTCTGAACAGGCCCTGTGCATCCCAAGGGCTGCTTCTCCCCAGAGAACTGTAAATAGTTCTCAGTCCCAGCTAAGGCCCTCACCGGGCCAGCAGCAGCCATGGAAGGTAGATTTGGCTGTTGGGAGGTGCAGCTGGGTTGAAACGAGCCCTGGAACTGCAGCTCTGCTCTCAGGCAAGGATCCAGTAAGGTGAAGGGGCTATCAAGGTGTCGGGCATGGGAAGAGCCAGCTGGGAGAGGGGCTGGGGCCTCCAAGAGGCGGGCTCGGGCAGACAGCTGCGATCGCTCAGGCAGGGCTAGAGGTGGGAGCAGTCGCCTCATGGCTCCTGGGTAATCCCCAGCAGACAGAGGGAAACGTGATTTCTAGGACGTTCCACCACCTCCTGCCGCAAGGTGATCCAAAGGCATGTACAGCACTGACCCTCTGGATGCTCTTGGTTACTGTGTCCAGTCAGGCTGCTCCCCTGCCCAGCATGTCCCACCCAAGGCAGAAGAGGAAAACTGGATCCGGCCCATCAGAAGGTCTTCCCGGCCCTCTCTGTTGCTGGCTTCACTTGGCCAGCTATTCGCAGGGGAAGAGCATGCAGCTCTTGGTGCTTCAAGATGGAGGCTGGAGACCAGCTCAGAGCTTTAACCCAACTCACTAGGGCATCTGTATTTTCCGATCTGTTTAGCAAGGGGAGTGATCCAGCCTGTGCTAAGCCAAGCCACGCCACCTGGAGAGAAGGAGGCGGCTCTCCCTACTCAGTGCAGCAACATCCACCCCGGCTGGCATTAAAGAAAGGCCTGTGATCCCAGAAGGGGGCAGGGCGGGAGGGGTGAGGCACCTTTGGCTGGGTTGAAGACACCATTGGTTTGCTGGTCACACACGTAGCAGCGCTTGGATTTGCGATAGTGCTCCAGGGCGCAGCTCTCGCAGAAGTAGTGTCTGCACCTGCCGGGAGGGGACAAGGGGGCCAGGGTAAGTCTCCCACAAAGGAGTGGCTGCAGGGGACAGACCCAAAGTCACCATCTCTGGGAGGCACCTGGAGACAGGAGGGCGCTGACGGCTCACTCCCTTGGGACCCAGGGGGGAATCGAGCAGCTAGCCTTCTCCCTGCCCCGTAGCAGCAAGCCGGCACCTGCAAAGGGCATTATGGCAAGGCCTGGCCTGAGGGGTTGTTACAGTACAAATGCAGCAGAGGAAACGTCCCACAGCCTTAGGACCAGCTGCAGACCCTCCCGCACGAGAACAAGGCACAAGGTGCTATACCCAAGAGATCTGCCCCTGCTCCCAAGAACTGGGTTTGCTGCTTCTGCAGCGATCCCAGGCCAGGGAGCATGACTGAGAAGTGTATCCAGGAGTCCTACACGGAAGCTGGGCTGATGCTCCAGAGACCAAACCCCTGGACATACTCACAGGACCTTGTCAAATCAGAGGAGAGGCTCCCAATTGAGGCACAAAGATCTCCCAGCTCACCACTGCTGGGATGGTAGGGTGGGATGCCCATCATGACGCTTGGATTCTATTTCCAGCTCTGCCACCAAATCACTCTTTGACCTTGGGCAAGTCCCTTCACTGCCCTGTGCTTCAGTTTCCCCATGTGTACAGCAGGGATAATGATGCTTATGAAGCACTGGTAAAGCATTGGGATGAAAAAAAATCTCAAGGCTGGTGATAAAAGCCAGAATAAAACAGCTGCTGTCACAATGGGAAGTGCTTTACAATGGACAATGAATGCATTTTGGGAGCCTTGGAGGGAAAGTGCTGGAAAAACACCAGGGAAGGGTCCAGGCAGCTAGAAACGGAAAGGCCCAGATGCAGTGTCACCCTGAGGAGGGCAATAACACTGGCCACGGAGAGCGAGGGATGGACTCAGTAAGTGATCTAAAAGCCAGATCACTGTGTCCCCATCCCAGCACCAGAGGCGGCTGCTTACTTGGTAATCACAGGGTTCTTGAAGGAGCTTCTGCAGATGAAACACTTGAAGGGCAGGTCCTCGTCATCGCTGCTCACCTCATAGTTTTCCTCGTCTGCGGGAGAGAGGACAATTGACCACAGTCAGGCGGCAAGAGAGGGGCATCCCAGTCAGCCCGCCAGAGCCCGGCGCACGCACAACCCCCAGTGCAGGAAGCCCTCAGCAGGTGGGCCTGGTCCTTGGCCAGAAATAACCCAGCTCTGGCAGCTAGGCGTCTCGGATGTCAGCAGCTTGCGTGGTAAGGAGATATAATTAGGTCTAATGAGCGAACATGCTCGCTGCTCATCCCCCAAGGAGCTCCTCTGCCTCGCCCACTCACTGCTATAAGCAGACACCAGCGAGGCTGCCTTCCGAGTGTTCCTCCCAGACTAGCTGCCACTGAACCACTCGGCTCCAAACCCAACCGCTGAACACACAGCCTGGCCCCTGGAATTTTCTGCCACGGGTCAGAAGCGCCACGCAGCCCGTGGCCTGGAGACGCAGCAACTGCGCGGCGTAGCGGCAAGGAATAGCCCTGTTTCACGAGGGGAAATACATGTGAACGTGCAGCAGCCAGAGTGCAGCTGAAAGGCAGGGAGATGTCCCACCCAGCCCCACCCATAGCTCGCTCCTGGGCCGTGAGCAACAGCAGATCACTACCCCTTTAGGGGTAAGACTACCTGGGGTGAAGTTTTCAGAAAGCCGATCAGGCCATTAATTCTTCTTGGCCACAGTCTGCCTCTGGCACTAGGGCATACCTGATACTTCAAAGAAAGCCTAATTCCTCTGCCCCCATCCCCCGGGAGATGAACCTGGCCCACTGGGCAATGCTGCTCATGGAAGGGGTATTCATCCCAGCCCCCGTGGCGACCAGCCATCATCCTGAAGCAGCAGAGTTGTTCAGTGCTTTCTTAGTTCTCGGAACAGCAGCAATTATTGGACACAGCGATCCAGCTGCAGGATTGGGTTCTACAATCCTGCAACAGGGAGTTCCACAGTTTTGAGACCCGCTGCAATGAAGGACTGTCCTTTTTATCTTTAACTTAAACCTGTGACCCACCACTTAGCATGTCATTTGAGACAGGGAAGGAGTCACTGGTCACTTCTCCTTTACCCGTCATCCCCTAAGAGCCCTCAGTCTAGCCCATTCTAAAATACCAACGCTGCAAGACCTCATGAGAATGGAATTGAGGGAGAGAAGGGAGAGGACTACTATTGTACCGTTGACTCCATAGCGTCCTTCGTCCAGTTCCCGTTCAATCTGCCAGCCGTGTTTATAGTCAGAGCGGTCGTGGAGGAACTTACAACTGTCTGCAGCAGGACAAACAGACAAGGAGTTAGCATTCCCTCCCACCACTCTTCAGTTACCGCCTTTTGCAAGTGGTTTATAAACGGCTGCTGTACTGCAGGGGCTACTGTGCTTTGCCCAAGAGAGGTGCAACTTATCAGCGTGCAATCCCCCCCTCCTGTTTAATGCAGGGGTGTGGCTCATGGAGACTACAGAGCCCAGTTTACATCTTGATCTGATCAATGGGGCTCCCAAGCACTGAAGTGTCACATCCAACATGTAACCCTCACCCCGTCATGGCAGAACAAGGCCACAAATGGGACACACAAACACTAAGGAATGGGCGGAGCACATCCCCTCACACCTTCTCTTATTTCCCTGCCAGAGGGAGGCATGCCCAAGGTTACAAAGGGACACTCAGCGGTAGAGTCGGAAATAGACTCTAGACCTCCGACTCCCAGTCCAAAGCTGTAACCACACACCCATGCTCCGTCACCCCAGTCAATAATACCCACTGAATGGACAGGTTCATCTTCTTTTTAAAGCTCATCTTACAATCATGCGGAGATCCTCTGGCTAAGATCCACCTTGTCAGGTGATTACTGTATTTCTAGTTGTAGAAATCAATTGCCTTTGACTCAGTGCCTTGTGCATTTACGGCACTATATAAACAAAGAGACAGGCTGTCTGAAGTCTGTGGCCATCCTCCAGAAATGTCCTGCTTAGATCCGTAGACATCCTCTACTCATGGACTGCAAGTTCAGGTCATTAGCCATCTAAATGCTGCCGTTTGCCTCTACAAGCGTTTGGCTGGGTTGACACCACTTTGTGAGTCTGGCACAGTGTCTGGAGAACTTGTGCCGGCCTGGATGTTCTTTTTAAAAAGGGACTAGCTAGTGAGTTTGGAACTCAGGATGGGATTGGGGTGCTGCGGAAAGGGAAAGGTCCATTCACCTCCAAAGCCACAGAAGCCCGTTTCCTTGTAGTCTTTACAGATGTCGGGCTGATAGTCCCATCGCACAGTGGCCCTCAGGTGCTCCGGCGCTCGGATCGGGCCTTTCCTGAAAGGGGCAGAAGAATGCTTAGAACGGGTGCATCTGACACGCCGACAGTCAGGTTCCGGTTTGAATCAGTCTTCAAAAGGAGGGTAGCATTGGTGAAAGGGGCCAGCTTGCTACACTGGAAACTGACGCCCTGTCCCCAGAACAGACACATGTCTGCTGCCCATGCTGCAAGCTTCTCCACATGCTGCCCGGACTGCATGGCTCCCGATCTAAAAAGTCAGGCCACCTACCTGACCATTCCCGAGGAGGCGTTCCCCATCGACGTATCTTTGGGCTTCACGTACTTCTGATAGTTATTGATCCCCCGGTAAATTTTATCGTCCTCCTTCCCTCGTAGCTCCTACATAGGGAGAGCAAGAAAACAGGGAAGAAAGCTCCATTTCCCAGTCTCCTAGATCTGCTTCCTGGCCCCGCCAGCCCCCAACCTTCTCTGCTATCCATCCTCCCCCGCAACTCCCTTCTCAGAGCATGAGGGATGGCCATGAAAGCCAGGAGGTGCCCACTGTAACCAGGGAAAGGGATTTATACTTGGCTTGTCAAACTTAGGGAAATAAAGCTTCCCCCAACTTCCATTTTTCAAAATCAGTGGGCGAATTTGGTGCTCCTGGAAGAAAGGCGTGGAACAGGACTGGCTGCCCACCACAGCTCTGCCAATGCACCTCAATCCTGACCCGCAGCCCCCTGCTATCCCAGGCCTGGGCTCCCCATACCCAGCTCTGCCAGTGTGCCTCACTCCTGACCTGCAGCCCCCACTGCTATCTCAGTCCTGCTCCACCAACACATTCTCACACACCCCTCTGCCAGCACACCCGCAGAACCCTGTTATTCCAGTCAGTTCTGCCAAAGCTGCTTCGGCCTGATTTGCAGCATCCCTTGTTCCATGCTTAGACCTCTCAACCACAGGTCCCATGTAAATGACCAGGCACCAGTGGCTAAACTGCTTCCGACTGCTTGCACTAAGCAGGTTGATTTGAACCCAAGCTCTTCTCCCCTACTAACCCCTTACCCCCACCCCACACACACTTCAACTGGGAAGCAGCCCCTCGGCCAACCCTGGACAATGAGAAGACAAGGTAAAGTGCCTGACTAAACAGACGAACATATCATCTCCCCCCGCAGAGCTCTGGCTTTACACGTCACGGCTGACTGACCTCCTGGATTTTCTGGCTGCGCTCAAAGATGGCCTGGGCATCTCTCTCCTTCTCAGTGTCCAGCTCATACACAGCCGTCGCTCCCATGTCCTCCGGACCTACAGGTTTCTGAAATGCAAGAAGCACATTTCCCCATTCACAGTCAAGAGAAGACTCCCCCGGTGAAGAAAGCTGCTCAGATCCTGCCGTCAGGAGCACAGGATAAATGCACGGTGCTGAAGGAATGGGGCCTCTCTCAAAACTGGGTGACTGGGCAACAAAATGGCAGATGAAATTTAATGATGATAAATGCGAAGTAATGCACATTGGAAAACATAATCCCAACCATACATATACAATGATGGGGTCTAAATTAGCCGGTACCACTCAAGAAAGAGATCTTCGAGTCATTGAGAATAGTTCTCTGAAAACACCCACTCAATGTGCAGCTGCAGTCAAAAAAGCGAACAGAATGCTGGGAATAATTAAGAAAGGGATAGATAATAGGGCAGAAAATATCATGCTGCCTCTATATAAATCCATGGTACGCCCACATCTTGAATACTGTGTGCGGATGTGGTCGCCCCATCTCAAAAAAGATCTATTGGAATTGGAAAAGGTTCAGAAAAGGGCAACAAAAATGATTAGGGGTATGGAACAGCTTCCATGTGAGGAGAGAGTAATAAGACTGGGACTTTTCACCTTGGAAAAGAGATGGCTAAGGGGAGATATGATTGAGGTCTATAAAATCATGATTGGTATAGAGAAAGTAGATAAGGAAGTGTTGTTTACTACTTCTCATAACACAAGAACTAGGGATCACCAAATGAAATTAATAGGCAGCAGGTTTAAAACAAACAAAAGGAAGTATTTCTTCACACAATGCACAGTCAACCTATGGAATTCCTTGCCAGAGGATGTTGTGAAGGCCAAGACTACAACAGGGTTCAAAAAAGAACTAGATAAATTCATGGAAGATAGGTCTATCAGTGGCATCTCTAGCCTCTGTTTGCCAGAGGCTGGGAATGGGTGACAGGGGACGGATCACTTGATGATGACCTGTTCTGTTCATTCCCTCTGGGGCATCTGGCATCGGCCACAGTTGGAAGACAGGATACTGGGCTAGACGGATCCTTGGTCTGACCCAGTAGGGCCATTCTTAAGTTCTTATGACAGTCACTTTCCACTGATACCAGTTGGTTGCTTGTTGCACTTCACTCTGGTACCTTGACAATGCACCTAACCAGGCAGGAGTCACTTTGTGTTTACAGCCCATTTCACTTCCTGCTTCTTTAACATCTCGGTCCTTCTATCACACCTCGCACTCATTCATGGATTTTATTCCCAAAGATAGGGAAGCATTTACCCCTATTTTGCAGGGAATTGCCCAACGAGGCCGATGGCAGAGCTAGGAATTGAACCTAGATCTCTTAATTTAGTGCCCTAACCACTAAACCACTCTTCCTACAAAGGCTGTTGTCTGGATTTCTAACCCAGCTGTGGGAGGTTTACCATTTAATTTAGTTAATACATCTGTTTTTTAATATCGTGAAAACATTTCTATTAATACTGGGCTTCATCAACCCTTTAGCAACAGTCCCACAGTGCAGAGACTTAAGTACAATTATATCCAGGTGGGAGCTTCCCGGCCTCTGATTACAAATAAACCGAGCTCTGGAGTTTCCGGCAGATGAACATAAAGCCACATTCTTCTCCAGCACCTCCCACTTTCTGCTGGGGGATGTGAAACTGACAGCCACAGACCTTTCCCTGACACCCAAGTGGTGAATAATAATCGCAGCCCTGAGCTCGTCACAAGGCACTGTACAAACATGAACTAATAGATCCTTGCAACCCCTGTGGGAGGCAGCTCAGCGCTATCGCTGTTTTACAGAGGAGGAAATGGGGGCACAGAGAGGGGAAGTGAGCGGGAATGCGTGTCAAAGCCCAGATCTGTACCACTTCTTGCCTTGAAGAAGAGCTCTGTGTAGCTCGAAAGCCTGTCACTTTCACCAATGGAAGCTGGTCCAATGAAAACTATTACCTCGTCCTCCTTGTCGCTCTAAGATCCTGGGACCAACTCAGCTTCCACAACATGGCAAGCATTAAAAAAGTCTGTTTCCATTACTAGCACCTCCTCAGATTAGTGAAACTCGATCCAATTGATTTCCCATCCGAGTAGACTGTTCCTTTTAGGCTTTTGTTCAGCTCAGGGCAGTTAAACTAGATAGGGCAGTGTCTGCTTCTCCTGCACTAAACCACGCTGTTTGGATCTCCAACACTGGAGAAGAGTCTATGTTACTAGCAAAAAGGCCTTTAGTGATGTTTATTTGGGAAGACAGTCAAAATTTCTACACCAATAAGGATTTGTAGTCACATACACATCTCTTTTTGTAATTGCATGGTTAGGGCATTGGACTGAGCATCAGGACTCCTGGGTTCTGTTTCCCACTCTGCCACTGACTTGCTGTGTGACCCTAGGAAAGTTACTTCTCCTCTCTGTTCCTCACTTTCCCAATCAGCAGAATGGGGATAAAGTTACTGACCTTCTTGTAAAGTTCTTTGAGTTCCTTGCTCCAGCGATTGGGGTGTTAGCCTAGGACAATGAAGACCTGGGTTCAATTCCCTGCTCCACCACAGACTTCCTGTGTGACCTTGGGCAAGTCACTTAGCCACCTTGTGCCTCAGCTCCCCATCTGTACAATGGGGATAATAGCACTGCTCTTCCTCATGGGAGTGTTGTAAAGATAGATCCATTAAAGACTGGGAGGCGCTCAAATACTATGGTGATGGGGGCCAGATAAGATAGACATTAGAGAGAGAGAAAAGCACCAGATAGACACTAAATGGAGTTTCAAAAACAAAACCTGATCCTGGGGCCAATCATAAAACCAACCAAACACACTCTCTGGCCTCTGTTATGCAGACTAAGTGATCTAATTTTCCCTTCTGGCCCCTTTCAAAGCCACGTGCTGCACTGTGCTTACCGCTGATCTCGTTGATTTGTAAGCGACCCCGATTCCTTGTGACTTTCCTTCATCATCACTGCTGCTTGCCCCATACGAGGTCTTCTCTTTACCACTTTTCCTGGTCTGAAAGATGGGAGGGCAAATATCTGAAGAACCGAGAAAGATCCACCACCAGCAACACCCGGACACGTTCCCCATCACATGTTGGCCAGAGATAGTGCTGCAGCCCAGGAAGGCAACCAGTGGAGTTGTCGAAATCAGGGCCCATATAGACACAGCACTGGTTTAATGCAGCCACCTCTGGGCTGGAAGGAAGACGGAGCAAAACACCTTTGGTTCTCCTAGACCAAGAGAGGGGCACCACAAAGTTAAATTCTTGTGTTAAGAGAGCAAAGTGATAGATTTAATTTGGATCTGTGGGCCTGCAATGTTAGAACCACTCATTTCCCTCAATCTACAGTGCATCTCCAATAGGTAACAATAGGAGGTCTGTGAAAAGATCAAGCGAGCCATAGCACCCATACACAATAACTAAAGCTGTACGTACATTACAGACTTCTGCCACCATGCCTCTGTCTATCAAGGGTGTGATCCCTGACCCTTATAGCAGTGCCGGCAGAAGCCCCTAGTGTAGATGCCGCTATTCAGGTATAACTTTTTTTCAGTTGGAGTGGGGTGGGGGTGAAATAAGCTATACTGGTAAAAGAGCGAGCTGTGTTGATATAAACTGCAAATAACTAGAAGCACTTTGCTGGTATAGTATACCAGTATAGTTATACTGGCAAAGCACTACCGGTTTAGTCCTGGCCTAAATTTTCAGTTACTAAAGTTACTGTGGCATACTGCATCCCTCTGGGTAAAAGTCACATGGGGCACTTTTAGATCTCCCAGTTACTGCCCTTTGCTGGTCATTTTCATATGCATCTACCCAATCTGTGCATTTGCACACCTAGATTTGTAAAATCAGGTCCTTTAGGTGTCCTCATTAGGCTTTAAAAGATATTACGCCCTAGAGAGAAGACAGAAAGTTCTCCTCTCTCACAGCGGGGCATTGGCCGAGGATGCCTGCAGACCCCGAAAGACAATTCTGCACGAGTTACTGACTGGTCACATTTGAAAAGATTTTTCCACAACCAGAAGGGCCCAAAACATAGGGTTGTTTTTTTTTTTTTAAGTGAGAATCTGAATCCTGCATAATCTGAATCTGTCATGGGCCCAGATAAATCTTATAAACTGGCTGGATCCACTCCAGAGGAGCTTATGGCACCGCCATGGCTAGGCGAGGATGCTGGTGGGCAGTCTCGTGGTGCTGGTGCACAGCACCTTCTGAAGATCTCCCCCAAGGATTTCCTGGGTCCGAACATGGGACCCCATCCCACCCCGCACTCCACGGGGAGGCCTGTTACACAGGGAGTGGGATGCAGTGACTGGACAATGCGTGGAGCTGGCCATCTCTGCGATGAGCTCTGTCACCTTCTGGATCATGGGGTTGTGGGCTTCCCGCCGCCTCTCCTTCCTGACCACCGTGCTCCCCTCATCACTGCTGCTCTCTGCAGAGGAAAAGAGGCTGTCAACTGGAGGGGCAGGAGTAGCCAGGCCAGGTCTTCAGCCCCCAGAGTGGGGCCCCATTCCCTCACCCCAAGGAGTGCTCCCCACATGCCAGGCCCTGGGCACAGGGCTCTTGGGGGCCACTCAGCCTGTATGGGGGCTGGGCACCAGGCTGCAGGGGGATCCGGCCCCTTCTCGGGGCAAAGCTAGCTCAGCTCCCATCTTGGGGCTACGCACAGAGCGGGGCCCCCCCAAGGCCCATCCAGTCTGTCAGGGCTCCCCCACCTGCCAGGAGAGTGGCACGGTACAGACCCCTTCCCCACCCCCATAATATTCGGACAACCCAGAACCATTCCCCAGTGATAATGGGACAGTCCAGAAATCCTCCCCCCTTATAATGGGACAACCCCTCCCCCCGTCATATTGGTCCTGCCCAGAAACCGTCCCCCCCCCTTCCCCAGTGATAATGGGACAGTCCAGAAATCCTCCCCCCCGATAATGAGACAACCCCTCCCCCCGTCATATTGGGCCTGCCCAGAAACCCTCCCCGAAGGTAATGGGCCAGCCCAGCGCCCACCCCCGCGGTACAAATGGTATGGCCCGGAATCCATCAGTGATGAGGGCTTAGCAGGAAACACACACTCCCCCCACCCCCCGAACAATGGCACGGTCCGGAGCGGGGCTCGGCCCCTCCCCCATCCTCACCCTGCTCCTGGTCGCTGCCCGGGCGTTTGCGCCGCCCCCTGCCGGCCGCCGGGCCCCGCTTCTTGAACAGGAAGCTGCAGACGGGGGTCTCCTCCGCCATCTTCCGCCGTCAACGAGACGGGCCGGGCCGGGCAGCGGAGAGAGGGACCCACCGGCGCCAACGAGATTGGCCGGGCTGGAGGAAAGGGAGCGGCCGGCAGCAGCGCCGCGCGGCGCCCCCTCGCGGCGGGGAGGAGCAACCGCAACCTCCGCCTCCCGCTCGCCTGGTCTGGGAGCGGAGCAGTGCCCGCAGGGAGGGGGGAGCGGAGCAGGAGCAAGCAGCTCCCGGGGGGGCAGGAGCTGCCCACGGAGGGGAGCTGGGGCCCCGGGGAGGGCAGGGCAGGGCAGGAACTCCCCAGGGAGGGGGCAGCTGGGGCCCCGGGGAGGGGGCAGGAGCTCCCCAGGGACGGGAGGGGGCAGCTGGGGCCCCGGGGAGGGGAGGGGCGGGGAGGGGGCAGGAGCTCCCCAGGGACGGGAGGGGGCAGCTGGGGCCCCGGGGAGGGGAGGGGAGGGGGCAGGAGCGGACAGGGGCTCCCTGGGGAGGGGGAAGGAGCTCCCCAGGATGGGAGGGGGAAGCTGGGGCCCCAAGGAGGGAGCTTTCACCTTCCAGGGGCTGCCCCACAGGGGGCGGGTTCCCTGCCCAGCACCGGGTGGGTCTGACGCAGCCCCCGGGGAGGCTCTAATTCAGGCTGTGGCTCCTGGGGGCGTTAATGAGCCTAGCCCAAGGGGCCAGGCTGGGAAATGCTCCCCCACCCCACCGCTGCAGGTGAGAGTGGCTGGTGCAAGCCATGTGTGCCATGAGGAGGGGGCCTCCTTCCCGCTGGGGCAGTGCTGAAGGCAAAGCACCTCCATGGTTCCAGGGCCGCTCTCCTCTGAATGGGGGAAAGCCGAGCTCCTGGCCACTTGGGGCCACGAAAGATCCCCTGGCACTTCTAGGTACAGTGCTGGGTGTTAGCCGGGCTGTCCTGGCCAAATGCCACCTCTGGCTACTGCATCCCGCCCCTCTGTAGGTACAGTACAGCAGGCCAATTCCCAGCTGCTGCGCCCTGTGAGACAGCTGCCACATCCCAGCCTCCAGGTGCCTGCGTTCCCATCTCCGTGTCTGGGTTAGTAAAGCTCTTTGCGGTCCCTGGACGAAAGGTGCTAATAGAAGGGATTATTATAGGCTACACTGAGTCAGTAGCAGCTGTTTCTGAATATTAAGAACACTGCTGTTTTCCAGCCTGCCAAATGCATGCTGAGGAGGCATGTGTATCATGATGCCTGCAGCATCTGAGTGGTTAATTCCTCCTCCCTGCACCTGTGTCTCATCTCCACCACCCCTCTCTTCTCTGTGCCTTGCCTCACTTCCTGTGAGCAGAAAGCCTCGCCAATGCAAATCATTTGGTTCCTGATCTTGAATTGGTCAAGCAAAGAGTGTGGCTGGCGGCATGGGTACAAGTACAGAGGATTTAGTGTCTTTGGTAGGGGATTTATTGGTGATCCTGGATGGCTCAAAGAATTGGGAGAGGGGTGGGTTTTATTTCCCTTTGTCTCTGGGTCAGGAGTAACTAAGGTGATAGCCTGATATTATCAGGCCCATCCCGATATAAGGGGCTTTGTCTTATATAGGATCCTATTACCCACCCTAATTATTCCCCCACATCCAGATTTTTCACATGTGCTATCTGGTCACCCTAGAAGAAACCAAAAGTCTTTCTCTTCTTTGGTGTCCTGTGTGAAATAAATTGGTGCATTCTGCTAAGAGCAGATGTAACACTGGCAGACCCCAGTCTTTGGTGTGTGGGATCAAACCGGGGACCTCTGGAGCTTAGTGCATGAGCCTCTACCACGTGAGCTAAAAGCCAAACGGCCATTAGCTAAGGCTGTAGAGCAGCCTCATTAATTGCTCTCTAAGTGGTCTCGGTGCCACTAGATGGGATAGACCACCACACCCAGAAGGTGTGTGGGTTACATGGACACGTGTCCAAATCGTACCAGCCGCCCTGTTGGCAGCAGAAAGGACAGAAGCTCATTTCTAGAGGTGGGATCTCTCATTCCTAGAGGTGTTGATTCTCATTTCTAGAGGAGATGCCCAGTTTTAAAGTATATTAGTGCCCAGTATGAGAGAGACTGGAAACACTCACTTGACATTGTGTGGTCAGGTGCTCTGTAAACAGCCCTCAGATACAGCTCTGCCAATGCACCTCAACCCTGGTCTGCAATGGTCTCTGTTATTCTAGTCCAGAGCCACCACAGCTCTGCCAAGGCACATAGTCCTTATCTGCAGTATCCAATGCTGTTCCAGCCCCAATGCCTCTGCCCAGGCATCTCATTCTGACCTACAGCATCCCCGGATACTCCAGTCATGAGCTTTTACTCAGTTCAGCCGATGCACCTCACTCCTCCCTCTCTGGTGCTTATACGGTCCCACCACTGTAATTTCTGAGCAGAACCCTCCTGAACTTTTCTCATGTCGTGTTGTGGATCATGCCCGCTAAGGACTATAAAAAGGGCTAGATTCTAATGTCAGTTATGCAGGCATCCTCTGGAGTAACCTCTGTCGATGGACTAATATAAAACAGAGAGGAATCTTGCATGGTCTCTTACAATATGTGTTAACTACTTATGCCAAACTGTTCCATTTTGTATTTAGC
This sequence comes from Eretmochelys imbricata, assembly GCF_965152235.1. NCBI lineage: Eukaryota > Metazoa > Chordata > Testudines > Cheloniidae > Eretmochelys > Eretmochelys imbricata. The sequence goes on along the minus strand of NC_135598.1, from coordinate 7,782,240 downwards.
TGTGACACTTTGAGTATCTTTCCCAGACCTGAAGAATGGCTCTGTGTAGTCTGAAAGCTTGTCTCTTTCTCCCACAGAGGACGGACCGATAAAAGATATCCCCTCATCTACCATGTCTCTGTAGGAACCCCAGAATCCTTTTCCATTTTGTTCTCAGACAGATTTACACTTGGTTCTTTAGAAAACTCAGTTGGGTTCCCCACTGAGGCTTGGCCTCAGTCCCCTCTCTTTTAACAAGACTGAATCCTTTCCTCCTGGCCTTGTTTTGATGTAATGAAATGTGTACGAATCTGGCCTTGTCACTGTTCAGAAGGTGCAGCGTGTTCCCGCTAACTGATTTTACGGGCTTTAGCTATTTAGGGATTGAGCAGGTTTCTGATCAAACAATGGACTGCCCAGGACCATCTGTCACTCCCTGGTTCTTCCTTTTATTGCCCTCCTGTAATAATCAAGCAGGTCCATGTTCCATAATTTCATCCCCCCTAGCAACAAAGCCAGACAATGTGCTCAGATGCGCTGGTTTGTGGCGCTCCTGGCCTGGGAGTGGGGGGTGAGTATTGTCTCAGTGAGGGTCTGAAGGACGGGGCTCTCAAGAGCAACCTCTAAGAATGGCTGTTCCTAGAAGAGCTGCGTCTACTGCTGGCAGCCTGCCTGAGCTCTGGAGGAGCTGGATTGTCTCTGGAGGAGACAATCACAGGACAAACTGGTACAAAGGAGCAAAAGAGAAGAACACATCCCCTGGGTTACCTTGTTCCCACTCCTCCCCTGTGATTGGACCAGCTTGAGTAGAGATCAGGATGCTTGTTGGCCAATAACAGTGACGAGAATGTAAGCACCATCCAACCCAGACCTATCCAAACTGTGTTAGCCCTCTGCACCCAAGGACCTTATGAACATTCATTGACCTTTAGGTTCTACTCCCATTTTTCTGCTGGAGAAACTGAGGCACAGAGAGATGTGACAGGGTCACACCAAGGAGTCAGTGGCAGAGCCAGGAATAGAACCCAGGCGTCCTGGCTCTGTTCTGTGTTCTCTGTCTCTCCTGGAAGCCACAACACAGCGGAAAGCTGGCTCTGGCCAGGGTGGAGAGTTCTCTGACCAGCACCAGTCCCATCGCATGGATGTTTATGGTGTCCGTCCTGCTGGGGAGGGGAAGATGCTGGGGCAGGACAGTATCAGGAAGGCAGAAGCGTGTGCAGGTGAACGTGGGATGCGATTTACACACGTCCCCCCCCCCCCCCACCTCCTCCCAGCTCTGCTGTTCAGCATGCACCAGGCCTGGCACCTTGCTCGTCACCATAGCAACAAGTAATAGAGCTGAGCATCATTCTGGAGCTTTGCTGGGTGCGGTGGAGGCTGAGATGGAAGAATGAGCCTTGCTGGGGCTGCGAGAGGAGGGCAGGAACCACGAATTGCCATGGGGCACGAGAATCCAGCCTGGGATCCCCGTGAAGGGGGAGAAGGCCAGGTTACCGAGCTCTCAAGGGTGCCCTGTGTGACAGGGGAGGAGATGCTGAATGCCTTTTGTCGTACACGCAGCAGGGCGACTCAGTGCCTTTTGTCTTAGCTGGGTAGCTAAGGCTCCTTCGCCCCAATTCCTGCCAATGCACCTAATTTCCTGATCTGGAGCCTTTCCGCTGCTGTTCTGGTCCTTCCCCCAATCCTCCCTGCCCCCACTTCAATCCTGACCTGCAACCCCACCCTACTGTCAAAGACCTGGGTGAGCCCCCCACAACATGTCTCCCCGGAGCACCCCCCCGACTCCTTTAACAGTGGAAAAGGAAGGGTGTCCTGGCGTAGAGGGGTGTGGAGCAGAGCAGGGGGATGGGCTGCTACGCTTTCTAGCTAAGGTCCTTCCCACACAGATGATATAAACACGGACCCATGCTGCCCTTTGTGCATTCATTCACTCAGCCTGAGAACAGCCAGTACGCAGAGATCAGATTAATGAGCTGAGGAGGGTCCCCTTGTCTAGAATGCTCCTGGCCTTTTGGGGCCACAGTGTAACACAGGAGATCTGGGTTCTAGTCCTGGCTCTGCCACTGGCCTGCCAGGGGGCTTCGGGCAAGTCTCTTCCCCTCTCTGTGCATCTGTAAAACGGTGCTAATGATACTGGCCTCTTTTGTAAAGTGCTTTGAAATCATCTGATGAAACATGCTGTGTAAGAGCCTGGTATTTTTATTTATTAATCGGTTTCCATGTCTCAGTCATGTAGGATGGCGCAGGGCGCAAAAATGGACACAACTAGGACACGGCAGGGGTCTGACTCATGCCAGTGGCTATGCTTCCAGCTTCCTAACACAAAACCTAAACCACTGCCCACAAATTGACCTGGCCAAGTAGTAAAACACACCCAAATACACACACATCTCCTGTACAGAGCACTCCTGTACACCGGAGCCAAGGGGCCTGATTCTTCATTGCCCTGCACCTTTTGTCATCACTTACACAGCACAATGGGAGCACAAAACGCTACAGAAGGGTAACAATTTACATCCTCACGCTAGTGCAAACGATGACATAAGGTACAGGGCAGCTCTGGAACTTCCTTATTCTGCTTTGTATTGGGTGTCTGTCAGGAACGGCTCTCAGTGGCTTTCTGATCAAACAGCTGCTTCTTTCTTTTCAGAACAGTTCCTTCTGCTGCGCTCAGTTCCCACGCTGAGGTGGGGCCACGCCCTGGAGACTGGGTTTGCTGCTTTGGCTGTTTTTCGATGCTGGTGTGTGTGTGGGAGATATGCTTCCTCTCTAAGCACCTGATCAAAGTTGCTTGCGTTCTGGATGTCCTCAAGAACCATAGACTCTCTATGTGACCTTGCATATGTCTACACTGCATTTGTAAACCAAGGCTCAGACTCAGGTTTGACCCCAACCCTCCCTACCATCCACACACAACTCTTTCTGACTTAGGTCAGCAAGCCCTTTGGACCTGGGTCCTCGGACCGACCAGGGGATGGGCCCTAGGATGCACATCCAAGCCCGGTCATTTTGCAGTGTGGATGCAGGTCAAGCTGCAGACCCGAGTCAGAAGGTCTGTGTAGTGCAATGTGGGAGACCCGCGTTGACAATGCAGTGCGGACGCTCAAGCCTGGGCTCGGAAACACCGAGTCCACAAGCCCCGGTCCCACAGGCCCAGGTTAACAATGCAGTGTAGACCTACTCTCTGTGCCTCATTTCCCCATCTGCGCCATGGGATAGCAGCACTGCCCTGCCTCACGGGTGTGATGGGGATCCGTATATTAAAGGTTGCGAGGTGCCTGGGTAGCAGGGTCACAGGGCTCAGATAAGTACCATGGATAGAGTTTTGTTTCAGTGTTTTCTATTCCTCCTGCAGGGGTCTCCCTCAGCAGTGGGTCTGACATCACCTTGGTGTGGGTGGCTGATACAGCTGTGGCCTTTGCCGCTTGCTAGACACTTTCTGTTTGAAATCCAGCCTTCTCTCTCACTTACTCAGCTTGGCGTTGTTGTATTTCTTCTGTTCTAGTTTCCTGGTATTAGTTTCTTTTCTAACTGCTTCAGGCTGATTGTCTTTGGCTCCAGAAGCATATTAGATGTTGGTAGTAAGGGTTTTGTCCTTCTGGCCATGAGTTTCTGAAGTTGTGATATTTGAACAATGCTAAAGAGAGAGGCCTCGAATCCACTAGGGTTGGGGGGGGGGGGGAGTATTCAAGGATGAAATCCTGGCCCCATTAAAGTCATCAGGAGTGTTACCATTGGCGTCAATGAGACCAGGATTTCAGCCCCCAAGCCTTTGCTATTTGTGTGGACTTTCCCACCAACTCATCTGGCTGTGTCATGAGGTTTTACCTGAACTGATCTAGCCAAGGGAATTGCTGAATTGAGTCATTTGGGAAGTGTGGGGCATTTTCTGGTATGAACTTATCTAGACTCCCCTGGTGAGCAAATGGTACATTGCTACCCAGTCTGATTTGCAACAGCTCAGTTGCATTTAAAAATACAAACAAACCCATAGTAGTCACTAGTAAGAGACCTAAAGAGTATCTTTCCTGTTTCTTTCCAATAGATCTGCACCAGATTTGGACCAGGGGCAACAAGGAATCTCATGTGCTTTCAGTGGTTCTTTTCCATGGTGTTTCCTGTGTTCATTGTAGATTTCACACTCGGATATCTTCTCTTTCATGGCAGCATTCACGACATAATGAGGCATCTCCTGCTCTGTTCTTACGTCTCACTACCCAGATGGGCACTGTGGATTATGCGTAGTATTTCTGAACTTACACTGTGTGGACTTTATTATAGTGATCATATTCTTAACCAAGTAATTTAGTGTCTGTATTTGCTCAGCAACATCTAATTTTACCATCCAGTCAAGCTCAGCTGTGTCAGTGATAAGGGAACGTTATGTATGCAGTGTTATTGTAGCTATGTTGTTTCCCAGGATATTAGAGAGACTAGAGACAAGGTGAATGAGGTAATATCTTTTTAATAAAAGAGACAAACTTAGGAGCTTACGCAGAGCTCTTCTTCGGGCCTGGAAAACATCCTCACAGTGTCACAGCTAAAGGGGGAACAGATGGTTTAGTATAACTTGTTAACACATATTTCAAGGGCTCATTCAAGGTGAAGTGGCCCCTTAACACCCTTGTAGTCATAGGGGGGAAGGATAGGACTTTGTGTAATAAATGTTTTTTAGGCCATACAGTGGGATCTGTATCTGTATCAGTGTGATGTATTATTTTATTATTACATCCCCGCCTATTAAACACCTCTGGAAATTCATTCCTGTTTTTTGCATTTTGTTCTGTAGACAAATTCTGCCTCTCTTAGGTCACCTGGATGCATTTGCAGATGGATGTTTCATCTAAACACACCAGGGACTTCCTGCATGGCATCAAACTGTACTTAAATGGTATGAGTCCTCGTGCAGATCTATCAGTGTAACCGTGCTACTGTGGAGGCTCCTTTGGGGACCATTATGTGAAACAAGCTTCGTTTTTATCACTAGTTTTTTACTGGGGTTCTTAATACGTTTACAAAGCAAAACTCCACAACAGGTTGGTGTGTGACACTGGAAAGAAGTGAACAAAGTGCGAATTCAAAAGAGCCGTTGGAGCTGAGCGCAGACTTTCTGGGTGCCCTTGGGCAAATCATTTAGTCTCTCAGTGCCTCAGCGCAGAGGGGTGATGATAATGCTTCCTGTCTTCACAGGGAGGTCGTGAAGGTGAATGAATTAAAGCCTGTGAGGTGCTCAGACACCCCGGAGATGGGCAGCAGTAAGCACCTTCGATGGATGCCTTCTCTGATCCTTAGGAAGGGAGCGTGTCTGCTGTGAACCTTAGGGGGAGGGATCTCCCAAGGCAATGCATCAACTCCCCGGCTGTGCCTGTGGTCCCCCAATCCCTACAAGCTTTAGCAAGCCTTGGAACTTGGGAACGGAGCTATGGGAAGGAGGGAACTTCTGGGGGTGGGGGGAGGGCTGCCATGAGGGGTCAGGGGGGCCGCAATGAGCAGAGAGAATCGTGCCCCATAGTGTTGCTAAGTGGGCCTGAGGGTCTCTACCAAAGGGCACTGCTGACCGCCTCTCCAGAGATGGCTGAGCCCAAACCCCAGAACTTTGCCAGGGGGTCTTGTGGGGTGGGGGCTGTTTGGAGAACCGGCCCCATCTTGACAGCAGGGGAGGAGGAATGATTGTTTGCCCTGGCTCTCCTAGAGAGAGGCAGGGACCTGAGGCATGTGCTCTGGAGAGATCTCCTCTGGCAAGGCTCACATTGCCGACAGGCCAGGAAAGCCACTTGGAGTTTTATTCTGGCGGCGGCGGGGGGGCAGAGAGAGAATGGTGAGGGGGGGCTCGGAGGAGGTTGGGGGTTATAGGTTGCTTCACACAAAGGAGAAAAGCAAGGAGCCAATCACAGGCAGCAGCCTGGTGATAAAAGGACGAGCAAGGCGGCTGGAGGGAGCTGGCAGGAAGCAGCTCCCAGAGCTGAGTCTGGGCAGAAAACCCCCCCAAGAACCCCCCCGCCCGCTTCCTGGCCAGAGGGGCGGACAGACGCTGCCGGGGAAGCCTCCCTCTGCTCTGCCTTCCCGCGAGGAGCCGTGCCCGGCCACAGGGTGAGTCCCCGTTCTGCGGGGTACGACGGGGCGCCCGAGCTCCCCGCCCGGAGGAGACAAAGCGTCGGGCTGGGGGGGTGATGGGGAGCTCTGCCCCCAGCTGGGGGAGGGAGCGGGGAGCAGCCCCCCGGCGCCGGGGGGCTGGAGGGAAAGGGATGGAGAGATGCACAGGGAGGCAGACCCCGAGCCGGGGAGAAGGAGGCGCATGGACTGTGTTGCACAGCAGGGGAAAGGGGGGCTCCAGCCCTGCCCGATTTCGGGGCAGCGGGGTTCATGAGACAGGCCAGACGTAAGGGGAAGCCGCCTACAACTTTTGCTCTCCGGGGAGGGTTTCGGAGGAGGTCCAGATGGGTGGCCATTGGGGGCTGAGTCTTCAGGCTGCATGAACCCCAAGGGGTGTCTGGTTTTGGCCAGTGGTCAGGGCTCAATATGTGCCAGTTCAGAGCCCCCGGCACCCCTGGGCCGGGCCGTTCAGAGCCCCCGGCACCCCTGGGCCGGGCCGTTCAGTGCCCCCGGCACCCCTGGGCCACGCTGTTCAGAGCCCCCAGCACCCCTGGGCTTGCCGCCTCAGTTATGAAAGTAAAACAATTGCTGAGGGACCCCTCCGGGACATGGGGTCAGCCAGGGGCCAGGCGGCGTGAACCCTTAGCCCTCTGGGGAGATGGACGGGACACCTCTCTGAGCCTTGCCTGGGCTTGCAAGGAGAGGAGCTGGCCTGGAGGTGAGCAGAAGCCAGAGCCAGGGGTGATGCTGGGCTGGGGGGCGGCTGGGCTGGAGACTCAGCCCTGAAGCCGGCTGGAACGGTTTGGTTCCAACTTGTGGTCCACCAGAAATGCCTTCTTGGTCAAACTGAACCGTTTGGTGGCAATGTAGCGGTTGTGATGGAAACGTCAGCGGGTCCTGGCTAGCTTGTCTGGACCACCCCCCACTCAGTGGTAGGGACCTGCACATGCAGGGTGGGGGAGATGCGAGTTCGAGGTCCTACTCTGCCTAATTCAAAGCAGAGAACTGAATCTGGTTTTCCCACAGTCCAGGGCTATTGAGGTGTTTCTCATGCCCTTTCTCCCCCCCCCCCCCCCCGCCCCTTCTTGTTTTCCAGCTAGCCCTCCTCACCCCCACTGTCTGCACTGCATGGTTGTTTTTTCCTCCCTTGAATTTCCCAGCCTTGGTTGATCTGTAACCTCTTCAGCAGTTCTTTGTCACATGCTGCAGTACATACCAGGGAGGGGCTGGAGGGGTTCATTTTTAATGTGATCAGAGAAACCAGAGATGGAAGATGAGCTGTTAGATCATAACTAGTTTATCCCCCTTGGCTAATGCAGGATTATTCCTGACAGTGCATTTCCTAATGTCTCATCCAGTCCAGCTTTAAACCCCTTGAGCGAGGGGCTTTCATGGCTTCCCTTGGGAGATTGTTCCAGGTCTAAGAGTTTTAATAATAAAATCTTGCTCTTATCTAGCATTTTGCATACATAGATTTCAAAACACTTTCCCAGGAGATCAGGATCATTGTCCCCATGCTACAGATCGGGGGGAAAAGGAAGCACAGAGAAATGACACACTGACCCATTTGATTCAAATGGATCATTTAAAACCTAGTCCAGTTGAAACTGACAGGAAATGACTTATAGGCCCAACTTGTAGGCTTGTTACCCCCAGTCAAGGATCAGGTCCCCATTGTGCTAGCTTGCTGTGCAAACAAAAAACCAAGAAGACAGCCCCTGAGAGTGCTCCATCTGCATGTTAGACAGGATGCAACTGGCAGATGCAACAGACCCATTGGGTGAAAGGGTGAGAACCACGAAGCAGAGAGAGTTTAGTAGAAAAGCAGAGAGCGGCAAAGTTGAAGGGGACAGGGGAGTTTCAGATGAATTAAGCCAGTTTATAGAATGACTGGGTTTCCACACTCTCTAAAGTCTCTTACTTTTTTTTTTTGTGTGTCTAGTCTCCAAATCACCTTGGTCAAGAAATCCTAATTGGTTTGTGTTTGGTCTCATCAGCACTGGTACCATTCCATACTGGAGAGGTGTGGGACAGGGCTTAGTTCAATAGCATAGCCCTGCAAACTGTGACCCTCCGAGAACTCCCATCAGTGGTTGGCTGGGTTCTTGCAAGCCTTTGTTGGGAGACACGCTAGCCTGGGTGAATGGAGCCGAGCCACCCTGGAGATGGAGTTGAAGAACTCTGAGAGGTCCAATGCTGGGAGAGATGGCCTGGAGCCAAAGAGAAGCCCAGTCATGGTGTTTGAAGGGGGACTCTCAGACAGTTTATAAGGGCCATTAGCTCATGTGGAATTTACAAATGATGGGCAAGGTTTTCAGTGGGAACTAGTGGGAACCCAGGAAGAGGCTTGATTATCAGAGGACAGGAGCTCATGTTCTGAAAACTATGCCCCTTTAAGATGTCTCAGGCCGGACAACCCAAAAATGAAGGATCCCAAACCACAAATCACCATAGAAAATCTTGCCTTTTTTTCTGAGGTGCTGAACACTCCGATGTTCCATTGACTTTAATGGGACTTGTGAGTGCTCAGCATGTCTGACAAATCAAGCCTGTATCTATTTATAATGTCTCTAGCAGAAGAAAGCATAAGTGTTGAGTGTGTTTTCATATGTGAGCATCTTTAGGTACATTCTGAAAAAAATAAGGAAATTCCCAGACAAAAACATTGTTAAGATCTAGTTACTGTTGTCAGGATGGACCAGTGGCTTCTGCTAATGCACCTTAGGAGAATGTGGTATTTGGGTTTTTTTTCAGTGCCAGAAAACCAGTACATTCTACCTTAAGATATATGTCAGAAAGGCTCATAGAGAGAACCGCAAATTAACCGCTCAATGCCTTGTCTGTCCCATTGTCTTAGCCATTTGCCTGTACCCAACTACTGCAGATCCTCTAGTTCTTCATGCAGCTAATCATCTACCTGTGGAACTCTTAGCCGCAGTATGACTGAAAGTCCGATACCACTGGAAGATTCTAAAAGGGGACAAATGATTTTATGGCCAGTGTCATTTGCAGTACTGTGGTATTCAAACTGCCGGGCACATGGCATGTGCTGAGAGGAGCTATGGAGATCAAGAATAAATCCCGTGCGCCCATAAACAGCAACATATGCCAGTCTGGCTGCATTAGGTGTATTGCTTTTGCCAGCCCCTGAAGCATCAGGTAATGGCTGTTACCAAGAGCAGAACACGAAATGGAGCAGTATTTTGGCATGGCAAAGCTAATGCTCTATGGGTTGGCTGGTATCTAATTAGCTGAGCTACACAACAAGGGCCTAATCCTGAGATGAGCCAAGCACCCCTGACTCCCACTCACTTCAGTGTCCGCCATCAGGATCAGGCCCAGACGGGCTGCAGCTGGCTGGTAATAGTCCCAAGTGCAGCTACGATAGCGCGTGGACCCTCCCAAGGAGATGGCTTCCCTGCAGTGACACCCAAAGGCTGCCGGGAGGCTTTACCGAGCGATTGCTTAAGGGGGAATCTTTCTCTCTCGGGATCAGCCAGTGAGCCTATCATGGGAAGCCTCCTCAGCCTCTGAGGGGCATAGGGAGTCCTGGGTCACTTTCTGGGGAGCCAGTGGGCCTAGGGGGAGCAGTGTGCAGTCCATCTTGGCCAGAGGGAGGGGCACGGTGATGCAAGGAGGAGTGAAAAAGGACAAAAGTGGTCTAGAGTTTATGGGATTGTCTCCGGGGCAGCCCCATGTCCCGTAGAGCTCTGGGACACCCCAAGTAGGAACGTGCCAGTGTCTTGATGCTTATCGGACAGACATCAGAAAGTGTCAACTCCAGCAGAAGATTCGCCTCCAAACCCCATGGTACCTCTGGCCTCCTCCTGGCGAGATGGCTGGAACTGGTGTGGGGGTTCCCCTCTTGGCTCCAAATTCCTCTGACCCCCCTGGCTGTGGGGGTAGAAAATCCTTCTGCCACATTGGTGGGGGAGTCAGGACTTTACCCAGTGATAACTACAATAAACAGATGTGGCCCAGCACGTTCACCAGCCAGTTAGGTATTTACATGCCTAAATCCCACTGAAATCAATGGGCGTCAAGAGCCTATATACCTTTGAGGATCTGGGCCTTATGACACGGACTGAGCCACAGTGCCCTTAATTGTTCTCTTCACGAGAGTCAATTAGCCACAGTAATTACCACATTGCAGTCTCATGTCCAAGTCCCAAATCTCCTCAAAGCTACTCTGCTTCCCCCGGTGACTAGACTGTCCCCACCATCCCTCCAGCATCGATTACGGGCACCTGGTTTCCTGGTGGCTGGTGTTTGCATTCAGTGCAAGCCCTGCTCCACTCCGCCAATTCCACGGGCGTCCAGCTGACTCTGCGCCCATCAACTGCAGTGCTTTCTCCAGACCCCTCCTTAAGACTCGTCTCTGTTGCAGTACCCACAGGATGCTGCCGACTGAACACAGCTGGGCCCGGGGCGAGCAGAGATGAACAGTACTTCTGGGAAACCTGTGTTTTTAGTGCTAGCACATCTGCCCTCTTCCTGCCCCAGTTTTTCTGTTGTCTTGTCAGAAACCTAGCTTGAGAGCTCTCTGGGGACTGTCTTCTGACTACCCGTTTCTCAGCACCAAGCACAGTGAGCTCCCAAGCCTTGAGCAGAGCCCTGAGGCTCTACTACAATACAAATTATATCAGTCATTTTTTAAAAAAATGACCTCTCTGCTGTGCCTCAGTTTCCCCTTGCCATAAAGCAGGGGAGTATAAAACCTGCCCTCCCCCATCTGACAGGGAGCTGAGGGGCTTGTACAGTGCTTTGAGATCCCACTGTTGAAAGGCAGTTGCTATGGATCTCAACATTCCCATCTGCCTGGTGTCCTTCCAAAGACACCTGCTCCAGCCTCTCCCATTTTGTTTCCACGGATAATTCTGGGGGTGAGTGGGAGGGTTTTTTCCTCTCACTCTGTTCCAAGGTGGTTGGTGCATTGTCGCCCCTGACAAAGGCAGTCCTGTTTCTCCTAGAAACCTATTTCTCTTCAGCGTTCTTCAGCAGCTCATCTGCAGATTTCCTTCCCACGGGCAGTCTTTCAAGAGGCAACTCGGCAGCAAGATGTGGCTGGAAAAGGGACTGGAGGGATGAACTGGTAGAAGTGTGAGCTTGGTGCACTGTATCTGCATCCCAGTCCTGCAGGATTGCGGAGCGACTCCAGCTGAAGTCAATGGTAGCTGCAGGGTTAGCATCTGCCCTCGTCGCTGTAGTATCTGAGCACCCCTCTGAGGTAGGGCAGGGCTATTATCCCTATGTTATAGACGCAGAGCCAAGGCACAGCAAGACTAAGTGACTTGCCCAAGGTCACACAGGAAAGCTGGTAGCACAGAGGCTTGAACTCGCACCTCCTGCCTCAGGCCCTCACCACTGGGGGCATCTTTGGTCTCCCCACCTTGGCTCTAAAGGAGAATGACCCATTTGCTATTCATTCCTGGTCCATATGTTTCCCAGTGCCTCACATGCAGTACAGGTCAGAGAGCACTCGGGGGCGCTCCTAGTCTGCCACCGTCTAACCCCGCCCTTCTGTGACCTGCCCCAACTGCTCTTATCCTCCCCCTCGCCCGCCTGCCCACCCCTCCAAGCGTCCCGTGAGAGCTCGCACGTGAGCCCTGAGTGTGCTCAGACCCAGGCTCTCTCCCACCTTGCACGAATGTGCGGGGGCCAGAAGGAAAACCTCACTCCTGTGGATACTCAGTTAGGTCCCCAATGTGTTCCCTCGCCCTCTGCGAGTCCGTCTGGACCCAGTGGAGTGTATGCTCGGGCTACTGCAGCCTCCCAGCCCTGTGGCGATCAGGGTGGACGATCTAGCCCCGGCCAGTCAAGGCCCCAAAACTGATGCTATAGAAATGGGGGCACCTCTGCCCAGGGTGCAGTGAGTTTGGTGGGTCTCGGATCAGCTCCATAGGTCACAAAAATTCAGTTGGTGTCAATTGATGCCCTGGCTGGCAGTCGTGGCACAGAGGGCAAGGGCTGGATGGGCCCTGGAAACAGGGTGGGCAGAGGCATACTTATGACTCTGTGTGTGTGTGAAATTTGCACTGCCATTGCTTGCACACAATGGCTAAGCCAGGAAAATCAACCCCAAGGGCTGTCAGGTGGGGCTCTTTCACAGATGCCTCCCTGGTGCAGAGGGAAGAGCTGTGTCTAAGGTACTGAGTGCAAATCATCCCCCTGTTCTGGCAGAGCCCGTGCTGATTTGGATCCCTGGCACCTTTCACCAGCCGGAAATTCACTCAAAGTTAGCAAATGAGGCCAGGCGCCCTTCACCGTGGTGCTGTTTCTCATGGAACCTGCAATACGGGGGAGCCTTCCTGCCCTCCGCTTTACCCTTGGGAAAGTCTGACGCAAAGGCAGGATTATCCCACCAGTAAACATACTCCTTGCAGTGTTTGTAATGGGAACCATATGCTTGAGAGGGGCCCGGTGCCTGGCTCGCTGGCCCTACAGGAAGCATTTTGGCTTTCCGAAGGGCCACTCACCAGCTGGCCAGAGATTGCTCCAGGCCTATGCCGAGTGGCCGGGGAGAAGAGAACACGGTGAGGGGAGGGCGGAAATCTTCGTCTCTGCCGTGCCGAGAGGTACCACTGCCCCTCACAAATATACTGCAGAAAGTCTCCTTAGTCCTGTCGGAGCAAATGGCAGGTGCAGATTTCACCGTGGCGGGGCAGATCATTTCCTCCGAGTGACACGCCAATGTGGAGCGACGGTGAGCAGACTACAGAGTTTGTGTGCCCGTGAGCGTGTGGAGGTTGTTCGTTGTGACGATCGGGCCCTGTTTCTTTAAATCTGTAGCAGGAAACCGGGGGTGGGGAGGGGGGGAGGGGTGGTGGGAAAGATTCGAGGCAGAAACTCTGCAGTGAAGCGGAAAGGCAGAGCAGATTAAGGGATCGGGCTGTTTTCCTTATTCGAATAAAGTTCCTTGTTCAGTGTCAGCAGAAAGTGACTCATTTTGTGGTGCCTCGGCATTGTCCCCCGGCATTCGTGGCTGCTGGAGCCCCTCCCACCCTGCAGATACCTTCAGCTTGTCCACGGAGGCAATAATTAAATAAAAGAATGGAAGGGCCAGACCCTGAGGGCCTGACTCCGGCGCACCCTTGCTGAAGTCTCTGGGAGTTTGCCGGAGCCGGGACTTCAGGACTCTGCCCTGAGCAAGTCCAGCGTTGGCGAATTGTCATGGACGGGCACAGGCTTCCTTTGTGCTGTCCTGGTGCCCCCTCCAGCCCTTTGTAAAACCCTGACCTGGAGGGACGCCCTGTAATGGTGAAGGGGCAGGTCAGTCACCGTCTGTTCCATTCGTCCTTTCTCTGGTGACACTCCTGACAAGGGGCTGGAGGTGACTGTTCCACTGCGGGGTCTGCGCTGAGCACCCACAAACTCATGCCACACAGGTTCCCAAACAGGCATCGGTGACAGCAACCGTTGACCTGAGAGGATGTTCCAGCTGGCAAAGTGAAGCGGGATACACGTAGTTTCCTCGGCAGAGATTTTGTGCTAGGACTTAAGATGCCCCAAAGCCCCGAGGGGCTCCGCAGGGTGAGAATCCCCGCAGGAGACATTTCCCACATTTCCCCTTCACGGCCAGCCCTGCTTACTCTCTGACAAGCTTCACTGACTGCTGCTGGGTCAGCCCAGACTTGATCCTGGCTCGGGGGAATCCACTCCCAGCGGCAGCTGGGTGACAGCCCTCCCTTTCCCAAGAGCATGCGACGCAGAACATCAACGGGGGCCATGAGAAAGCGGCACCGAGTCTGCTTGGTTATTAAACCCAAAATAATAAAGTCGTTCCTTTTGTTACTGCCAGTTTGTCAAGCTGCCCGGGCTCGATGGGATAATCGATCGTTAATTAGCAGTCACTAATAGAGAGCCTCTCATCTCCGCATCTCAAAGTGCTCTACATTAGACCTGGTGGGAAACAGGTTTCCTGTCCCATGAATATATATTGACATTTTTCCCTGTCTCGGACTGGGATGAAAAGTCCAAATCTCGAAAATATTCTTGAAACAAAAAACTGATCCCCTCCCTCCCACTTTGAGTCAGTCAGGACATTCTGATCATTTCAAAACATTATGTTTCGGTGTTGACCCTTTGTCTATTGACGAGAAAACAACTTGTTGAAAAGTTCCTGACCAGCTGTATGCTACAGACAGAATTAGCCTGGCAAAGCACCCCCCACCCCTGATGTGAGGTCTCATGGGTCACTATCACAAGCTTCACCGTGTAGGTGGGGAAACTGAGGCAGACGGTGGGAAGATGCCTTGCCCAAGGTGTCAAAGTGAATGAGTTGCAGAGCCAGGAATAGAAATGACGATAGGATAGAAACACTGGAATGCGTTACCTAGGGAGGTGGTAGAATCTCCTTCCTTAGAAGTTTTTAAGGTCAGGCTTGACAAAGCCCTGGCTGGGATGATTTAATTGGGGATTGGTCCTGCTTTGAGCAGGGGGTTGGACTAGATGACCTCCTGAGGTCCCTTCCAACCCTGATATTCTGTGATTCTATGATTTAGCAGAAGTCACTGCAAACCCAGCCGTGATCACTAGGCTGCAGTGGGCTCGATTCTCATTTGCACATAAAGGGGGTGTAAATGGCACTGCCAGAGGGGTGTAGCATGGGCCTTAATCTAAATGAGAGAGAAGCCCAGTGCCTTGCGGGGGCAGCGGGGTGCGGGGGGGGGCAGATTTCTGACAGCGCTAAGGGCCAGGTTTCCAAGTGCTCGGCACCTACAATTGCACCCCCATTTTCCAGAGAGATCAACTCCCATTTAGGCAACAAGGACTCGAGTTTTCAAGAGCCCAGCATCCAGCGTGCACCCGCTGTGCGGGCCTCTTTGGGAAATGCAGCCCCCCCGTTGTGGGTGCACTGAGCCCTTGAAAGGCGGACCCATAAGGCACAAGTGGGGTGCTGCCTGTATGCTCTAGGGTGCACAACTTGCCGGTTCCCTGCACCTCTTGCTGCAGAGCATGACAATGCCGGTTCACAGGCCAGCCGAACCCTGATTGGGCAACCTCCTGTGCTGAGAGACTGGGGGCCCAACTGAAGTCAGTGGAGTTGCGCCAGGGATGAATCTGGCCCAGTCCCCTTCACCTCCATGAAAAGACAAGCTCCGTTACCTAGCTGGTTTTGGCTACTTCCTGCATTGTCACTGATAGTTGGGCCTTGTTCCAGCAGGAGTGACCTTAAGAGCGAAGCGTCCCCTGTAGTGGGTGGAAGCAAGTTGCAATCCCCCTCCGCTTCGCTCTCGCTAGGGCATAGGGCGATGTGTGGACAGGGACCCGCGACTCAGTCCCACGTCTTGGTGTGTAACGCACACCCACACAGGTAGCAACTCTGCATATGGCTGCTCCTCTCCCTCTCCTCCGTTCACGCTGACCTGCTCTCCTCACACAGGATTGCCTTTTCCTGCCATGCCTGTCTCTCTCTCTCTTGCTCTCTCTGCTTCATCATCTCTTTCGTTCCAGATCTCAGCCCCTCTTGTTCGCCCGCTGTCATTTTCCCACACATGCTCTAAGTACTTTATCTGGCCCTCCGTTGCTGTACTATCTGAGCATCTCGCAGTCTCTAGTGTATTTATCCTCACAACAGACCTGGTCAGCAGGGCGGTGCTATTAGCCCCATTGTACAGACCGGAAACCAAGGCACAGAGAGGCTAAGAGTCTTACCTGAGATCACACAGGAAGCCAGTGGCAGGAGCAGAGAGTGGGGTCCCTGCCCACGGCACCATGCTTCCTTCCTGCTCCGTAACTATTTCTTTCTGTTCTAATAACGCTGGAAAACTATAGGAACTGAGAGGCAGTGCGGCCCAGCGGCTAGACCCTGGAGTGACGCTGCCAGGTGACCTCTTTGGGCTCAGCGACTAAGTTCAGCTGGGAATGATCCAGCCTGGAAAACCCAGGCCCTTGATGCCACCTGCAGAGTTTGCTTGTTTAATGCTGTCGTCCCGCCCAAGAGCGTGGCTGAGCGTGCAGGTCTCGTGTTGCCACACCGATTGGCCCTGTGTGACTGGCCAGGCCGGTTGGAGGATCCCAGCACATTAGCCGTCTACAGCGCACCAGGGATGTCTAGCCAGAGCTTTCTCACAGACTGATGGGTGGCTGCCGTGGGCAAAGCGCAGGGAGCAGGTGGCTGTTCTCGAGCAGCAGCACTGTGCTCTGGACAGCGGTTCTAGAGCAGAGGGGGTGGCACATGGGAAGTCTGTTCTGGAATGGCTCGGAAGACGATGGCGCCTGGAAGGCAGTTCTGGAGCTGGGGGAGTGCCCCTGTAATGCTGCTCTTGGCCACGGTAACGTACACGGAAAGGCTGCTCTAGAGGCTGCTCTAGAGCGGCAGGGTTGTTCTAGAGCAGCAGGGCCATGCCCCGAAAGGCTGTTCTAGAGACATGGGTAAAGCCTCTCTGGGCTGGGACAACGACAACCCTTCTGGATGCATCTACGCTGGCAAGTATGGGCCCCGCCAGTCACTATCTGTGCAGCTCCCAGCAGCAGAGGCCGTAGTGTAGACAGGGAGCCGGCGTTCTTACCATTGTATCGTCTGCCCCCGACCCCTGAGCCCGGTCTGCACTAGCGCCTCCCCTGGTGGGAGCTGCCGCACTGTGGGGCCTGACCTAACTCAGGATGCTTGACCCACACTCCTGAGCACACCCTTCCCCTTGCTGCTCTCATGGCTGCCTCCCTATCCTCTGGCAGGAAGGATGTGTAGCAACATCTCCTGTTCAATCCCCGCAGAGCTGTGCCCTGAGGGGCCCCTCCACTGGGCCTAAGCTACCGAGAGGAGAGGGTTCGAACTGGGTATGTGCACAGAGGGGAGGGTCTCTGTGTGGGGTCTGTGCAGGGCAGGGGATGCAGGGGGAGCTTTGGAGAGATGCGTGGAAGGAGGGAGAGAGGGGTGGACGTGGTGGGGGCAGATGAGGAGGGAGGGGGACGGAGAGGTGCAAGGGGGAGGCTGAATGAAGCGTGTGTGTGTGTGCACGTTGGGGGGGTTGAATGAGGGTGTTCAGAGAGGTCAAGCAGGGATACAGGTAGCCGCAGAGCAGGGCCTGAGAGGTGTATATGGAGTGTGGGGGGGCAGGCTGAGGGTCATCTGGGTGGAGAGGGAGAAATGGGGTGAGGGGAGTGGTAGACGTTGAGGGGGTGTGTAGTGGGAGGCAGGGAGGGGGATGGGTTTGGGGAGGTGAGGGGTGTAGAGAGGGAGGGGGAGGAGCAGGTTGATGGGAGTGTGGGGTTGAGGGGCAGTTGAAAGTGTGGGGGCACATTGAGGGAGGTGGCTGAGAGGGGTGTGTGAGTGGGACATTGGGATGTGTGGAAGGTGGGGACCGAGGGGGTGTGTGTGAGTGGGACACTGGGGGGTGTGGAAGGTGGGGACCGAGGGGGTGTGTGTGAGTGGGACTCTGGGGGGTGTGGAGGATAGGGACTGAAGGTGTGTGTGTGAGTGGGGTATTGAAGGGAGTGTGGAGAGCAGAGTTGAGGGGGGTGTGGTGAGTGGGGCATTGGGGTGTGTGGAGGGTGGGAGTTGAGGGGTGCAAATGAGGGGGTGGTGAGGGGAGTGTTTGGGTGGGGGCTTACGGGTGTGGATGGGGTGGGGATGAGGAGGTGTGGGGGAATGGGGCATTAAGGGTAGGTATGTGTAGGGCGGGGGTTGAGGGGTGTGAGGAGAGGAGGCAGAGGGGTGACTGAAGGTGTGGGGCATGGTGAGAGGTATGTGGAGGGCGGGGGTAGGTGAGAAACCTAGGGGCTTTCTGCATGTCTTGGCAGCTGTTTCCCCAGCCATTGGTGTCTCGCTCTCTGGACATGTTTTTGGGACAGCGGGATGACACTCCCATGACCCCAGAGAACAGGCAGGGTAGGCCCCCCTGACTGGAGTGGGTTTACATCAGGGCAGTGGGGCACTGGGCAGTGCCAAGCCCCCCGGCATCAGAGCCCGCGCCTCCCTCACCGCACTGGGCAATGCTGTCACTGCTCTACCAGGGCAAACTATCTCTGTGTTTTCTCTGTAGGTCTCCCCAGCCCCGAGCGTCTCCTTGGTGCTGAGAACGTCCCGTCCCCAGAGGGCCAATCTCCTGACTAGGGGCAAAGCAGCCCAGCTTGTCGCTTGGCTCCATCCCAGCCGCGGCCTCTGCTGGAGCTTGGCGGAGCCTGGTAAGAGCTTCATTTCCTTTTCAGCCCTGGTTCTGGCTGGAACAGGAAGCTTCTCGGGAGGTCCAAAGACCCCTTTGATGCTCCTAAGGAGAGAGAGGGCCCTGGTTTTCTTTTTAAGGGTGCGTGCTCTAGGGCAAGCCCCAGGATGGGGCCTGAGCCCCACAAGGTGGGTCTGGCTTGTGAACCCCCTTCTTAGTGGGCGTTTGGATCCAGGGTCCTGGTTCCGGGGGGCAGTGGCTGGCCTGCTCTGACCCCACTGAGCACGTGCGTCTGGCCAAGTGTAACTCCGGCTGCGCGGCTCGGTGGAGCAGGAAATAACAAGCAAACCACAGAGGAGACGGGAAATGAGTTGGGTAAAATTGGAGCCACTTTCTCAGGGGCTGCAAATCCTGTGCGCTCAGCCTGAGGACAGCGCGGAGCCTGCGGGGGGAGGCTTCGGCCACCTGGCCCCTCCTAGAGCTAGAGCTGAGGGTCTGTGCAGGGGGCGACCCCAGCTCTCCTGGTGCTCTCAGCACCAGAGCTCTTAAAACCACACACAGTCTGTGAGCGTGCTGCTTTTCCCCACAGCTTAGCACCCCCCGGGAGCTGGGCAAGGCCCCCACCGCTTCCGATGCTCCCACAGGACCTGTCTGTCTCCATGTCAGCCTGCTCTCCCCACAGACAGATCACTCACAACTCCCCCGCCCTCCCACGTCCAGTGTCCCTTTGATGGCCAGGCTCCCTGCCTGGGCAGAACATCTGCGTGACTCCGGCCTGGAGCCTGGACATGGCATGTGAACTGCTATTATTATTTATCTGTAGCACCTAGGAGCCCCAGTCATGGGCCAGGTACTGTACAATCGCCCCCAAGGGCATGCTGGGAGGCTACTATCTAGAGCCCTTGCCTTTTTCCAGCTGACCCCTATTAAGGAAAGCCCAGTGACCCAGTGCAGCTACTCAGTGATCCTAGAGGCTGGACCCTGGGGAAGGAGGCAGGTGTTGTCAGGCAAGGGACAGTACTGAGGAGTTGAACCACCCCCTCCCCCTCAGTTACCAGCACCCTTTCCCCACGTCACACCATGGAAGCCTGGAGCTGCTGCCCCCCGGGGCTGCTCTGCATATTTGCCCGGGACCCCGTTTGCAAAGTCACCCGGTCAGGGTCAAGCACACAAGCTCTATGCACCGACCCTGCCAAGCCTTGAACGGGTGGCAGCTTGTCTGGGGTGAGGGAGCGGGTCTGCCCCAACGAGCCGTGCTCCTCTTGACGTTTCCTCCCCAGATATCACGAGGGGCCAGACTTAGCCACAGCAGCCTGGCCACCAACATCAACCTCAGGATTAAGGCAAAAGACAGAGTGGGAAGGAAGCATGTTCCAGGCCAAGGGACCAGCCAGCGCGACCTCCGCTCACGTAAGTGTCCTCACCCCTGGGAGTTATTATTTCACATTGCAAGAGTCGGAAACCCCCTTCCCACAAAGGAACGGCGTGTCCTTCGGTTCCTGGGGCAGAAAGCATGCACTGAGCACTTGGGAAGATGCTTCCGGTCATGGGTGATCAGTCAGCCATTATTGCAGCTGGTTGAATAGTTAAACCCTGCTAGGTGTAATGCAAACGTACAGTGTCATGCCATCTAGGGGCAGCTGGGCCAAGTTTGACATGGCTGCTGCAGTCTTCGCTAAGAGCTCTGGGTATGCTAGTTCCAGAGGTCCAAGGTTCAATGCCCGCTGATCCACCCAGGGCGAGTGCTCCATGTGGGAGGCTTTTTTGGGGAATGCAGCTTGATGCGACACTAGAGCAGGGGTCGGCAACCTGTCAGAAACGGTGTGCCGAATCTTCATTTAGTCACTTTAATTTAAGGTTTCGCGTGCCAGTCATACATTTTACCATTTTTTAGAAGGTCTCTCGCTATAAGTCTATATATTATATAACTAAACGATTGTCGTATGTAAAGTAAACAAGGTTTTCAAAATGTTTAAGAAGCTTCATTTAAAATTAAATTAAATTACGACGCCGGCTCACTCAGCCCATTGCCGGCTTGGGGTTTCGTTCACCTAGGCCGGTAGCAGGCTGAGCGGGGCCTGAGGCCAGAACCCCAGACTGGCAGGGGGCTGAGCAGGGCCTGCGGCCAGGATCCCAGCTGGCAAGGGACCGGCAACCAGAACCCCAGACCAGCAGCAGGGTGAGCGGGGCCTGCGGCTGGGACCCCGGCTGGCAAGGGGCCGGCAGCCAGAACCCCAGACTGGCAGGGGGCTGAGCGAGGCCTGCGGCCGGGACCCCAGCTGGCAAGGGGCCGGCAGCCAGAACCCCAGGCTGGCAGGGGGCTGAGCGGGGCCTGCGGCCGGGACCCCGGCTGGCAAGGGGCTGGTGGCCAGGACCCCAGACCGGCAGGGGGCTGAGCGGGGCCTGCGGCCGGGACCCCGGCTGGCAAGGGGCTGGTGGCCAGGACCCCAGACCGGCAGTGGGCTGAGCAGCTCAGCCCGCTGCTGGTCTGGGGTTCCGTCCGCCGGCTCCTGCCAGCCAGGGCCCCGCTCAGCCCCCTGCTGGTCTGGGATCCCAGCTCTGCCCACATACAGTGGGAACCTACCTTCTCCCTGGTTCTAGCCCATTCTCTTCCTCTCTCTCCACACTGAGCTGAGGGTGGGAGTGCACTGAGCACAGGGCTGGGGGTGAAGGAGCAGGCTGGGGGTTGGGGTGCAGGGTCTAGCCAGGAGCTAGAATGAGGGAGGGGGCTCAGGGTTGGGGCAGGAGGTCTGGGTGTGGAGTGCTTTCCTGGGCAGCTCCCATTTGGTGTGAGGGGTGCAGGTGGGAATGTGGGGGTGGGGGTGCAGGAGCTCCCTTTTGGTGCTCAGGGTGGGGGTGGGAATGTGGGGGGTGCAAGAGTCAGGGCAGAAGGCTGGGGGTGTGGGCTAGGGTTGTGGGGGTGCTCCCAGCCCCCTGCCCAGAGCAGCTCACGGCAGGGGGCTGGAGGGGATATGCCCTAATTCCATCCCCATGCCCCAAGACCCGCCCCTGCCTCTTCTGCGGCTCCGATACTCCCCCTCCCTGGCAAGGGCCATCAGCTGATCCCCAGCAGGGAGGGAGGGAGAGGAGGAGTGGCAGGACCCCAGCAGGCTGGGGGAAGAGGCAGGGGAGGGGGAGAGGAGGAGGGGCAGGACCCCAGCAGGCTGGGGGAAGAGGCGGGGGAGCAGGGAGAGGAGGAGGGGCAGGACCCCAGCAGGCTGGGGGAAGAGGAGGGGCAGGGGGGAGCTGGGCTGCCCTGCAGCAGCCTCCGGCAGGACCAAGCTTCTTCACCCTGCCCGCGTGGGGGCGGAGAAGAGTGGGTCGGGGTGGGCAGGATTTTTAATGGCTTGCTGCTGCCTGCCGGGGTCCCAGCCTGGGTTCGGCAGTGGGCTGAGCGGGGCCGGCGGCTGGGACCCCGGCTGGCAGCAGCGAGCCATTAAAAATCGGCTCGCGTGGCCCTCTGGGCTGGAGGCTTGTATTCCTCACTCTGGTCGCGACGCGGCCATGATCCCTGGTGTTTTCACCCTCTTTAGCATGACCGTGTCTTCTTCCAAAACTGCATCGGTCACCATTGACCATGTTTCAGTCGTCCAATCAGGGAGCAGAGATGACGCCACGTGACTGGGCTGACCGTCCAGACAACAGGGACGGTGACTAGTCTGAGCAACAAATTCACTACTATCCAGGGGTGCTGGAACAGTTTTTATAGTGGGGGGGGGGCTAAGAGCCATTGAACCGAACTGCAAACCCTGTGTGTAATAGAAACCACTTCAAGCCAGGGGGTGCGTCCACACTCCTAGTTCCAGCACCTATGCTACTGTCCCATTGACTATCTGGAGGATACTGACCAGCACTGACCATGTTAGAAAAGAATCGGGATCAGCGATGTCTTAAGGAAGGGTTTGACCAGAGGTGGTGTCTTTTGGGCCAGCTTTTCACAAGAGCTCAGCGTGTTGGGTGCTGAGCACTGGTGAAAATCGGGCCATTAAATATCACAGTGGGGACTGCTGAGTACTTTGGAAAATCTGCCCCCCAGTTGCGACTGACAAGCAATTGGAAATTTGACCCCAAGGAAGCAGAAATCTGATTAGCTGGGTCTGTGGCCGGCCCGCCGTGTTACTGCTCCCCGCTTTCCTGCCTTGTGGTGCTGAGTGCTTATTTGTGTTTCCATGGCAGTCTGTGACCTCCATCAGGAGCATATGTGTCATTTAGGATCAGACTAGGCAGAGATGGAAAAAGACCTGAGAACATCCCCTGCTAGGACAGGAGCTAGTCCTTCCCCCGGGGATATTAACAGATAGTGCACTTGACCGGAGGCTGCTGAGAAGCGCTGAGACATGGGACACTGCCGTTAGATCTGCCCATGGACGTATTTCAGCTTCAAAATGATGATGTTTTTCCCGGTTCAGCAAAGTTGTTCCTGGGGGCACTGAGTGTGCTGGCCAGGTACAGAGATGTCTGGGCAGACTGTGTGTAGTCCGAGCGGGAGCTAGGCACAGAGTGATCTGGACCCATTTACCCATCAATGACGAGATGTGCAGGTCAGTTATATGGGCGTCTGTGGGACTGCGTGGAGGTTTCGCTCTGCAGTTGACCCCTTGCAAAGGGGCAGCTTCTTTTCTAAATCCTGCAGCTGCTTCTGCCCAGCCAGGGGAGTCCATCTGGTTTCACAGGGCCTGATTCTCTTCTCCTTCCTACAGATCTCTCTCCATTAACGTCAGTGGGTGACTCCAGGCTTGGGCTGGTGTGAGTGAGGGCTTGTCTTCACCTACAGCAGCACAGCTCTCCCGTCGGCGTCTCCCGACAGGTGGTAGCTATGTTGACGGGAGAAGCCCTCCGGTCGGCACAGCGCTGTCTACATGGAGGGTAAGGTTGGAGTAACTCCGTGGCTCAGGGGTGTGGTTTTTTCACACCCCTGCGTGACGTAGTTATACCGATATAGGGCTGTAGCGTAGACCTGGCCTGAGAGAGGAATTTGGCCCCTGGCCTTAGCTGTATTGTGCTAGGCACTGAGAACAGCTGGGAAATGTCTGCAGAGGCGGCTCCTGGAAATGGGCATTTCCAGCATGTGTGTTACACAAACTGTTTCCCCCACAATACCGATGGAGCCAGAGGGAGAAGAGGCGGTGCTGGGAAAGGAGAGGGAGAATCAAGGGGGTGGCTGGAGAGAGAGGGGGAGGCTGTTCCAGACAGCAGGCGCTGGAGAGAAGATTCTTGCAGTACCAGGCTCTTGTGGGGGGACAGAGCGGAGGCTGGGGAGAGAGGGGAAGGAGAGAGTCGGTCAGGGGTGTCTTTGAAGCAGCAGCCAAGCCTGGAGTTACAAAGCTATAGCAAGCAGGGCTGAAACTGACATATTTTCATTACCCAGTTCATTGACTTCCCTGCATCCTGAGTTGGGTTACGCTGCTGAGTAACTTGCTAGAAGCCCATTAACCCCTTTGTTCCTGAACGGCTGTTTGAGCGATGAACTCTGTGGGCCTGATTCTCCACCGCCACGTGCGACACACAGTCACTTACGCCAGTGCTCCCAGATCACACTGGGAGCCACACTCGCATTGCACTGTCAGTGACAAGCCAGGGGAGCAGAGTCAGGCCACTGGGTGGAGCGGGTGAGGTGATGGGGCAGATGAAGCAGGGGTGGAGTGGCAGCAGAATCTCTGGTAACCAGGGCTGGGGGAGATGATACAGCTGACATCGGCGGCCCCAGGGTGCAGGGCCCTGTGTGCCACCGGAGTGTTGTTAAGCACACGGGATCCTTTTCAGGGGAAAAGGCAATACACCACGTTTATTGAAGATACAACAATTAGCATATGCATTTAATTACATTACACACACACACACACACACAGCACCGCAAGTCGATGTTACAGTTACCAGTCCAGAGTCTGGATCAATTAGCGGCCAGCTCGGTTGATCATGGGTAGGGAGGAGCCGGGTTCTGTCGGTCACGACACGATGTTCCGGGGAAGTCTTGGCAGGACGAACCCAAAGTTTTATGGCAAGGCACCCTGTTTACATGTGATTTTTTTTATTGGGACCAATGAGTTTTGCACGTCATTAATTGTTGTTTGACAAGTGCTTTTTCTTTTGTTTTGTTTTGTTTTTTATTAAGTTTTTAAGGGAGTTATTTTACACTGGTTTTGATCATAACTATTTTGTTTTTATTGATAGGTGCTTGTTTTATTTTTTGAGTTGTTAAACCCTTTTTTGACATTTTAAAAGGGGCGTGTTGCAGCCTCCTGGCACTCTTGTGTTTGCCTCTGGGTTTTTTGTTGTTTTTTGAATATTTGGTTGAGTGATGACCTTTGCACTTACTTTTTAATATACGTTTTTCATTTACACACAAAACAGAATTAATCTACACAGAACATTTTGAACAGGAACATTAAATTGCAATGCAAAAGAAAAACAAGTACAGCATTCTTTTACTTACTTTAAAATGCTAAACCTACAACAAAGTGGTGACCCTTAAAGGTTTGTTACTGCCTTGAAATTAGTCCAGACACAAAGAAATTCTGGCTGATACATTTCTACCAATGGCACATTAGGCCATTCCTTTTTGCTACTCAAAATACATTTAATAATAGGAGGACTTGTGGCACCTTAGAGACTAACAATGAAGACTAGTCCGATGAAGTGAGCTGTAGATCACGAAAGCTTATGCTCAAATAAATTGGTTAGTCTCTAAGGTGCCACAAGTCCTCCTGTTCTTGTTGCAAATACAGACTAACACGGCTGCTACTCTGAAACCTACATTTAATAATGTAATTTATTATTTTATTATTTTTTATATTAAATGATACAAAATACAAAATATAAAATTTTGCTACTGCTTGGCCCCCTTTTGATCCCTGAAGACCAATTCTTGAGGGGGGCATGTGTTATACAACTGGTTCATAGCAATATCCGGAGAGGTCATTTGAGCTGATGGTTGTAATTTCACAAACATTCTTTTTGTTCAACAGCACGTACAACACGTCCAGCAAACAAACACTGGACAATATTAACGCAACTAGTTAACGGGTGAGACATAATAGACAATGTGCCCCTAGAGGTCGGGGACCAGCCTGTAGAAATGTCGTACCGGTGATAGGCTGTTAGATATTTTTTAGACCTAGCAATTGTTAGCATGTTTTTATTTGCGGGTAATATTTGAATGACGCATTTCCCTATATTCCTTTGTGTCTGTGCTTTCGCTGAGATTATTAACCGGGTCGATCCTTTTGGGGGGAGGCAAATGGAGCAGAGCAAGTAACTCTCCAATGAGCTGCCGTCTGTTTAATGCAGCTGGCATTGCGTTAGTGTCTGTGCTTGGGGGGGCTGCGGGGGGGGGAGCGAAGGAGTCAGAGAGGAAGGCTGGTTTTGTGGCTGAGATAATGGATCGGGATTCAGGAGCTCTAGGTTCAATTCTCTGGTGTGCCACAGGCTGGCTGGGTGACCTTGGGCAAATCACTTGACCGGTCTGTGCTCAGTTCCTCATCTGTAAAATGGAGACTTCCTTTTTCTCACCCTTCAGCTGGTTTCTCTCTTTGGCTTTGGGGAACTCTTTGGGGAAGCAACTGGGGGTCTGTGCAGCGCCTAGTGCGATGGGGCCCTGAGCCCAGCTGCAGTGTCTCAGCACGGCCGTAATACAACGAAAGAATAAGTGCAGCCGGCCAGTCAGATCACTGACCGGATTATGGGCTGCAGTTGTGGGTGAATGTGTCAACAAGCATAATTCCCGAGCCATGGATTAAGGGTGGCCATCATACCCTAAGCTCTTGCTTGGCCTGTCTCATTATGAAATCTCTGGTCTTCCTGTATGACGAGGGACAGCAGGTAGAGTGGGGTGAAGCCTCTAGCCCCCAAACTCTGGTCTGCAATGCCTGAGGATTCAGAGGCTGAGGGCTGTGTCCGCCAGTCTGGTACCCGTGTTGATTGGGGGTGGGGGCACATTTTCAAAAGCGCTCAGGTCCCAATTAGGGGTCAGGGTAAAGGCCAGACTTCTTAAAAGTGGACCCGACATGCTGAGCCCTGGAAAAATCTGGCCCTGACTGTGGGGGCTGAGCTTTTGAAAATGCTGACCTAAGCGTGTTGAGTGCCCTCTAGTGGTACTACTTAGTACAGGAAATGCCCGTTGGACTACGTTACCCAGAAGCCTTAGGAGGAAGTCGGTGCTTTCTCGCATGGAGCGTGAAAAATAAAGCCCGCTGTGTCATCAGCAACAAACCTAAAAGTTCCTTATAAAAGGAACCTCCTCCCACACGTGTCTAATCTGCCACGACCTCCCTGCTTCCCAGCCAGGCAGGAGGCGTCTCTTCGCTGCCTGGCCGGCTCCTTCTCCTGCTGCACGTTGCGGGAGTCTCTCACTTGGATTTCTCTCCCCCTTTTAGGAGGCGAGGAGCACCCCTGGGGGCAGTGCGGTGCAGCGGTCCAAGGTACCTGACCCGCACGACCGTCTCGTGCCAGTCCCCGCGCTAGGGGCAGCCGCCGCCGCACGCTCAGAGTGCGGAGGCATCACGCAAAGGCAATGGATGGGTCCGGCGTGCGGGGGCTGGGGCAGGGTGGCTTTTGCCCGGCGAGCGTGACAGGTGATATATGGAAAGAACAGATCACGAGGCAGCCGGTACCCCCATCACCTTGTCCCCTGGGCCTGTAGCCGCTGTCAAGCGAAGCGAAGCGGGGCTGGGCTGGGTCACAGTCGGGGTGGAAACCTCCAAGGAAGAGCTATTTGCTGGGGGGGGGGGGGTGGATGGCTCTGGTTTGCACAGGCCCAGTGCCCCAGCATTCGGGCTAAATTGAAACGCTGCTAAGGACCCAGCGGGAGGGCTGGGGGGGGCGGCGAGACACCTGTGTCTCCTTGACGCTGGCGGGTGCTCAGCAGCGTCTCCCTTTGGTTTCTGTGCGGCTCAGTCGTTCAGCCTGAAAGCCCAGGTGAAGGAGATGTGCGCGGCCTGCCAAAAACCCGTCTACCCCATGGAGCGGCTGGTGGCCGATAAATTCGTCTTCCATAACGCCTGCTTCTGCTGCAAGCACTGCCATGCCAAGCTCAGGTGAGGAGGGGGCTGGGCTGGGCTGGGCTGGGCTGGGGGAAGGTTGGGCTGAGCCTCCCGGAGTCACAGCCCGTTGCTCAAACTCGGGATTAAGTGCTGGAGTCCTAAGAAAAGCCGTGCCAGGCGGGGCACCGCCCAGAGCTCTCCCGGAGGTGCCCGAGGACCGGAACGCTGCTCCGGCCGGAGTGGCCTGCCCAGCCCGGCATGGCTGGAGCAGAGGTATTAAGGGAGGAAGCTCGAAAGTCGGTTGAACGCAACCGGCGGGCCCCCGAGCACTGATGCGCCCCAGGTCCCAGGCCAGCCCGCGCTGGGCCAGAGGGAAAGCCGGGAGTCGTGGGAGCCTCGCTAGCTCTCCAAAGGCTGGGTCGGGAGTTTGGAAGGATGTTTCCAAGACACTGTACCCTAAAAACCCAGCCCCAGCTGGGAGCGAGGCCACGTCTCCGCGCGGGGGGTGCAGGCTGCGTGCCCGGTGACAGTGCAGAGACGAGAGAGGCCTTTTCTCCCGTCTTCCACCACCGCCGCTCCCCGCGCCCCTCCGCCCCGCCCCGGCTCCCCCCTGCCTCGCCTTCTCCCGTGGGAAATCGCTGCGCTGTCGCTCTTCGAGTTCCCGTTGCGCCCCCTTGTGGCCTGCCGGCGTCCCCCGGCGTCTCCCGGCGCCCGGCTGACCGCCCCCGGGCCGCGGGCGTGCTGATCCCAGCCTCCCTCCTTTCAGCCTGGGGAGCTACGCGGCGCTGCACGGTGAGTTCTACTGCAAGCCCCACTTCCAGCAGCTGTTCAAGAGCAAAGGCAACTACGACGAGGGGTTCGGGCGCAAGCAGCATAAGGAGCTGTGGGCGCACAAGGAGGTGGAGAGCGGGACCAAGACGGCGTGAGGGGGCCCGTTCCCGCCCCCTGCCCCCCCAGCCCCGAACCCAGAAGGGGCAACGTGGGGCGTGAAGCTGAACCGAGGGCTGACTGAGCTGATGTAAAGCAAAGGCGACCCGCAGAGCCGGCTGGGGTCAGGCAGACGCCACTTGGCTCCGAGCAGCCCCGGGGCTGGGGTGGGGTGTCCTTTGGCAGGTGAAGGGCCTGACTGGGGCGGGAGGGTTCTGGGACGCGCAAGGCTCAGTGGGGACGGTTGGAGGG
This sequence comes from Eretmochelys imbricata, assembly GCF_965152235.1. Taxonomy (NCBI): domain Eukaryota; kingdom Metazoa; phylum Chordata; order Testudines; family Cheloniidae; genus Eretmochelys; species Eretmochelys imbricata. Next base: position 7,753,907 of record NC_135598.1, on the reverse strand, counting down.
GGCCGACCTGAATTGAGCATAAGCCTTGAGAGCAGGTGCTCGGTGGGAGACGGTCAGGGCTGGCCTGGGCATATGGGGTGGTTCCCCTAATATCTATAGGGCCCCCCCCTTACAGAAATCGGGGAAGAGCCACTGGGTGCCCACCAGACGGGCATGCAACACGCATTACCTTTAACCCCCGTCCCCATTCACGAGGCCCAGGTGTCTGCTGCCCTGGAGAAGGGGGCAGCTGGAGTCCACAGAACCAGTGCCCTGGTGTCAACCCCCTCCCCACCCCCCTCCTGCCTGCTGGTGCTGGCGGGAGGGGGGAGAAGCGGGGGGCGGGTCGCTCTTTGGGTTGCAGCAGCTCAGGTCAGCTGGGGTTGATCAGCCGTCACGATGTTGCCCCGTGCCTGTTTAACGTTGTCTGTCTGGTTTTTCTATTTGCCGTCGATTGGTACGTTCTGCACCAGAGCCCGGGCTGGCGGCTTGCCGCACACGGCCCCGGCCACGCGCTTGTTTTGATTATTTTTGTAATACAAGGTTTCTGAGCCTTGCCTGCCTCATTTTGCTTTCTGCGGGGGGACAGAGCCGATGGTGGGTGTGGCTGCCTCCTGCTGGCCAGCTGGTAGAGTTGACTGCCCCAGAGAGCCCCCGCTTTGCCGGCCACATGGACAGGAGGTGGGGTGGTTGGTGCCTCCCCTGGCTGGCATTCGTACCAGGACCGTTCAGGTAGCATTTCTACCAGCGAGGCCCAGGGGAGACTCCCCATGACTGCGCTGGGCTGACCTGGCCGTCACGACAGGTCCACAAAGCGCTGAGCCCGTCTCCGGAACGGCAGCCAGGGTGTCTGAGCAGGGGCCAGGCAGCAAGCAAAGTGGTGGAGGCTGCAGCGTGTGCGTTGCACAACTGTGTGTGCACACGCACAAGTGTACACGTGCGCCTCTGGCGGAGGGTGGGTGCAGACAAAGCAGAACGAATATACTGAGAAAGAGCTGCCCTCCAGAACACGCAGAGCAAGGTGCCAGACGGGGTTCGAGACGGACGGGCGAGGCTGGCTAGAGGCCGAGCCGTGCCCCAAGTGCGGCGCTGGTGTAAGAGAGGCTGGCGTGCCAGAGAGGCTCTACCCCCCCCCCCCCCCCGTTCCCCATTCAACCAGAACCACTGGACAGACCAGCTGCAGATCAGCGCGCGTTTCCCCCGTGAACAGCTCAGCCCCTGGTGGGGATGGGGGAGGTGGTTTGCAGCCCTCTCCCTGTTCGCCAAAGCCATGTTCTACAGTATCACGACCCAATTCCACCCATGTGGCTTTCTGATAAGCCCAAGGTAGCTACAGGGCGTGGCCACAGGCTTCCTGCAGCAAGTCATTGGGCCGCTCTGTGCCTCAGTTTCCCCATCACCAAACTGGGGCGCAGTGAGCCCGACCCACCTTCCAGGGGCAGCGGTGAGGCTCCATTAGGTTAAGTCGCGGGCTCGGCCCAAGCCTGGAAGGTGCACGGGCTGGGTGAGAGCTGAGCCCAGCCCACGCGCTGCCCAGTATGTGCCAAGCATCTGGCAGCGTCAGCGTTGTATGTACTGGGCTGAGCTCCAGTCAGGGGCGGAAGCTCTTTAAACAGCTCCCTTTGTCACAGCTCCGGCGGGCGGTGGGCGAGGGATGCTGAACCTCCAGGGTGGGCCTGCCTGGCCAGTGCTGGGTCCCACGCCGTGTGTCCTAAAGCCTTGGCCCTAGGCCAGCCTGGGCCTGAGCTAACTGGGTTGTGCTGGGCTCGGTGCAGGGGCCAGGCAGCCTGCTCTCCTCACCGTCCCCCACCCCTAATGCCTGGGCCAGGCAGCGTGAGCGCTGCAGCGGGTGCATGTAATGGCCAGGGGGGCCAGGCCGATGCTCCAGGATGCCCAGGGAGCAGAGGCAGGCACCGGTGCTGGTCAGACACGGATTGGCTTGGCCGGGTGCTTGGCTACGGGCACTGTGGAGTCAGGCACCCAGCAAAGGGGGGAATTGTCTTTGGAGTTCACGCCCCATTTGCGGGGCAGGTGATTTCAGATGCTTGGGGCAGGGCCCAGCTGCAGCACGCATCCCCTGGAGACAGGCCTGAGCCTTCTCTACAGGGGCCGTGCCTTGGCCCATGCAGGGGTGCTGAACGACTGCCTTTCGTTGCGCACAGCAGCCCTGTGTGTAATGCTGGCCCCCTGGCTGGGGCAGCAGCACTGAGTAAACCTGGGCGCCTCACCCTGTCTATGCCCAGCCGCCAGCCCTAGCAGGGGCCAGAGTGCCCTATCCAGCAGGATCCGTTGCACCCGCATTCCTTGGGCTAGGGCCATGCCACACCCAGCCGCTCTGCCTCAGGGGCCAGAACCCCCCGAAAGCACCTTCGGTTGGGTTCAACTCTCCACAGAGCTGGGGCAGCTGCAGTATTCGGCTCTGCAGCTGGATGGCCCCGGAGGTCAGTGCAGGGCAGTGTTGGCAGGGAATCCATCATGGAGGCAGGAGGAAGGGAACACAGAATGGGAAAAGCAAATGAGTTGGCCAGAAGCAGGCCTATCCTTGTCATCCACAGCTCTCTGAGCCACAAGAAAGGTGTTTCTCTCACCTCTCCCTGGAGGGCCCTTTGTGATCACTGTGCCCCCGCCCATGGAACTAGAAGATGATAGTGTAACTGCCGGGCTAGTGGGGGAATGTATGTCATTGTGCTTTAGTGGATGGAATTGGTGCAGTTGAGCTGCGTGTCATAGGTCCTATACTGCCACAGGAGAGTCCCCTTTAGCCCAAGGGGTCATTGACTGCAGCTGGAAATGAAGGCGTACAGCATCTCACAGGACTGGGCTCTGAGTCACGTATAGGAAAGTTGTTTCTTGCCCCTTCTCCACCCCTTTAGTGAGCCCCTTCCTCCCCGTACAACAGGCATGAGAAATTCGACACCAGCTTCTGGGATGGTGCTGCCCAGGGTTTGTGGTATGGGCACACGCTGACCACCCCAGCCTGGGCACAGAACGCCAATCCGGGGAGGGGGAGAGGGGTGGGATGCTGGCATGCACGTTGGCAGGGTGCCCCTTAGCCACTAACCACTTGGTGCAGACGCACCCCCTGGCCCGTGACTGAGAAAACATGGTGGCACTGAGGGGTTGCAGGGTCCATCTTCCCCAGCCCATGAGGCACCTCACAGACAGCTCTTGTTGCCGTGATTAGGATGCTAAGCTGGAGCGTAGGAGGCCCCAGTTCCATTCCCTCTGCCACACCCTGCGTGGGTCACCTTGGTCTTAGCGCTGCTGGATCTCAGCGGCCCAGCTGTAAGGTCGGGCTGGTATCCCTGCCCCGCCTCAAAGGGGGGTTAATAGAGCTAAGGAAGCGGAGGCGTACGGACACCACAGCGAGAGAGGGTCAGAGCCGTCCCACAGGTAGCTTCACCTTTAGCCCACCTCATGAGAGACGTGCAAATCGAACTCAGCGCTCCCGAAGTCTCCAGCAGGGTCAGGCCCTGGCCAGTTGCCTTTCTGACTTTGCGGGCTCGTGGGAATGCAGCTGACTCCCAGCTTATTTGCGGTGACTTGCAGAGGTGATGGCAGACGAATCACAGCTTCTGGGCTGCCGCTGAGCTACAAAAGGCCCGTTCTGTATGGGAGCTACGCTTTTCTCCTAATTACCTCGGCGTGCTGGGAAGGCGTGGGATGCAGCTGTAGAATATACAAATGGGGGACAACTTCTTGCCAGTGGAAATTAACCCTCTGAGGTCAAGGCTACGTGAATCATGTGGCAGTAATGCAGAGATTCAACAGGGAGACAGTGTGGCTCGGGTACGGCCCTGAAAGACCTGTAGCATGGCCCCGCTGGCCCAGGTCAGCTGGCCTTGATGTTCGGGCCAGGGCCCTGAAACTCTGGGAGGAGGGTCTCAGAGCCCAGGCTCCAGCCCAAATGTCTATATTGTAATTTTTAGCCCTGCAGCCAGAGCCTCGCAAGCCTGAACTAATTCACCCTGGCTCAGACTCCGTAGGGTGGGTTTTTTATTGTAATATAGCTGAGCACTGGCCTGAGCTAAAACCCAGGGTCTCTTCCTGCATCTGCCACCGATTTGCTGGGTGACTTGGGGTAAATTATCTCCCAGCTTAGCGCTGTTCTTACCTCCCACCCTTTTCAGGCTGGTCTGTTTAGATTGTAAACTCTCCAGGCTGGGGCCTCTCTCTCGCTCTGTGGTTGAGAGCCCCAAGTCAAGAGGGGTCATGGGCTCGTCTGGAACAGATACGTGCTACCAGAACCCAACTGCAAATAAACGCTGCCAAAGCTGGGTGGACGAAAGGTTCGTCTCTCATGGAACGTCTGCGTCTAGAAGAAAAATTTTAAAAATGCCCCAGGTGCCCGTGACCCCATTTCAGATGAATAAATAGAGGGAGAGGGGGGAGGTTTTAAATGTGTTTTTCACTTTCCATGGAGCTCATTTACCTTTTCTCGGTTTGGATGATGAAAGCAGATGAGATAGTTTCACAAGCCTGTTTCACGTCCTCCCATTTGGCACACACAGGGCACTGGTGGTTGGGTTTCTCAACACAGCCAAGGAGGATTTGAGAGAGAGAGAGAGAGAGAACGCGTGTGCACATTTGTTACCATTCTGAAAAACTCCTAGTCATTTTAGATTTTGTAACAGCTCCGGGGGCGGGGCGGGGCAGGGAAGGAAGAAAGCATTGCAGAAATTGGGGCCTAAGTTGACCCCCCCCCCCCCCAAAAAAAAAGAGAATAATCAAGAACAAGGATAAAAACGCCGAGCCCTCGTTCTTAACCACGGCAGTAAACCCCTCTCTCCCTTCATCCTGCCCGCAGTGCGGCGTCTGTCCACTCCCGTTCAGTGTGGGCAGGGAACTCCCATGGGGCACCGGGGGATGAGCAGCGCGTGCATATGTCCGGGTGAGAAATAGGAGAGCGGACCTACCCCGGCCCTGCTTCCACGAGCACGAGATCCTCAGCTTGTGGTTGGGGCGGGCGCAGCATCCAGCGATCAGCCCCAGACACCAGGACGGACGAAGAGGACAGCTACATGCTGAGTAGAAGCCTTATGCAGAGGAAGAGTTTGAAACCCCCACAGGCCCTGCTGCCCCTCAGGGGCACCGCCTGGGCTGGTGAGGGGAAAACCAAGGCCTTGGGGGTGGGAAGGGGGTAACTTCTGCCCCCCTGCTTGCATCATCTCCCCCACTGCATTTGTAACCTGGGGAGATGCAGAAACAGACTTTCCTTTAGAGGATCAGCAAGAACCAGGGAGCGAGGGATCAGTGGGGCCAGCCCTAAACCTGCCAACATCACCCATCACACCTCAGGATACATCAGGAGGGAATTTTTAAAACAGAGACTTAAAACAATGGTTCCCATTGGCCCAGAGCCAGAATTTGGGCCCCTGCAGGGTTGCGTGCACACGGAGGAGAAGACAGCGGTAGGAGTCAGCTCTGGTCTCCCTGTAAATGGGTTTGCGTACGTAGTGTTGTAAATGAAGGCTCGTTTCGCTGAGCAGAGCAGAAACAGAAAGCAGGCCGTTTCCTGGCTCAGAAATCCCCACCTCTGCTACTCCAGCTACCTATGGGCTGGACTCGCCCTCCTCCCCTGGCACACTGGGCCTGTGCCCCAGATCCTAGCCCCTCCCTTGGCCAGCAGGGAAACCCCTCAGTGCCCCTGGCCCAGGAGACCTGCCCTGCGCCCCAGGGGCACGGCTCAGCTGTTTTTACTACCTCCAGGGGATCGATTGCTCCTTCTGCTGAGCCTGAAAGAGGGGCTAGGCCCACCCCGTGGTGTCCAGCAATTTGAAAGGCAGAAGGGCCCCTTGTGATGATCGGTGCTGACGTCCTCAAGCACAGGCCATAGGATTGCCCTGCATTCCTTCCTGGGCAGAGCGTGTAGGAAAACACCCCCAGGATGATTTAAACATTTCTAGCGATGGAGAATCCACCCCTCACCCTGGTACATTGTTCCAATGGGTACGGATCCTCACTCTCAAACATTTGCACCTTATTCCTAGTCTGAATTTGTCTAGCTTCAACTTCCAGCCATTGCAGCTTGTTCGACCTTTGGCTGCTCCATGGAAGAACCCTCTGATTTAATTTCAGTACTCTCTATCGGAACTGATAGACAAGGGTCAAGTCACCTCTTAACCTGCTCTTTACTAGGCTAAATCAATTGAGCTCCTAGAGTCTAATCACTCGAAGGCAGGTTTTCCAATCCTTTAATCGTTCTCTTGGCTCTTCTCTGAACCCTCTCCAATTTCTCAACCTCCTTCTTGACTTAGGGACCCCAGAACAACCTCCCTGCTCCTACTAGATAGCTTGAATGAGGTCTGTGATGGTCTTTGGATCCAAGACCACCCTCTCTCTCTCATTGTCACCTTGCAACACAGTTACAAAGTGGGGCAGTGGTTAATTTGCCCTCTGATTGTGGAGACGTTAGGTCACCCTTGGGTCACATTTTCAAGTTCTTTTCTTCATGAGGACTAGAAACTTAGTTTATTCTACATTAAATGAAAGGCGACTCCAGGAGCAGGGGCTTTAAAAGAAGCCCTGACTATTACGAGACTTGTGATAATGTTTAGACAGGCAACTGTTGTGGCAATGTTTAGACAGGCTTTAGTGCTGCAAAGGTTACTTCAAGGGGAGCATCTGGAGCCAAATTCCAGCCCAACAGTGAAGGGGGGTGCAAGGGCACATACAGGAATGTCCCCAATGCAGCAGTGACATATGCTACATTTCTGCACAGCCCCCAGTATAGAGGCTTGCCAGGGTGAAAGATGAGGAGCCAGGACACCATGAGCTCCAGCGTTTGGGGCTCCAGAGCAGTAGAGATGGAGCTTGCGTATGGCTGCTGTATGAGCAGCCCTGGGGCTGCTCTATCTTACACCTGGGGCTGTTGCAGCACCTAAAGTGGCCCAGACACAGTTGACCCCCGTGAGAGCAGGCTCAGACCTCTCATCTGTTATCCCGCTGCTCTGCTCCTCCGGCTAATGGAGCACAAGGAGGCCTGGCCTCCGTCCCTGGCTCCCCCACTGGCACCTCCTTTGGGCTAGTCACTCAGTCTGTAAAATGGGGACTACACTAATACAGGTGGCCTTATAGCGGGAGTCTTCTCCATGGCCAGATGTGGAAGATACTGCCACCGCTTTGAGCTACAGTCTGATTTTGAACCACACCCTCCCTCGCACTCACAGCCAGGAGAAGCAAGCTGTCAACTTCAAGTAAGAGCCACCTTTGAGATCCCTCCCCCCTTCGGCTCAACTCACATGTTCTACCTGCCACGTTAACAGCTAATGCCACAGCTGGGAGTGCTTGCTCTATTTCAGATGGTCATTTCCATTGGCTCTGAGCCTTATACATTGAAGCATGAATTCATCCTACCCCATTCCAGCTATAAGAAGCCACCCTAGGCTCCTGCAGGCTTGTAACATAGCGCTAGCTGGCTGCTTATAATTGGTGCCGGCCAAAGCCTGGAAGCAAAGAGTGTGGTCAGGATTTTGTGGGTCCCCAAATTTGGCCAACGTGTAAATGGCCAAGATCTACCATGAAAAGTGATCCTGCCTCTCAGGAGGGCAGCAGCTTGGCAGGGATTATTGCTGAAGGCTGCAACGCCTAAGCTGGGCTTTTCATTTTAAACTCCATCGCTGAGCTGGAAGCCAGCCAGCATATCCAGGAAGCACAGGAAAAGTGAGTTTTGTGCTCCCCTGGTGGATCTGCAGCCACTCTGCACTAAGGGGAGTCCCACTGCTGGGCTGGGAGAGAAACGCTCATTTTTTCAGATCCACAGCGAGGAAAGCCACTGGCAGTATTTGCCGAGTAGAACAAGAGCTGGGGGAAGAGAAAGGCGGACCTGGCTCCTGACTCAAGGTACTTGCAGAGAGTCCAGACCCCAATAGTGCTGCAAAGGTTACTTCAAGGGGAGCATCTGGAGCCAAATTCCAGCCCAACAGTGAAGGGGGGTGCAAGGGCACATACAGGAATGTCCCCAATGCAGCAGTGACATATGCTACATTTCTGCACAGCCCCCAGTATAGAGGCTTGCCAGGGTGAAAGATGAGGAGCCAGGACACCATGAGCTCCAGCGTTTGGGGCTCCAGAGCAGTAGAGATGGAGCTTGCGTATGGCTGCTGTATGAGCAGCCCTGGGGCTGCTCTATCTTACACCTGGGGCTGTTGCAGCACCTAAAGTGGCCCAGAATCTGAGAGGCAGAAAAGGTGGCATAACACGACCTTGGCCTCCACTGCTCCTGGGCTGCGCCTTCTGTGTCTGTCGTGGGATCCAACTGCGAGCAACACACTAACCCTTTCATGGCAGCTCATTACATGCACAGGGTCTTTCTGTTGCAACTCCGCACAAGCCTCAAGCTTCCCCTCCCCTTTCCATGCCTTGGTTTTTGCCCGGCAGAGGGACTTTGACAGATCCGAAGCCAAGCCAAGCCATGAGACACTCTGGATAGAAACAGGAAAGTGCTCCAGTTCTCAGCCATGTCAAGTTCAGAGGGAAAAAATAATAAGAATCTGCTGAATGTTTATACTGTCAAGAGCTAACCCTGAGTCATGACAAGAGCCAGGCCCCTGGCGAAGATCACAGCCGCATGAGGGAGAACAGCGGTGCAGCCGGCAACAGCGCACGCACAATTCAGGGACTGCCATGGTCACTTCATATATCTGTATCTTAAAAAAATATCTAGCAATAGCCAAGAAAGCAGCTTTGGCTGTGATGTTTTCAGGCAGTTGAGTAGATCACTAGCGATAAGATTGGTCTCTGTCCAAAGATGCAAAGCCCCACATTCAGCACATGCAAACAAATGACTTCTCTCGAGATTTTTCCTAGTAATGAAAATGTGGTGTATGTTTTATTTCAACTTCCTCTTCCATAGCAGATGTACTGCATGCGATCCTCCAGATCTTACAAAGAATTAATTTCATATCACGTAGTTGAAGGCTGCTATCAACCCCCCCCCCCCCCCCACTCATCTCTTGGGCAGACTAAATAAGCCCGGTTCCCTCAGCCTCGCCTTGCACGTCACGTGCCCCAGTCGCCTAATCATTTTCGTTGCCCTCCGCTGGACTCTCTCCAATTTCATTCCATAATGTATTTAATTTAAATGTATAATTCAAAATAACCAATTCTACATCTTATATTTAGGCTCACAATTTGTTTGACACCGGTGCTGTAACTACATCAGGCAACACCACAATTTACGTATAGTGGGTTCTTCTAATGTGTTATCAATAAGATCAAAAGTAGTGTCATAAACCTCAGCCATCCCTTTCCAGGGGGCCCATTGACTGTTCTGCCCTGGGGCCCGGAATTGCTGTCGATGGGCATGCATATATACACAAGCCATATTAAAGCCAGAAAACAAAGGTTCCCAATTCAGGAGTTATTGTCCCACTAGAAACAATCATTAGGGTTCAGAGTAGTAGCCGTGTTAGTCTGTATCCGCAAAAAGAAAAGGAGTACTTGTGGCACCTTAGAGACTAACCAATTTATTTGCGCATTAGCTTTCGTGAGCTACAGTAGCACTTTAAAGATTTATAATATTTGCCTTAATCTCAGAGCAATTGAATGCTGTATTTAAAGGGAAAGTCACCTTAAAATCACCCACTTGCATAGTTGTATCACTGTTACTCGTAGTATTTACCCATTACAAGAAACAAAAGGCAGAGAAGTTATTTCATGTATGAATCTATCAGCACGGTGTCCAGTCCCTTTCACTGTCCCCCCCCCCCGTCAGTGATTTTCCCCTGTATCTTCACTTCCACACGTGGTAGTAGGAAAGGGGCAAATATTTAAGAAATAGGACAATGATGGTAAGGTCACCTACACTTTGGTAGAAGAATCAGATGACTCAGGGACCATAGTTGTGAAGTGTGCTCTAATACCTCAAAAAAGCTACCAGTAATGTCTACTGGACACCAAGTAGAATGAAACCGCCAGTGTTATGGGAGGGACAGAAAGTGTCTATTGTTCAGACCTAAAATAAGATAAGAGGAAAGAGAAGAGGGTTCCTGATTTTAGTGACATCCCTAGAGGTTCCAGGTTCTTCATTCTGCAAGACCAGGAATTTAAGGATCAAAATTAGCCCCAGAACAGTATTTTGTCCAGAAGACCTGGAGGGGCTGACGAACACTCAGGAATGGGAAGTTCCCAGGGGGACTAGCCCATGGTGGAGTGCTACAAAGAGGTTATTTGGCCACATTGGAGACAGACACCCTACAATGAGACACACAACAGAGTTAGGAGATGTGGGGTGATTTCTCACACTGCATGAGAGCTCTGGCCTGGGACAGCCTGGAGAAAAACAATCCTGGACGCATTTGGGTCCTGCTCAGGGAAGCCAAGGGGACTCAAGGGAAGAACCTGGCACAGTTGAAGTAACTAAGACAAGAGCAGAACATGACGAGCAGTTTGAAAAGGCACCAGAAAAAGCCAGTGACAATTTGAGCCGTGAGTTTCCCAGGGGATTAAGGGTTCTGTTTTCTCCTGGGGTACTGTAAATGGAAGTCAAGCCTGAAGACATTTAGACACATTGATAGCAGTGGGAGCTGGCATCTAAATCCTGTAGGCAGCTTTAAAAGTCCCATTCCAATGGCTAGCAAGCTCCAACAAGACCGATGGATTCCTCCCTTTCGAGCCCAAAGCCCCTGTTGTACACGCTCTCTAGTCTCCTTACTTGCTCCAAGTACAATGGGCTGGCTTCTCAGACTCTGTTTCCTGGAAGGACCAACTAGCAACCTTCAAGGAAAAGGTTTCAGAGTGCTAGCCCTGTTAGTCTGTATCCTGTCAACTGTTGGAAATGGGTGACATCCACCTTGATTGCATTGGCCTAGTTAGCAGTACAAAAGTAATTTTCCTCCTTTGATATTCACCCCTTCTTGTCAACTGTTGAGAATAGGCCACTTCCACCTTAATTGAATTGGCCTCGTTAGCCCTGACCCCACACTTGGGAAGGCAACTCCCATCGTTTCATGTTCTCTAATATTTATACTGCTCACCGTATTTTTCACTCCATGCATCTGATGAAGTGGATTTTAGCCCACAAAAGCTTATGCCCAAATAAATTTGTGAGTCTCTAAGGTGCCACAAGGACTCCTCCTTGTTTTTGCTTCACGAGAAAGCAGGTCTGGAGATTGCCATTGTTGCTGGCTATTTAGGTCACGTGCACAGTGGGCAGCATCTGACTTAATGTGAGAACTGCCCTAGAAGCTCCACAGGCTTCTCTAGGTTACTTCCCCTGAGAGCTCCAGCTGGGACCAAACACAGCAGCCAATTAACCACCACAGGGTGCCATAAGCACATCACCCCAGGTCTCTGCATGGTCTCACCATGGATCAGAGTCCAGCTCAGTGCCTGTTCCGATATTCAGAGTCCTCCATGGAATTGACCTAAGCTCTCCAAGAGACCCCCTCTCCCTTCCCGACTATGACCTCCCCCCACAGCCATAACACTGTTAAATAGTGCAGGAGACAGAGCTCTCATAGGAGCCAGGCCTAGACTATGGAACTCCCTGTCACAGGGGATGGGAACATGGGGATCACCCCCTTCAGAGCTAAATGCAGAGCCTGTTGTCTGACTCTGCTTTCTCTCAATACACCTTTCAGTTAAAAGCCTGATAAACTAGTCAAGCTGCTCTCCTGCCAGCTGGAGAGGAAGGGAATGGTATTTCTATTTTCGATACTCGGACAGCACTCAAGATACCACTGGGATGGGGACCACAGAAGTACTTAGAGAGAGGTGCAGACACTTCTGTCCCATTCTGTCACCTCCCTTGGAGTTGCAGAAACAAGACGACAGGAAGGGCAGATGCTCACCACGCCCTGCAGTGGCAGGGATTTGGCCAGAGGAGACAGACCAACCGGGCTCCATTACTGGATCCTCGTTCAATGCTTCACAGTAAGGATCTCTCTCCCTCTATCCCCCAGGAGAGTCACTGGGGCAAAACACTTCCTCAGACCAAGCTTGGCCTTGTGGATGAAAGTACGTCAGCACGTGGAGCTGTTTGTAGTGTTGTTGTAGCCATGTTAGGCCTAAAATATGAGAGATACAAGGTGGCCGAGGCAATACCTTTCACTGGGACAAGCTCTGTTAATGCAAAGGACAAGCTGAGCTTCAAAGAGCTCTATGAAGCTCGACAGCTTGTCAATTCCATCAGCAGAAGTTGGTCCAGTAAGATATTATGTCACCCACCTTCTCGCTTCCGTTTATAAGAAACGCACATGAGCATTTACATCACCCGAGAAGCCAGCTTTCATATAAATGATAATTTTATTGTAAATAAATGATACATTGGCCTGGCTTTGCACTGCAAGCCCCCGGTCGGTATACATAATCAGATAAACTACTGATTCAAGGTCTTCTGCACAATCCAGGTTAAGACAGTAATATCTCCCTGCTACCCATATGTTGTGTCAAACACGTGGTTACAGACTCCAGAATCCTCTAAACTGCTTCCCAGGCACGTCTCCCTCCCAGCTGGGAAATTCAGACCCATTCAGTGAGATCAGCGCCTAATGGTGCTTGGGATAGACACAGGAGCCTCTGGGAGTTGGTGCCCAAATCCCACTGGGCATTTAGCTCCCTTAGGCCTCTGAAAAAAAACCCAGTCAATTCCCAATTGCAGGGACAGGGCCTGGGTGCTGTACACAGGTTTCAGTTCACATTCAGCCACTTAACTGCCCACAGCAGCTGCAGTGATTAGGCACCAATCACTGGGCATTCGTCCTATCTGCTGTATGGTGCTGGACACCTGGCCTTTGCATACCAGGCAGGAGTTACACAGTGGGGATATACATTTCCTGAGGCATCAACAATTATACAGGCCCTGCTGGCACCTCAGAAATAATGTGCGTCACCAAAGCAGGCACCAATACCCCTATGGATCAGTTTGTTTTGCTTATTACCAGCAAAATAAAAGGGAACTGCTTTTGTGATCTGCAGCTTCACTGAATCCCTTTGGAATATTTTGTGTCATGCACAGAAGCCAAATTGCTGAAATTTACAGTGACTGGGAGAGAAATCAGATCTACTGGAGAGCAAGTGGATAACCTAGAATGCACAGAATCGTCACACCAAGACCAAAATGCCAATTTTTTGTTTCCTCACAAGCTCAATGGGTATTAAATCCCCTCCACGTTTGGTTTGTTCCAATGCTAGTTGATTGCATGGAACGTGCAGGTGAGGCATTCAGCAATCTCCTTTCTAATGGGGATTTTGCAGATATTTCACCTTAATGATTTGAGGTCTTAACTGTCCCAGGAGCAATGGTTTACTACAGGATTATCCTTCAGCGATTCTAATTCTCTTCATTACTGCAGGAACTTTCACTTGAGGATCTTAGAGCTCATAACAAGCACTGAGTCTCCCTCCCTTCCTGGGAGGAGCAGCTGAAGATGTAAAATGAGATTTGGGATAGTCACAACTGCTTAATTTTAGGCAGACAAACCCCCTCAAATGGGCTCCACTGTGATTTACACAGCTCTGGCAATGCCAAGAGGCCTTAAAAGAGTGGATACAAATGCAATTGATGCCCACTCTAATGCCCCTTTATGCTGACCAGGCTTAGTGTAAATGAGAGTCAGTCCTCGAGGTTGCTCCACTTGGGACAGATTGAGGATCTGAGATTTCAGTTTGCATGAATGGGGGTGAGTGCTTGACAGGCCCAGTGAGGAACCAAAGGCGGCATTTTGGGTTGGCAGTACTCGTTATAAACCATCAGCAAATTCTCTGCAAAACCAGCTGCTTTTTTTTTTTCCTTTTTAAATTCATAAAGGTGTCAAATTTATTTCCCCCCTGTAACAGTCGAGTCGATATATATAAAAATCACCAAATATGATCTTTTACGATATAAATAAAAGTATGAGGCATCAATGTTTACATGATGTAAAAAGAGCTAAAAAAGAGCGATATAAACTACATTCATAAAAGTGCATCTCCAAACATACAAGTAATGCTTTGGCTTGTGCCGAACGGGCGGCATTGGGTCAGGTACTGGAATACAAGAAGTCCAAGCTGGCTTACCATGTTCTCAAAGACCGAAGTCCTCTGTCACTGTTCAATTGCAATTTACTCTTCCATTAATAAAAACTGGAATACAAGTGTATACGCAGAGTAGGCACATTTCAGTTGGGGGGGGGGGGGGGGGGGAAGTTCCAGAGCTCTAGATAGGGTCAGAAGCTCTGGCAGGGTAAAGGACTTGGCACGTCAGTCCAGACGCTGTTTGCTCTGCTCCAGAACAGCGTTCCAGGGATACGTATGAGGTAAAAGCCACGACAGATCCTGAGGATTTAGTTGCTTTGAAACGTTAAACAAGTTACACCATTTCCTCAGCCCCCTATTCTATTCTCCCAAAGAGTGATGTGCCGGACAATGAGTAAAGACCACCGAAGCAGGCCTTAGTCAGTTCTGTGAGGACAAGCTGGGTAAAGAGGGGCCAAGGCAGACAGGAATGCTGCATTGGTCCTCACAGCTGCTGTACACCTGCAAGTTAAATTCTGAAGCAGGAAAAGGCTCTGATCTTTGGTACATTTCAAAAGGTAAGAAAGAGCTGGCTGCGAGCGATAAAACCACAGGCTTGAATAATACTGACATTTGCACAATGGAAGGACTACTCAGTCCTACTTCTATTGAGGACATGAGTCCAATTTTTCATTGCCCTGCGCCTTATGTGGTCATTTGCACCAGTGCAAAGCATGTGTAAAATGGTCCCAAAGCAGAGCAGAGTGGAAGTGTTATACCCCCACCCTCCCCCCCACTTTGCACGGGTTCAAGTGATGACAATGCATACGGCAACTAAGAGTGAGGCAGTATGTTTTTAAAAGGGACACTGTCTGGAAAAGTTTGGCTCAAAATCCAGGCTTTTGTAAGGTCAACAGACGTGTTTCCATATGAATTAAATAATTTCTGGAAAGACACTTGCAACCCAAACACTGCATCCTTGTGTTTGTGGCTGAGAGCCTGAAAGTGAAACTGACTAGAAACTGATCATAATCACTAGCCTGCTTTCATTGCTTATACATGTCTCTCAGTTGCGTCCATGAAAGACACTTTAGATGACGCCTTTTCAGTTTTATTAACCAGAGGTGTTATTTACTCCTAGGTGAGGAGCCTGTTTAATAAAAACATGACAACCTGCCACAAGTGTGCCTTTAAATGAGGTCTTATTGCCTTCAGTCCTCTATGTCACTAAGACCAGGACTACTAGTGTACCAATCAAAATGCAGCATTTGAGACTAGCAAGCCACCAGTGGCAGAGATATCAGAAGCTTGGTTCATATCCATGGAAAGATACAATCGAGCAGGGGGTCTCAAATTTCACTGCACCACGAGCCCCTTCTGACAACAAAAATTACTACACAACCCCAGGAGGGGGAGGGGGCTGAAGCTTGAGCCCACCCAAGCCCCACCACCCCTGGCGGGGTGGAGGCGCTGAAGCCAAAGGACTTCAGCCCTGGGTGGGGGCCCTATAACCTGAGCCCCAACACCCAGGGCTGAAGCTGAAGCCTGAGCCATGCTGCCCAGGACTCTGGCTTGGGCTTCGGACACAGGTGGTGGGCCTTGGGCCCCAGCAAGTAGAAAGCCAGCCTGGGTGACCCCATTAAAACAGGGTCCCGACCCACAGTTTGAGAACCACTGCAATAGAACAAAACAGTCTGTGTATGTTATGCCTCTCTCTTGGGGACCGATCCCATTTTTCCAATCAATTTCAGACAGGCATAACAAATGCTCTTTACCTTTGCCTCACTGACTGACATGTCTCAGTTACAAAAGCTTCTCTACCATGGTTTTTATTTGTTCCGGGTTTTTTTTTTTTTTTTTTAAAAAAGATGGTGGAAACCTGAAACGAACATTTCCGCATATACCGAAACATGCGGGGAAAGATCACCTTTGGTTTCACCCTAGAACGCCCAGTGAATTAGTGTCCAGCAAACTCCTCCCTATGCAAGAAAGGGCAACTCATTTTCTTCATGTAGCTTTGCCAGTCTGGCCTAATGCAAGTATTTAACCTTTCCCTGAAGTAAGTTCTCTGGCAGCACTGAAATCATCTTTGGTTTAAGGGATTGGTATAAATAGTTTAACCCTTGGAAAGACAGATGCAGCAGAAAGCTGTCCTGCGAACTCTCCCTTCCAGAAGAGTTTTGTTTGGAACAAGAAGTCTTAGGGAGGTACAGTGAGGACACCTTGTCCTGACGCTAGGATAACATTGGCCTTGAAAGTCAAGTATGGACTCCCTACCCTCGCTGGGAGAGCCCTTTAGCATAGGCCCTATAAAGCATGTGTTCTGCTGGAACTTCCTAATTATCCTGACATTTGGATAGCAAAACAACTCCCCCTCCCACCCCGAACCCCAGGGTTCATTATAAAATAATACTATTCACATATTTTCTGAATCAATATTTTCTGAACACCTTCAGATGCTGAATACTTAAGAAGAAAAATATATCATTATATATAGAGCGTATGCTCAATGACACATGGCTTTGCTGGATTCTTGTACTGTAGAAGCCTGGAAAGACCTAGCAGTCTGGAAAACAGAGCGATCCACCCTGTAAAGCCCCCTGTGGAGAGCTGGTTTGGGTGGCTGTCGTATGTTTCTACTCTGACCATAGCTCCTCCAGTTCCCACTTTGGTCCAGATTTCTGTTGCCTATGTACATTCAACAAGAAGCTTCCTAGAGCCCTCTGCTTGTGCCTGCAGAAAACATGCAGCCAGCTGCCACCCCACAACAAGATAACAAGGACAAAATGCAGCTCTGTGTTGCACAGCCATTGGCAGAATGAGCATCAGTCCAGCAAAACATACCAGGACACAAGGCCACACCCCGGGTTCCTCAGCATCAGTTGCCAGAGGACTAGGACAGCTGAGACAGCATTTTGAAGACGCAGCTCCACAACGGTCACTTGCATGGTTTCACCAGACAGGGGCATTGAAAGCCCAGAGTGAACGGCTGGCATGGGAGGTAATTCAGTACAGGAGCTGTGCAAAGTGATGTCTGAGCAGCTCTTCGGCTGAAGGTCTCTGCCGGGCTTCCACAAAGATTCGCTTTAGAAAGTCCCGGCAATGTTCCGATATGTGAGAAGGGAGCTGGGGGTTGGTTGGCTGGGTGGCAATTTTGAAAATGGCTGCCATGGCTTCATATTCTGCCCAGGGTGGTTTCTCGGTCAGCATCTCAACGACAGTGCAGCCAAGACTCCTGGAGAAGCAGACAGGAAAAAAATATGAGACAGCTTCATACAATAATGCTTAACATTTACATAGGAATTCCTAGCAGCAAGTGGTCAGGTACAGCTTTGCTCTGAAAAGGGACTATAAAAATGGCCTCATACTCAGATCTATTCTCTGCATGGATTCCAAGCCAGATCTGCTGACAACTGACATCACTACTTTTTACTACTGTGCTGAGAGTCGGCAGCTCTGGGAGAGGGAGCTGGGTTCCATTGTGGCTCACACAGCACCAACAATTTTTTAAGTTACACCTGTGCGGCCTTATGTCCTCAAACTCTGTCCTCAGTTAACACCTGTGCTACCCACTGAAGGCAACAGGTCCACACAGATGCCACTAACAGAATCATTTGACCTTCTGAACTTGTATCACGGGTGCCGGTGCAGAGTAGGATAACACCCAGCTGAACTCTCAGATCCCAGGGGGAGGTTTGCAGGGCTGCAAGATAGAAAAGATCTTTGTATCTGTAAACTGAGTAAATCAGAGATGTGTAATCCCACAAGGCCGTTTTGACAAAATCACTTTTCAGAGTAGAAAGACACTAAGAGCCTTGCTGTCCTTGTGTGGAAGGAAAGCTCGTATTACCCCTCATTTTACAGAGAGTCAAATTCAGCAGTGATTTGAAGCATGCGTAGCTCCGGCGACTCCAATGGAAATGTGCTTGTGTATGATGGCAGTGAATTTTGCTCAAGAAGAATTAAGTGACCTGCTCAAGGCCAAGAGGGAATCACCAACAGAGCTGAGCAGTTCCTGGCTTCCAGATCACACTTCCCGCTATTAAATAGGGAAAAATTCCCCATTCATCTTTAAAACTAAACTCTTCTGATCTGCGCTACAAAGAATGAGATGTTTCATCAAAGGCAGATTCCCATCAACCACTAAAGCAGGGGAGGAAAGGAATTAAATCTGATGCATGCACAAGTACCAGTTTCTTGACAAGGTTTAAACCCAACAAAAAAAGTTAACACTGGCTTCCCCGCAGCCTAAGACTTAGTACGAGAGTACAGAAAATGCAAACCATGTGTGCTGATGTGCTGGGGTTTGCTCAAGACCAAGCAGGGATATTTTACTGTTTAGACTGATTTATACCATTTAAGCAGATCCAGTTTCTTTAAGATATTCAGCAAACAGCAGGAATGTTTTTCATGTCAAGTTTTTCCAGCAATAACAAATAACTCACATATTTTGCTATTTAAGAAAAAAACTGGAGAGGCCTGCAGCGATGGCTGACCGCCAAGTGGCTGGATCGGTTACGTTTCTGTGTCTCCTCCATACACATCTACTCAGAGACTAACATGGAACTGGAAAATTCTGACCCCAAAATAACCATCAGGATTGTAAAGCCTGGAGCTCAGCCAACAGCAGCGCCTCTCTGATGGGAATGGACCACTGTCAGCATCAAAAGGAAATTTACAACTGCATCAATCCCGAGAGGATGCACATGTGCTCCATTCTTTCCCAGAGATTCCTAGTTGGGAGAGATCACTGTATACTGGGAAAAATTTTCAGTTACAATTCTGTTAAGTAGTTGTATGAAAAATAATGCAGTCCTCATTTAATTAAGGAGACATAAGCACTGCTTTTACTGGTAACTCTTAAAGCTGCACAACTTAACTATAGCCCTGGCCAGCCCACTGTCTCTAAAAACTTATACTTCAGGGATTTGGGACTGTTAATTCCTCTATTGCGTGAGTACTGTTTCCTGACTTGTGCTAATCCTAATGTGTATACAATTTCCATGTGTCTGTCTGCCAGTTCACCTCAATCCCGACCTACAGCTCCCCTGCTATTCCAGTCTGAGGCATTCCCTCCCCACAGTTCTGTCAATGCACCAAAATCCTAACTTTTGTCTATAACCATGCATGCTTATGGGACTGCAGACAAACTGAAAACAGGACTCTATCCTAAGTTACTTTCTGTCTAACCTAGATGTGACACAGTTAAGGGATATGGGAAGATGGAAGTACAATAAGAGAGAATCTTGAACACAGACATCTTGATAGCATCTTCCCTCCTCCCTCCACGTGATGATGTAATAGATAGAGGGACCACAGCCTTGCAGAATGGATTTTTGAAGATGAAATTGCACAATACGGTCCACAGCAGCCCTGGGTCTCAAGCTGTGATCAACTAGCCCAAATTGTGTCAAACTCATTTTTATTTTTGATTCAGGCTAAATTTGAATCCAAATCTACAGAGGCAGGGCTGATTCATTAACAACTGACCACATCACCTAGGTCTCAAGAAAAGCTGTGAATCTCTCTATGGAATATAGATAAAGCTCTGAGCAATTCCTCACCATACATCCGCTTTCCTTCCATAACCCTCTCCGCTGATCACCTCTGGGCTCATCCAGTATGGCGTGCCGGTGACAGAGCGGATACCTGTTCCAGACATGCAGATGGTCTGCAGCCGTTTGCTGGCCCCAAAGTCCCCAAGCTTCACATTCCCAGCAGAGTCACGGAGAATATTGGCTCCTAGAGGGAAAAGAATTCAGGCAGCTGTTGTACAATCCTGCTGTCGGATTTGCAACCTGTAGAGTTTACATCTGATCCAGATGTACCTGGGTCCAGGATAGGATCTTTCCCAATTAAGGCTCTGGTGACCTGGTATGCCACCATCTTTGTTCTCCAGGCTGCAATCAAGCCATTTGTCAACAACTGCCACTTTAGGGAAAAACACAAGGAAGTGAAGGGGGGGTGTGTGTGGAAGTGCTGAGTCAGTGTCCTCATTGTTGCAGTGTCTGCAAACAGGTCTGGCAACCTATAAATGGCCCCTCTGGTCAATGGCTGAGGCTGTACATAGCTCTGCTGAAAGGGTTCTTGTCTGAGTACAGGTTTGGTGTATATTCTGCTTGCCAGAAAGCAAAGATTAGCAGATGGAACTAATTAGATAACTTTGAACTCCTGCAATGAACAAGTTAGCCCACGTTACCTGCTTGGAGGTCCTGTTTACCCTGGCCAAAGGGAACTGGCAGATGGTGGCTTGCTATATAGATGTATGCTAGAGGCTAAGGAGGGCCTTTTTCACTCCCTTCAAGCTCACAGTGGGATCTGGAGCCCCTCACTGTCGCTGTCTGATAAACCTTACATATACCTGCTCTGCCTTATGTCAAGTGCCCTCTGTAGGGCAGCCTTAGGTTTGCAGGCCCCTATGCAGAGTATTATAGGGGTCCACCCAGTTTCCTGGAGGAAAGTGTGTAAGTCTGGCATGGAGGATGGGGATGTACCAATGAGTAACCTGCCAGGGAGCACAAGGCTCATGTGAATAGTTTTAAGATATGTACAAGACCCAGCATGAAGATGCTGTTTAGCACCAATGACTCACTCATCTTTATCAGCCTAGTAATGATGTGATGAGGACTTACAGGCCTGTATAGGGTACTCCACCTTCACCAGAATGCTCCCCCACCAGCCCTCCACTGGATAACAGGAACCTGTGCTGACAACTATTGTTAACCCTTAGGAGACTGGCTGGCTCCTAAGAAGATAATACTCGGAACTGGCAGTTTAAGGATTTTGTGGGTCACACAGGACATTAGTGTAGGAGGCCAGAGAAGATGTTCTGCAAGGGGGAGGTAAGATAGGTCAGGACAGCAGCCTGAAGGAAACCCTGCTGTCAGAAGCTGTTGCTGGATCTAGACGTGGTGTTCTTAAGGCATCCTGCCTGTCCACCAATGAGGCGGTAGCAGTTTGGCTAGGCACAGACTCATCTAGGAGGTAACCGAAAAAGAAGCAAAGTAGGTGACAGCAGGTGGGGAGAGAGGGGATCAGCCAGGAACAAAACCTTGCTTTGTTGGGATGAGAGAGAAAGGGATCAGCAGTTGCAGACGAGGGATTTTAAAGATTATATCTCCTCACAATACCATCCTTATTAGAACCACCAAATGTCAGCTCTTCCAGAGGCTGCAAAGCGGAGAACAGCGCTGTGACGTTGCACTCTATGATTTTATGAAAATATGTTAATGAGTGTGAATATAATGTAACTGGAATATGCTTCATGCAAAAGATCTCTTGTAAGGTATCATTACAAAGCTTATAATTTACTGAGCGTGGTCATCCTATTTGTATAAATGTAACACTCTTGTATCTGAAACTAGAAATATGAACTATAACTCTGAGGTCGTATTGTAATTATGCAAAGTGTGGGCCATTAATGGTGGTTTGGAATCTAGATGGCTCCCATCAGCTAGACAATTGACTGTAGATGGCTCTATTTACTTGTAAGTCTTCCTGTATACATGTGAGCTGACAAGTGTGTAATGAAGTCTTACAGTGACATGTGACCATGTCATCTGAACTGGAATCCATCTTTAACCTGGTGCTTTTCCATTTAGAAGGAAGGGTGGGAACCCAGAGAAGGACAAAGGATTCCCGCCTTTTGCAAAAGATATATAAGGGGGTGGAACAGAACAAAGGGGGCTGCAGTCATGAGAAATCCCCTACCTACCACCTGAGCTGAAACAAGGACTATACCAGGGAAAGGATTGGGCCCAGACTAGGAAGGTGCCCAGTCTGTGAAAGAAGCTTATTGAAACATTTCTGAGGGTAAGATTTCATCTATATTCAGCTTCTTACTGGATTGGGTTTAGACTTGCGTGTTTTATTTTATTTTGCTTGGTAATTTACTTTGTTCTGTCTGTTATTACTTGGAACCACTTAAATCCTACTTTTTGTGTTTAATAAAATCACTTTTTATTTATTAATTAACCCCAGAATATGTATTAATACCTTGGGAGAAGTGGGGGGCGGAAACAGCTATGCATATCTGTCTATCAGTGTTATAGAGGGCGAACTATTTATGAGTTTACCCTGTATAAGCTTTATACAGGGTAAAATGGATTTATTTGGGATTTGGACCCCCATTGGGAGTTGGGTATCTGAGTGTTGGAGACAGGAGCACTTCTTAAGCTGTTTTCAGTTAAGCCTGCAGCTTGTGGGGGACGTGGTTCAGACTTGGATCGGTGTTTGCAACAGGCAAGTGTGTCTGGCTCAAACCAGGCAAGGGACTGAATTCCTAAACTGGCAGGGAAAACAGGCTCAGAAGTAGTCTAGGCACATCAGGTGGCATTCTTAAGGGGGTTTCTGTGACCCAACCTGTCACAAGTGTGTACAGCTCTCCTCTTTCTATAGGTTGCTGATAAAGGTCCTTAACGTGTACTGCTGACTGATCTGGGCACTGAGAAGGCAATCATAAAGGAGACGTCACACCAACAGCTCAAGCTGGAGGCTTCCAAGAGTGTGTTTAGTTTTTAAACAGACCCCAAACATGACATGCAGTCTCCTATATAAACACTCAGCCCCCATCCGAGACCGGCCTGATGCTCTCACCCTTTATGTCCCTGTGCACGATCATGTTGCTGTGAAGGTAGGAGACGCCCTCAAGAATCTGGCGGGTGTACTTCCGGGTCACGTTTTCCGTCAGCGCACCGTAGGCCTTCAGCTGGTCTTTCACTGAACCCTATACCAAAAAGCAAATGGACAAGATTATCTTGGAAATGACAAGCCACAGGATCCGCAGAATCCATTCATTACCCAAGAGTTTGTGCTCACAGCATGGTCAGCTATTCTGAGCTGCAAACTAGCTAAAAAATATGTTTTTCTACCAAGAAGATCTAATCTCTTCAGCTCCTTGTCCTCTGGGGTAGAGGGATCAGACCATCTTGACTTCTCCTTGGTGGCTGATCACAAATAATGATCCTGGGGTAGGATGGAATGTAAAAATACTCTAATCCCTTCAAGGGGACCCAATATCTGGGGTCTGCTTGGATATTGCACAGATCAATGCAGGACTACCAGCTGACAAACTTTTTTTTGCCAACAGGATATGAAAATTAAAAAAACAAGTACAGTTAACAACTTTGGAATGAGAGAGACTTCAGTAGGACACAGGTTCCATCTCGCTGCCCCAGGCAGTGATAAGTAGGGCTCTATGTCGGTCACAGAGGTCGCAGAAGTCACGAATTCCATGACTTTCTGCAACCTCCGTGACTTCTGCAGCAGCCAGTGTGGCTGACCCTGGGGCCAGCTGCTTAGGTGGCCCTCAGGACAGCTACACTGGCCACTGCTGGAGCGGCCCCAGGCAGCTGGCCCCGGGGGCCGCCCGAGCAACGGCCAGTGCGCCTGGCCCCGGGGACCGCCCGAGCAACGACCCTGGGGGTGGCCAGAGCAGCTGCTGCTCAGCCACCCCCAGCAGCTGGTGCCTCTGGCATCGACCCCCCGCCACCAGCAGCCCTCCGGTCCCCCGCCCACCTGAGCAGTGGCTTCCCCCTCCTGCCTCCCTGACTAAATCTGGGGTATTTTTAGTAAAAAAGTCATGGACAGGTCACGGGCCCATGATCTTTTATTTATTGCTCGTGACCTGTCCATGATTTTTTACAAAAAATGCCCATGACTAAATCATAGCCTTAGTGATAAGGAACTGAGTGGAGGTTGGGGTCACTCCACCCTTTCTGGCCTTGGGAGGAGGAGTATGAACATGCAGAGCACATGCATGATCCCACCAGACAATCACTGGTTAAGCGATCTCAATCTCCTGCGCATGGGGTGTATGCGCACACTTGAACACTGTGAGAACTCCAATTTCTCAAAACGTTATCTCACAGATAAAGATCAAGGCAGATAAAACCGGACCCCCAAGTTTCAATGGTCTCTGATCTGATAGCTTCCCAGATCCTCCAAAACAGTCTCCTTTAACCACCACATAATGTGCAAGTTTGTTTTTGATGTTAGAGGCTAGAAGCTATTGTTTCAACACTGAAACTACAGGGGCCATCCCATGGCCCTGCATGCTTTCCAACCAGTGAACTTATCTGTATTCTGGAGGCACCCACAACATGGTATGCGCTGTCCAAACACACAGGAAGAAAGAATCTCTGCCCTCTGAAGAGCTTCCAATCAGATGCAGAGAAAGATTTAAAAATTCATGATCACATTTTTGTTGTATAATAAATCCTCAGTTCGCCCCAACTGTTTGTTTATTGGTTGTCTAATTTCTTGAGGGCTTTGTAGGAAGAGGCATTTACAGGAAGAGAGATGCATGGCCTTAGAGAGGAGTTGAGGGGGAAGTGTTCCATGCACAAAATATAGGAAGAAGGTGTGGGAGAAATGGGCAAGTTGGTGGCTGAGACTGGAAGTAGGGAGGGGCAGAGCTGTGACAGGCCATCAAGGTTGAACTTAAAATGTTCAGGAGGAACCAGCTGAGAAGATTTGAAGCGTGGGGTGACCTGGTCAGAGTAACAGGCCAGGACAACAATTCTAACTGATGTGTTTGCTCTCTTACCCCAGGCATATACTCCATGAAAATGGTCAAGGTCTTCTCCGCTCGGTCCCGGAGGCAGCCATAATACTGAACAATACGGTCATGCTGGAGATTCTTCAGCAGCTGGATCTCACACTCCAGAGCGCTCACTTCCTACAGATGTTGAGAGAGCAGGTTAGGTACAGTGCCTAAGGACCACCCCATTTCAACAACCCTTGCCCATGACACTGCCAAAAAGCCACTAATTTGACCCCTTGTGTCTGTGGGCTCAGCGTAAATCTATCCTCTGGATGGCATTAGTTAAGGCAGACCCTGGAAAAAGCTAATGTTCTAGCCACTATCAGGTTAATGTTTATTGTGTGAAAAGTTTGTAAGTATGATTGCAGGTGCTTCACCTGTAATAAGGTCTAGCAGAGAGGCACTGCTGTCCAGTGGGCTGAGTACCAGGAACGCCTGGTTTCTAGTCTTGACTATCAACGTCTTACTGCATAGCTTTGGCCGAGCCATTCAAAAAATTAACTATTTCGCCAGCTGTAACATGGGACTAGTCCTTCCTCCCACACTGGAGGGCTGAGGTTTTTAGTTTGTTTGTAAAAACAGTAATTGAATATAAAGCCCTGCAGATGTGCTAGGAATGAGTGTGTAGTATCCCCAGCCCTTTAGATACCAAGATATTTCTTAGGCACCCTTAACCTAAGAATTCAATCACTGGTTTCCTGCCCAGATTTATGCTGGTGAGTTTTACTCAAATTCAAGATTAGGAAGGGATACTGATCTTGTAGGATCTAAAGCATCTGCAACCGCACACAAAGATGCTCTCCCTTATCCTCATCACAGATGTAACAGGGTTTCATAGTACAATGGCAGGAGGGCTATCCAGCAATTTCAGGCTGAATCAGAGATCCTGACTGCACAGGAGACACATCAGATTCTCCCAGAGAATGAACATGCTGATCATTAAAGGTATCAGAGCACAACTGGTTTGTAGAACAGCAGTATGTTCCTCCCCCAAAAGCATTCCCACTGATTCAGTCCTCCACACCCTGCAACAGTTTCCTCTGCCATAGGAAGCTGCCAGATTCCTCTCTCCTATTTATGAAGAAGGTGCATCTTTTCAAGAGGGAGGAACTAGGCACTACACATATAAATGGAATCAGGTTTGGGGTGCCAGCACCTCCAAGACACATTCCAGCCTGTTCTCCCTTGGCCCAGCATCACTGTCTGATTTACAGCAGAGATACGGTGTAAATGAGAGCCCACTATGGTCAGGGCCTCACTTAAATTGGGATCATAATCCCCATTGCTCAGTTAGAACAATTACATCTTCATGGATCAATTCTCCTGCCTCGCAGTGAACTCGCTAGATATTGGGAAGGTGGCATATTAAACTGGCAAGGAGTCCCCTGATGGCAATGCACACTACAGTCACGGTGCGGGCACCAGCAAGTTACTCCATTACTCCTGCAGGCCACGAACCCAATGGACCCCTGCTCCCATTTCAACAGGAATGCCAGTTAAAACTGGTCAGAGCCAAGTTCTCACCCTGGATGTACAGTCTTCCTTTTGGCCAAGAAGTTAGATATCCAAGTTCAGTTTGTTTAGAGAATAATAAATCTTTAGAAACTTCTTGAAATGGGTCAGCAAACCCAACACAAGATTTACCATTTTACCCTTAAGGGGGCTTTGTAAACACAAAATTGTATGTCAAACCCCCAAATGTCTCAGTGTTGGTTTTTCTCATGCACTTCTGTCTAACAAGGCCTAATGGCAGTCACTCAGCACCCGAAAGGAACTTGGCAACAAGCCAGTAGGGGATGGCGGGGCAAAAGTAGAGTGAGGAAATAGATTTCAGATTCAAGCTTAAGCTGTTCTCAACACTAACAGAAGAGTGATTTTTAAATGACACCTTGAAGCCTGGAACCCTAGCACAGGCCGCGGAAGATGTTAGCTTTCAGAGAGAGACATAGGCACATTACGAAATCTCAGTGTGCATGGTTAGGTTCGGCAGCTTTGAGGAGTTCTTTCAAATACCTTGCTTGTTTCAGGACTGTCTGGGTCAAACTGGACTTGTTTAGCTGCAAGCTCTCTGCCAGTGTCCACATCGTAGCACAAGTACACACGACCAAAGGCACCCTGTCCCAGAAGTTTCCCTCGTCGCCAGTTTATTGGGGCACTTGGAGCTGCAAACACAATAATAATTTGCCCTGTTACAGTGCTAGTTGAGGATCACAAGGTGCTTTAGAAACATCAATTCCTACTACGAAGAGATTTCAATATCCATTTTACAGATTGGAAGTGACTCTCCTGAGGTCAGTGAGTCAGTGGCAGAACCCTGACTAGAATTCAGGGCTCCAACATGCACTCCTAGACCCCCGCTCTAATCACTGAATCACACTCATGCTAAAATGAATACATGGAACGTAACGAAATGCTGTTGTGAAGTTCCACTTGGAGATTATGTCCAAGTTGTTTCACTGAACTTAGTGATGCTTCACTCCATCAGGGGTTCCACTGAGATAAATCCATTGGAATGCAGCAATCATTTCTGGCCAGGTAAGTGGTCTGTTGCTTTGAAATGCAGCAATTCCTCCCCCTCAGCATCCACTCAAGAGAAGTTGCTATTACCTCAGGGGGGAGAGAGGCGAGTATTAAACCCCTAATCTTGCCGCAGTTGCTCCCTGTAGGGAATAAAAAGGAGCTGGGTGTCTTGCTCAGATCACTTCTTTCCTGCTGGAAATGACAAGAAGGATGACACCATTTCCAGGGGTCTTGTCAGAATTCTGGCTAGAGGAGTGTTTTGTGAGGGGACAAAGCCTTTGTTCTGTATAAATAGGAAACTCTGGTGTCAGATTCTAATAACTGAGCTCAGTTTTCCACTGAACTACGTATTTTGCAGTTATTTACACCAGCACAGAGTGAGAAACAGGAGTAACACTAAATCAGGGAGGTCATGTTTTATCCCCACTTTGCATCTAATTACAAAGAAAAGCCTGTAAACAAAACATTTTCATTATAAAAACAAAAAAAGCAGAAAGCAACCAGCCGGACAATTTGAGGATGCAAAGAGGCATAAATAATTGACTTTGTTATTGGGAGTCAATGTTTTAAAGAGATACATTTGATCAAGTTAAATTTGCTTTAAACAGTTAAGTTTAGTGACTCAAATTTAGGGGTTAATTTTCAAAGTTACTGCACAAGATTATCTTTGATGCTCTCCACATTCTAACACTTTGTCCTTTCATACCTATTTTTATGAGGAAATAACTTGGATATTTTTATTCTTTACAAACTGAAACATTCCCAAACAAGTCTAGGGTTCTATTAACATGGAAATAAATCTTACCACCAGGAATCACAAAAACAAAAATAATTCTTAATTAGTAACATACTGTAGTCTGCAAGCATCATTCTACATAAGATAAACTGTACTAATAAAATAAACAGCTCTTTAAGAACTGCTTTAAAACCCTGGACATCACCTGGATTCAGCTGATTTCAGATTTTACCTTGTGGCAGAATTGCCAATCTCTGTAATAGGAAAGCCCATTCTTTCAGTGTGAGCTTGCAGCAAACAGCCCACTGCTGGTATGGATCATGGTGAGGGACAGTGCTGGCTATTTTAGGGACTGCTATCAAAGTATTTTTAAATCCACATGTTCTTATTTAGTGACACTAGAGCTATTTCAGGCATAGCCAGCTATTGGAATTTCTCTTACACAGTCAGATCATAATGTACCAAAATGGGAATTGCTGAACAGTGTGACCAGAACACTGACTGGTAAGCAGAAAACAAGCCTGATATTCTAAGTCTGGACATGGTTTCCTAGCTGGACTCTCACTGGCTTCTCCCACCACAGGTGGGACCTAAAGGCTATCCAGCAGAAGGAGCACCAAGCTCTGAGACCATTTGTTTCTAAGCATCAGGACCAGTCTATCAGAGGAGCCAGAGTAGATGGCCATGTGCATGGCTTTGGAGCAGTTTGTCCTAGTGAAGCTCTTGGACAGATGGACACTAACTCCAGGTCCACTAAATTAAGAGCCTTCTCCCCGCATCCATGCTGGCTCCCTTCAGCACCTATTGTCCCAGATTGGCTGCTTTGGCACCTGACACTTACATTTGGTTGGGATGTTCCTTTCCTGCACGGTAAGGGCATTCTCACTGTCAGCACTCCGCAGGCGCCCACGGGGGTCCAGGTACTGCAATGCCAGGCCCAGATTCTCCCCATTGGTGCTCAAGGAGCGGCTTGATGGCACTAGCGTGAATAGGTTCCCTTGGTGCCGCCGTATCCGGGGGAATGTCCTCCGGCCTGAAGATATTAACAACGGGGAAGAGGGAGAGAAGGAGAAAGAAAGTTAAGTGTGCCAAATAACCTAGGCAAAAATAGGAAAGCATGGCCAGAGCCTGAGTCCTGGGGGGAAGGGGAAACCAGACATGTGAAATCCACCACAGTGCAGGTCACACACTGAAACATGCACATTCAGAGAGCATGCTACTTGAGCGCAGGACAACTTACCCTGGATCATAACCAAGAGAGATGGGAGGGGGAGTCACCTTACTGCCCTCACTCTGAGGCATACCTCCTCAGCAGCCTCACTAAGCTCCAAACAGGAACTTACTCTTAAATTAAAGCAAAGATTGAGGAGCCTTAGTGGGCAAGCTGCCATGCAAGCTCCGAGGCTTGCTAATGGCTACACAGGCTACAGCAAGAGGATTGAGAGACTGGCTTGCCAGATAACACCCCAGGCTTACAAACATAACACAGCACAAGGGGTAGTTAAGTAGGGTACACAGGCTAAGACCAACTTAATCTCTAAAATTACCCAAGCAGCCAGCAGGTCCTCTAACACACTTATTCCTTCAAATCCATTACTGTCTTACTAAAAGGAAGCTTTAAAGACTCTTTAAAGAGAGCACAGTGAGCCAGACGAGGTATAGCTGGTGCCAAGGATCCACGCTGGATAAAAATAGCAGAGGGGATCCCCAAGGTAGAAGCCTCTTTAGGTTATGGTCTCCAGCCTGTGGCCAAGGTACTTATTCATCATCCCAGGCAAGGCACTGTTCAGCAGGGATGCCCTCAGAGAGGGAGAGCAGAGAGGGAGTAAAGGATGGCCAGCCTGCATTGGTAGGGAAACCTGGAATCACACATGGCAGCAATCATCTTGAGCTACCACCATCATGCATGGCACCAACTGTGTACACAAGGAAGCTGTGTGTGGTGAGGCTCTCCAAACAGAGGAGTTACAGTTGTGCCCTAGTTGTTAAGAGTTTCCCACAGCCACCCAAAGGTGCTGGCTTACCTCTAGAGCTGCTGCCTCCTTCCCCTCCAATTTCAATCCAAGAGGCGAAGGGCTGCAACATACTCACCGTCACTGTAATCTTTGTGTTGCATGGAGACATGGTAGCGCCGAGGGTACGTCCCCCCTTTCCCTGCTTTGTCATAGATTTGATTCTCACGATCTGGTACCAGGTAAGAAGAAGCAGAGGAAGACTCCTTATGCAATGTACACAAGTTCTAATGGCAGCACATTCCACTATCAGCAGGCTTCATAGGAAAAGGCAGTAAATTCATAGCTAGATTGAAAAGTTCTCAAATGTACCCAGCAAACAAGGGGGGATAATCACCAAAAAAACAGAAAATATAAGGAGTAAGACTAATATCTGCACATAATAAATTAGCTACACTAAAGTCAGAACCTGTATTAATATCTATAACAGATGCTTTTTATACTGGGTGCTGATATACCTGAGAATTCCTGTCTGTTGTCGGGGAAGCTTTGCGCTCTGGACATCCGTGATTTCCGAAAAGAAGGGCTATTTAAAAAAAGAGCACAAGCCATTTTAGACAGATATTTACAGCAGTGGACACTGCAATGAATTCAAAGGAAGTTAATTCAGCTCCATATGGGTAAGTGCAGTTTTCAAACCTCTGGCCCAGAAGCAACAGAAAGACAAGATGCTACACAGCAATACGATTGCTGCTGCAGTGATTTATTTCCTGCTTTTGTGCTATGGAAGTGAAAAGTTAAAACCCGGCTAAACCCAAGTTAGCTTGGTTTAATCTCCCCTGCCATCACCCCTGGTGGTCCAGCTTGTGCGCCTAGACTGTTTGCTCTCTGAGATAGAAAGTCTGTTACGGGTTTGACACAGTTCCCCTACTATTCAGGTCAACATACACTTTTCTCTATACATGACCAAAAGCAACCACCTTGCCAAAGTATGAACATGGTTAGCAGCATCTTTTGAAAAAAGAAAAGGAGTACTTGTGGCACCTTAGAGACTAACAAATTTATCTGAGCATTATTGGTTGTCTCTAAGGTACCACAAGTACTCCTTTTCTTTTTGCGGATACAGACTAACACAGCATCTTTTGAGTCTCTCTCTCCTGCTCCTCCCCAACACATGGAATTCTTTGACCATGCTGAAGAATAGCCCCTTCCTTGGCAGCAGTGGCAGGAGACTTTGACAAAGGTTTCCAAGAGGTTAAGGTGGGTGGTTACACAAATCTAGTTTTCGCCACAAAACTAGGTTTCTCACATCCATTTCTCCTAAATAGGTTTAGATGGAGTGAGACTGACGCACCTTTCAGATTCCCTAATAAGAGGTCTTACTTAGCCTTCCTAGATCCTGGCCAACCTCCCCCCCCCAGGGAGCAGCCAAGTCCCCCTATTGCCAGCAGGGGGGAGTTTAACAACATGCAGGAGGAGGGAGAGAAATCCCTCATTTCCCTTTGGAATAAATGCTACATCATTTTATAAAACACATGGATCTAGTGTAATGATATACCCCGTAACATCACAATTTGTGTTTTGTTTTTTTTTTAAAAGTAGTTTCTTGTCAAATTCCAGTGCCCTGTAGCCAGAGGTTCTCTGACAGTCTAACCCCACACAATCTGCATACACTGAAAGGCTGTATTTTAAACTAACAAGATATATAAGACCCATTTGATTCGTTTATTTTATCTTCTGGCAAAACCATAATCTTAAAATGCAATTAATTCTCTCTAGGAAGTATATTGGGAAATTATGTAGGACTATGATTCTATTGTCTCTAAGTAAAATGATTTAAAGTGCAAAATAAACTAACCTTTACATAACCTCATCACAATATGATCACATAAGAGCTCTTATCAGTCTGTCTGTACCTGTCTGCTGATCTGTCCAAGGACTGACAACTTCCTGATATGGAATTTTCAGCACTGCTTAGAGGGTCCAACATCTGTAAAACAAGGTAATAAAACTGCAGTAGTAAGCTGAGTTGATGTTACCACATAAGATGCTGCACAGAAGGACGCAGCAGTCACCATTGCTCATCCAGAGTGAGTGACTGGGATTAGTCCAGAAAGGGAGGGGAACTATTTAGAAAGTACATCCCAACAAGTCCTCTGGGGGGGGGTGAAAGATGGGATTATGGTTGTAGCAGTTCGGAGCCACCATGTTATTTTAGATAATGGAGAGCTCTGACATGCACGATATGGTTGGAGTCATACAGTCTGTGTTTGTATATTTAAGGAAGGAAATATACATCATACTGGAGCACAGTCGGCCTCACAACGTAGAGAGCTGTCCCACCGCCCCAGCCTTGCCAATGAGTGTCACGCCCCAGCTCTCATCTGTGGGCCCCATTTGACTCCAGCAGCAGCAGAGATTCCGTTCCCTAACTGACCTCTCCACTCACAAGATGCACTGTGGCCTGGTTCCTGGTGTGTTTGAGTCTCTGCAGCCTCTGCTCAGACAGGGAAAGATCCCAGAGCCAGGGGGTGGTGACCCTGGGCATCCGTGTCAAGGGTACACAGAGCAGCTCATTGACAGGTGGTGAGCCCGCGCAGGTTATGCCTGGGGATTGCTCCTGGCAGTACAGCAGAGGGTTTCAAGGGCTGCACTGGAGTGGTACATAAACTATGCACCTATAAATGTTGTGTAACTGAACGAGCAAGCAGCAGCTGTTTGCTGGTGAATATTCTAGGATGAAGGCAGGCACAGGAAAGACTGCCAGCAGTGCTGGTGCTTACTGGATTTATTCCCCACCCCTCACACGTTTATACTCACACACTGTTCACTGGTCTCTGGGATGAACTCGCCTTCACTGTTTATGCTGGTGTAAGACCCCTGGCGAGCAATTCGCTGTTGCCTCTCTGGAACATACCCAGGGGGAGGTGAACTTCGGCCTGTGTTCTGAGAACCTGGACCACAGATACAGAGGGAGGTTTATTATCCAGATGCTTAAGGAAGAGATTGTGTGCATGTACATAAAGACAAAAAAGAAAGTCAGGAACAGAGGATGTGGAAAAAGCTAATGTACTCAATGCTTTTTTTGCCTCTGTTTTCACTAACAAGGTCAGCTCCCAGACTGCTGCGCTGGGCATCACAAAATGGGGAAGAGATGGCCAGCCCTCTGTGGAGATAGAGGTGGTTAGGGACTATTTAGAAAAGCTGGACGTGCACAAGTCCATGGGGCCGGACGAGTTGCATCCGAGAGTACTGAAGGAATTGGCAGCTGTGATTGCAGAGCCATTGGCCATTATCTTTGAAAACTCGTGGCGAACCGGGGAAGTCCCGGATGACTGGAAAAAGGCTAATGTAGTGCCAATCTTTAAAAAAGGGAAGAAGGAGGATCCTGGGAACTACAGGCCAGTCAGCCTCACCTCAGTCCCTGGAAAAATCATGGAGCAGGTCCTCAAAGAATCAATCCTGAAGTACTTACACGAGAGGAAAGTGATCAGGAACAGTCAGCATGGATTCACCAAGGGAAGGTCATGCCTGACTAATCTAATCGCCTTTTATCATGAGATTACTGGTTCTGTGGATGAAGGGAAAGCAGTGGATGTATTGTTTCTTGACTTTAGCAAAGCTTTTGACACGGTCTCCCACAGTATTCTTGTCAGCAAGTTAAGGAAGTATGGGCTGGATGAATGCACTATAAGGTGGGTAGAAAGCTGGCTAGATTGTCGGGCTCAACGGGTAGTGATCAATGGCTCCATGTCTAGTTGGCAGCCGGTGTCAAGTGGAGTGCCCCAAGGGTCGGTCCTGGGGCTGGTTTTGTTCAATATCTTCATAAATGATCTGGAGGATGGTGTGGATTGCACTCTCAGCAAATTTGCGGACGATACTAAACTGGGAGGTGTGGTAGATACGCTGGAGGGGAGGGATAGGATACAGAAGGACCTAGACAAATTGGAGGATTGGGCCAAAAGAAATCTGATGAGGTTCAATAAGGATAAGTGCAGGGTCCTGCACTTAGGACGGAAGAATCCAATGCACCGCTACAGACTAGGGACCGAATGGCTAGGCAGCAGTTCTGCGGAAAAGGACCTAGGGGTGACAGTGGACGAGAAGCTGGATATGAGTCAGCAGTGTGCCCTTGTTGCCAAGGCCAATGGCATTTTGGGATGTATAAGTAGGGGCATAGCGAGCAGATCGAGGGACGTGATCGTCCCCCTCTATTCGACATTGGTGAGGCCTCATCTGGAGTACTGTGTCCAGTTTTGGGCCCCACACTACAAGAAGGATGTGGATAAATTGGAGAGAGTCCAGCGAAGGGCAACAAAAATGATTAGGGGTCTAGAACACATGACTTATGAGGAGAGGCTGAGGGAGCTGGGATTGTTTAGCCTGCAGAAGAGAAGAATGAGGGGGGATTTGATAGCTGCTTTCAACTACCTGAAAGGGGGTTCCAAAGAGGATGGCTCTAGACTGTTCTCAATGGTAGCAGATGACAGAACGAGGAGTAATGGTCTCAAGTTGCAGTGGGGGAGGTTTAGATTGGATATTAGGAAAAACTTTTTCACTAAGAGGGTGGTGAAACACTGGAATGCGTTGCCTAGGGAGGTGGTGGAATCTCCTTCCTTGGAAGTTTTTAAGGTCAGGCTTGACAAAGCCCTGGCTGGGATGATTTAACTGGGAATTGGTCCTGCTTCGAGCAGGGGGTTGGACTAGATGACCTTCAGGGGTCCCTTCCAACCCTGATATTCTATGATTCTATGATTTCTGGAGCTCTCAAACATTCACGATGGTGAGAGCAATTCTGGAGCTATCGTAACAGGTATGTGCAGAGACTGAGCTCATAGGTGCTACTCAATACAATGGCTGCATTGCTGGCAAGTGTATAATTAGACAAAAGGACTGCTGTTTAAAATACCATGCAAGAGTCACCTGTGAAGCCCGTGAGCCCCAATAGATCACAGCTATCTATCCTGCCCTCTTCTCCTTTTTGAAACCGACCTCATGACACTCCAGGTGCTGTCTCCCATATCTCAGTGCTGGCAGGAGAGTGCAGCATTCAAAGGCAGAGGGCCTCCTTGCTACCCTGACCACATAATGGAGACATTATCCCCTTGCTGCCTGATCAGCTTCTGCCTACACAAAATGCTCCTGTCAGGACTGCCATTATTAATTGCTACATGCAAAACACAGCACCATTTAGTTTGAGCAGCAGCATCACTGACGCCTAACTAGCATCACGTGCGCTAGCCATTCCAACATTTAGTGTTTCATTAAATATACATTATGGGAGACCTGCAGCAGTACTGGGTTTCATTAGTAAGCACACCCAGCTATCTCCTCCTTGCCATGTGAGATTTGTACTGCATAAACAGCTTGAAGACTGCACTGCAAAGATTAATGGTTTAGTCTCAACCAGCCTGAATGAGTCAATGACTAGAGGACAGGAGAACAATTTCTAGGGAAAAATTAAGAGCACATCACATTTTACTTGAACTTAGGGCACTGTGGTACTTACTGCAAGAGGTTTCTGGTCAAGCATCTGCTTCACTAGAGTGTACGCTATTTATTGAGGGTAGCCTAACCCCTAGCATTCTTCTTTCTGTGCATCTCAGAGTGCTTCATAAAAGGAGGGGATAAGGATACTGACACTTCACAGAGGGGGAAAACAGGCAAAGCTAGGGTAAGATCCTGATTACCAGAAGGGCTAGGCTAAGCACTTACAGCTCCTCCTGACTCAAGGTGCGAGTGATCAGGACCTTTAGAAAAAAATATTAGGACCAAGGCGACTTGCCCAAGGTGACAGAGTGAGTCAGCAGCAGAACTGGGAAGATAAGACTCCCAGACTTGTGCGCTTATATGATGCTGTCTTTAACCTATGCAATATGCCCAGCTGCTACAATAGGCACATGAAAACTGGTAAGCGCCTTCCTAATGACAATATTTCATACAGCTCTTCCCCCAGTTTATTATACTTGTGATAATGAACTGAAATCAGATCTACCTACATGCTGTGGGATAACTTGGAAAGCGTCGGGCACCCGAGCATGTGCAAAAATTTACATCTGCTTTTAAAAAAATTACTGCCTGATTTTCCAAGCAAGTCTACAGGGGTCACATGATACTGGTAACCAATTAGAACCAAGATAAACAGGAGAGCATGCTGTATTGCTAGGCGGAGTCAAGAGAGCATACTTTCACTTTTTTCTGATACAATGCCATGGCTTGATGAAGGGAGCCCAAGTCCCGCTGGCTACAGGCCAGCCACTATTGTGGAAAGGTCACCATCACTGGGCAGGAAAAGGAAGTCAGTTCTAAATCAATGTATATCAAAGGAAGTGAGTGAAAAAAAACCACAAGTGCTGCTAGACAGCACTTACCATTTTCAGTTTTGTTTTTTGTTTTTATAAAACTTATCTTTACTCCAGAAACCTCAATTGCATAGCAGGCTTTAGGCAGACTGCCTGCTTTATATGATAGGTATCTACACAGGTGTATTCTGCACATCTAAACCATCACAACAGAACACTGCTCTGTATTAGTCTCCCATCTACATCTGGCATAAAAGCAGAGCTTGAAATCCTCCAGGAAATTGGGTTACATTCTTCATCCCAAATTAAGGGGGGGAGGAGGGGAGAAAGAGCAGCCACCTTCCAGAGATCTAGATTGATCTATAGGCTAGAGTACAACCATATCAGTGACAGGAATGGAGGCTTATCAGTATTTATTTTTGGGCTACAAATGAGGTGCCTGCCTGTCACCTAATCTGTCCCCCAGCTTGCCAGGGGCTGAGTAAATCTGCTGTGAAAAGTGATATTTGTATGTCTGTTAATATCACTTTTCACAGCAGCAGACTTGTTAGCTAGCTCCCAGGCAGTGCAAAGTGATATTAACAAACATACAAATATCACTTTTCAGAGGCAGACTTACTAGCTAGCAATTCTACGAACAAACAAACCAAAAAAGCAAAAGGAACAACAACAAAAAAGACAAGAACATGCAAAACACCTTATTTGTATTTCTATTCTGTTTAGGTCCAGTAAATAGAGACAACTGTACATTGTTACTGAGTCTGAAAAAAAAAACCCTACATAAACAAATTACAATGACTTGGACAGGTATATGTGCATATTTATTTGTTTTTCCTAAAGCTAATTAAGTTTTTCAGAAAAATTGTCAGACCGGCAGCAAGAGGCCGCACTTCGAGGCCACCAAGAAATTTGTTGCGAAAACCCCTGAAAGGTATACTTGGTCCTGCCTCAGTAATGTGGGACGGACTCAAATGACCTCAAGGTTGCTTCTTGCCCTACATTTTTATGATTCTGTAATTACACATCAAGATTTAACACACAAAAGAAGCTTATTTATAAGTCACATTTGCGGATGGCATTTCTGCCCAAAGAGCTTTCAAGGGGTGTCTCAGAGTCTGTTTTCTCCTTTTTCACATTAAAAGTTTACAGCCTTTAAAAATAGTAACAGCTCTTAGCACTTCTCACCCACAGATCTCAAAAATACTTTACAGTTATGCAAGGGAATATTACAGATAAGCAGCTCAAACTAGTCAAAGCCATTGCAAGCAGGGGTCAAAGATAAATGTATACATTCATGGTAGCTCTAGGTCAACATATTAAATAGGGCACTACAACTTGCCTTAATGAATGGTGTGCCAGGTCCTTAGCTATACACACAAAAGCTTCCTGGGAAGTACTGAGCACCCAGAACTTCAAATGAAATGAAGGGGAGTTGATACTCAGCAGCTCACAAGAATTAGGTTTTCATTATGGAAGCGACCTTCAGTGCTCTGTTGTGGCTGCCCTACTGCTGAACGAAATGCAGCTGCTTTGGAACTCATTACTGAAAAGTGCATGTCTGCTACAGTCAGCAGCCCTGAAAGGATCTTTCAACTGGAACATGAATTAATTAGAATAGCAGCTGTGAATAGCTCAAGAAATGGAAGGAAGGTACATTTATTTACTCTGATTTTCTTATTCTGAATGGGGCAGGCCCCAGCTACCTACCGTATTCACCCTTTGTTTGATCATCTGATACTAGCCACTATCAGAGATATCAGAATATGTGGATCTCTAGTCTGATCTGCTATGGCAACTCCTGTGTTCCTAGTAAAGCTTTAATCAGGGTGGCTGATAGATGCCAGAACCCAAGATTTATTTCATTGTAGTTTTGTGGACTAAAATGCCAGTCTAAATAAAAAAAGCTTAATGGACTAAATATGGCCTTTCCAAACCTCTAACCTCAATGAATTTCTGGGACATCCCACTTAGTAACTCTTTAGCTGTTCAACAGATTACATCAATATTCCTTACTATTATATCACAAACGTATAAAGGGCTTTTGATAAGGAATTATATTGTCCTAGGAAAAAGAAAAGGAGTACTTGTGGCACCTTAGAGACTAACCAATTTATTTGAGCATAAGCTTTTGTGAGCTACAGCTCACTTCATCGGAGCTGTAGCTCACGAAAGCTTATGCTCAAATAAATTGGTTAGTCTCTAAGGTGCCACAAGTCCTCCTTTTCTTTTTGCGAATACAGACTAACACGGCTGTTACTCTGAAATTGTCCTAGGAATATTCCTACAATCCGTCAATAGATTTCTCACAACTGTCTCCTCTGACAGCATGAACACTAATGCCCAATGGATACACATGGCTAAGAATATGAAGATGGTTGGGAAGTGGTGAGATATACTCACTGACAGACAGGAGCCTACTTCTGGGCTCTGGCGGCTGGTAGGCTGTGTTCACATCCCCCATAGATTGGGAAGTTTTGATCCTGACTTGTTTTGGCAGCCCCGAATGTGGTGAAGAACTAGTCTGGAGAGAAGAGAAAGCAGAAATTGAGCAGCCCGGACACATTTTCAGAAATATGAATTTTATTGCTAACAAGAAGGTGCATGAATGACAGCCCTGAAGACTGAAGTCCTTTTCATGCAGAGAGCAGGAACAATACAGGTAGCAGCAAGGCAAGCTTCCCAATTACAGGATGAAACAGGCGGAGAAGGTTCTGACCACTAGAAAACACTCCTCTTCACAATCTGGAATGGAACCCAAGGCTCACCATTCCTTTGGTGTCAGCAAAAGTCTGAAACCCACTGGCAAAATGTCTGAGGGCTGTAATACATTGATCTAGTTCTGGTTGATGAGCTTGGTGTGGGAGTGGTTGGGCGACCTTTAGTGGGGTGTGATATACAGGTGAGACTGGATGACCTGGAGATCCCTTAAACTAGGTTTTGTCCTCCTCCAGGAGCTACAGAGGATGACAACCTACTACTGTTATCAGTTACTCCATCAACTCAAGTGTCAGGGACTGAGTTATGGATTTAAAGGTCCCAATCACACTGACAAGCCATTTGAGTGTCAATGTGATTCCACATGATGGAATTTATTTCTTCTGTTTTTTAACAAGCTAGGAAATTGCACACAATCTACACTAAAATTATATAGTCAAACACACAAATTAGGAAATCACAAAATTAAGATTGCCTGGGCAACCTTAATCCAGCCCCCCTGCACATATGAACTCTGATAGTCTTTAATTACATGATCATATTTCCACACGATCTCTAAGTGAGTCAAGGAATAGATGGAGTAATTCAATATTTTGTTTTATCCTCATTGTTCAGTGGTGTCACTCCAAGCCTTATTATAGCACACTATTCAAATGCTGCTGAGGGCAGAATTTTAATTTCCTTGTGGTCTTTTCTATGGTGCTTATCACACTAGTATCTGAGTGCTTCATAAATATTATCTTATTTTCACATCACCAATGTGAAGTTGGAGGATTATTCATGTTTAATAAATGGGAAACTGAGGCACAGAAAAATTAAGGTCAAAACTGTTCACTAATTTTGGGTGCTCATTTTGACACACCTAGGATCTGATTTTTCAGAGTATTTAGCATTACATAGTAATTTACATGTCCATTGCCTTCGGTTGCAGCTGAGTGTAATCAGTACTTCTGGTGATTAGATCCCAGGGTCTGAAGTTGGGCATCTACAAAATGAGAACACAATGGAAGTGACCACCTAGGAGAAGTTGGGTTAAAATGCCTTGTTTAGCATCATACAGGAATTCTTCTGGAGATGCAGGGATTGAATCCAGTTCTCCAAGGTAATGATCAGCTTTCTTAAACCTGAGACCATTCTTTCTCTTCTTGCAATCCCCTGCCTCATATAAACCTTCCAGATTCTGCAACAAATGAGGAAGGGGTCCTACGAACAACCTTCTATCCTTTGACTGAGGCGGGGATTCTGTGTAAAAAACTAGTATGTGACCATGTAATTAAAGACTGTTTCGTACTGCATATGCACAAGGGAGCTGAATTACGTTTTCACAGGCAACCTTTTGAGTGCTTCATTTTACATTAGAAGACTATGAATGTTGCAGTGTGTAACTGGTATATAAAATCTGACGATATTACTATACAAAATCAAAGCCCCTGAGCCAATGGCTTATTGGGCTGATAGGGTTAAGGCCCGTCCGTTTCACAGCCAATAGTACACAGGGGATGATGAGGCCAATATCACATCTGACCACCTTAACCCAACAGATCACACACCCATTTTGCATCTGGGTGAATGGGACATCAGTGAGAGACTGGAACTCACGACCTTCAGAATTGTAGTCAAGTGCCTTAACTACCCAGCCACTGCACCTTATATTACTATACACAGCATGCAAAATATTTAAAAAGTCATGGCTTGATTTTCAGGTGAACAAAAAGAAAGAGGGAACTAAGCTTACCCCCAAATCAGTTTTTTTCAGATCCTAAGGTGGTACAGCTGAACACAGCCTCACAGGGTCTGAAGGACATATGCAGGAGAACTGAGGTGATATAGAGCCCTGCTAGACACCATGAATAGGATTTCCAAAAGCATTCAGTGTTAGCCTAACTCTGCTCCCAGTGAAATAATGGTAAAACACACTATATCAATGGGAGCAGAGTTAGGCCAACCCCACCATGTATCTACCCAGCTATTAAAGGAACATGGAGAGCACTGTCTCTGTGGGCAGAAGGGGCAGCAAGAGTGAAGGGCATGGATGAATCTTCAACAGAAGCAGATAGCCCTACTAAGAATGTCATCAACACACCTGACTGTAGTTACATACAGACACAATGCCAGTTCTCTCAGATCTGGTGAAGGTGTTTTCTATGGAAGGGAAGCTAAGCCAGTAAGCAGATGCTAGTTGTGGCTACCGTTAAACTAACGCGGACTGTGTAATCCACTGTCCTCTGACTGCTTCATAAAGGTGCCTAAGCAACTAGAGATAAATTACCAACATTAATTCTTTCAGTGACAAAGGGACGCTCTATTTTAATGAAGGGTTTGGGATATTGTTTATCTAACCCAGTAGATAAGGACCTAGTCTTCCCTAAGACAGATGTTTACAACAAATTGGGTAGATATCTTTTATTTAAACCCCACAACAGCTCTCCTCTTCACCCTGCCCCTCCCTGCAGCTGACCAGACACCGCAAATCACTAATCGCTGGCAACATACACATCAAATTCTCTCAGACATTGCCTTCTTACCGACAGCTGCGGCAGCAGCTGAGATTGGTTAGGCCAGCCTTACTAACTGCATGACCGTCTCTGTTGAGAGCCCTCGCCTGTCTGGCTTGACCCCCTGGTGGCACCCCAAAGCCAGAGCTTGCTGAACAGCAGGGTACAATGGAAGACTAGTTACGTTCATTTTTTTCCACCAAGGCAACACTTTTGAGGCAGGGGTTGGAGTGGGGGTAACTATTACAGTGTCTCAAGTTCTCTCTCTCAATTTTTTTATTTGAGATTTTTTTCCTATGGACCAGATCCTCAGCTATTCTATATTGATGTAACTCCACTGAAGTCAACGGGGTTACACCAAAATCCAATGAAGATCTAGCCCTACTACTCAATCTTCTCTACAAGCTCAGTTGATTGGCTATAGCAGTGCCTACCATCAGCATCTGTACTGTTAGAAAGGATCAAAGGCAGAGTTTCTTTTTAAAAGGATAAGGTACATAGATGCCCTGGCAAGAGGCACAATATCAAAATTAATGTAAGTACTCTCGTAAACTCAGTCTCTCACCAGTAAAGTCACAGGCAGTGCAGTAAAACTAGATTAGTTTTGCACACATTTGTGCCAAAATCACTGCATTACCTTTCCATCCCCAAAAAAGAAAAAAGAGCCCAACCAAAACAAAATCTGCATCCTGTACTTCAGGAAAAAATGCTTCCCGCTGCCTCACTCGGATGAGATCATGCAGCCAAGAAGCCTCCTTCAGGCTCATGGGCTTTTGCTTTATCACATGCAGGGCTCTCTTGTCAAGCAGCTTGGCAATGAAGAGGAAGTCAGAGGAGAGGGGAAGTAGTGGCACTTGAAGCCCTTGCTGTGCAACAATTTGCTTCTGCTTCCAGCAGAGGAGGAAAAAACAACTAACAGAGGACATCATCACAGCACTGACTAACGGTTGGTGAGGGGAGGAGAATTCATTCTTTACTGCAGGTGGTCAGTGGTGGCTTGTGTAAAGTTTGGATAATCTCTTACACCGAGTAGTAGCCTGAAAACATTCAAGTTAACAGAGGGCAGTAAAAACATGATTGTTTCTTCTCCAATACCAAAAATTTAAGGCTCTCTTTTACAGAATATTTCCTGATCGCATAGTGGTGGTGTTAAACCATATCTGAAGGTCATTGTACTTTTATCTAACATGGATGATGATGTTTGAGAGATGCTGAAGTACCTTTAAGTCCTTAAATCTGACCTCTCCAAGAATTACAGGTGTGCTGAGCACTCATCCTTATGGAGAAGTCCTACAGAATTTAATAGAAATGAACTTTCAGGATTTGATCGCAGCTACATTTAGAGTAACTTTTTGTGCAGCTCCACGTACCATTCTCTGCACGTTATTAGCTATTTGCATTTAACCATAAACTTTAGCTTTAAAAAAGTTGTGTGGATCGAATGCCGGTGGAAATAATTCACTAGGGCTGTTGACTCAGTGTGTCTCCTCTGTTTCTCTATAGCAGCAAGCAGCACAAGCCTCCATCCTGCCAGTATGGCTTAGCCTTAACATGGAAAGTTCTGGGGGGGAAA
This sequence comes from Eretmochelys imbricata, assembly GCF_965152235.1. Lineage (NCBI taxonomy): Eukaryota > Metazoa > Chordata > Testudines > Cheloniidae > Eretmochelys > Eretmochelys imbricata. The sequence goes on along the minus strand of NC_135598.1, from coordinate 7,711,157 downwards.
CTCTCCTGGTGGAACAAGGGTAGCACAGTTTTCATGGTCTCTCAGTGCAAAGCACAGCAAGTTTCTGATGTGGGAGCTGGAATTGAGACCCTTCAAGCTCATCTCATACAGGCAGAAGTAAACATCCATCACATGGGAGCAGCTTTTGGCTGAATTAGGCTGGATTCAAACTAGCGACCTACAAGCTGAAAGGCTTTGTAGCTCATTAGGCAATATCATGAGGCATCCAGTCCCCCAAGAAGTGCAATATTATACCTTCAAAAATAAGGCTTGCTTTCTGGAATGGTGAGGTAAAATCAAGTTTTGACCTTTAAGGAGTTTACAGGGCAGGGCCTTCTGCTCTCTGGGCACGCAGGCAAAATGTCCCACATGTTGCACTCAGTTTCCTCCAAACACTCTACTAGCAAGTGTCCCACCTTGTTCTTATAGGGACACTGCCTACTCTAATTAAAATACTGTCAAAAACCCAGCCAAACAAATATTAAGTTATAAAATTCACATAGTACGTGCTATCTAATCAAAACCAAAAATCAACTTTCTATGAGCCAAATCCACTAAGATCACCTGGCCTAGTTTACCAGGGGATGCTCCTGATGCTCTATTTATACTAATTTTAACTCTTAAAAGTCTGCTGAACCAGGAAAAAAATTAAGCCAATACTTACTAGTAAAGTCCAAGCAAAGAGGTTATTTGAATGTGGAGCATAGCAGTCTTACTACTTTATATTGCTTCTCTTACTGGAGTACCACTGCAGTGCAAGGCTCTTTAACTAGGGGACATAAGGATCTCAAGGTGAAAAATCTCAAGCATTTCACTTAGTTGCAGTGTCACAAAATTGGTTACTTACATGGTTTCTCTCCTGGGACAGCAGTAATATTCTAAGGCTTTTCACATTTGAGCTTCGGTCCAAGATATCTACTGCTTTATCCAGGTCATCTTGATTTTTTAAGGGAATAGATAACTGCAAAATGTAGAACAAGGAAGAAACTTAATTAACAGAGCCATTAAACTTAACACTGCACATTGTCCAGTCAGATGTTTAAACAAACACTGGAAGATTTAGCGTACGGGATAGGATAACGAAGCATTTAGAGTCTCTTTGGACTTTCATGAAAACTGTTCACGATGCCATCTTTTTGCAATGGGACATTCCTCCCACCCCTTTCCCAATACTGGCTGACCTCACAGAAGATTCCCCATGGGAATGAGCTGCAAAAAGGCTGAGATTTCTACTTGAATTTGCTCTGGGGATCAAAAAACAAACAAACCAAGGTCTGAGCAAGGTCCCTCACTCCACAATGCAGCAGCAGTGTCACAAGGGATACTTGTGAATCCAGGAATAAGGGGGCAGGTGGAAAGTGGACCTCAGGTAATAGACTAATGCAGGGAGGAGGAACACCACTGTTTTTAGCCACATTAGATAGAATTGAGCTCCTGTGGGAGATAATAAAAATGAGAATATGCACCTTGCTACAAAGCTAGGAGGTTAAATCCAGAGGCTCTCTGCAGTTTAGCTCAGGAGTACCTCACTAGGAGGAGAAATGACAGGCAGACAACTGGGGAAGTTCTGGAATGTACCCCACATGCATTTCCTTTATACATAAAGAGCAAAATAGTAACTGCAACCACCTCCTCTCTGGCATCCCCAGTGCCCTCATCATCCCCCTTCCATACATCCCAAAATCCGGCCAATAAATTATCTTCACCTGATAAGATCCACCTCCCTGGATCCTCACTGCTCAAACTTCTTGTCCTTGCCTCCAAGGCCTTACACCGCTCCATCCCAGCCTACATCTGATACCAACTTTTATCAGGTTGCTCTCTAATGCCCCATTTGTCTCCTTCTCTTACTACTGTCTTTTCCCCACAGCACCCCCTTTGTGGCATACTCGCCACCATGCTTCCTGCATTTAACTCCACCTAAAGTGTATGTATGATAAAAGGGAAAGTGAATGGCTCAGAGGAGACATGCAAGAAATGAATCAAGCTAACGAAAAACCCCTTATTCTTTCCTCTCTAGTGCATCTTGTCTACTGTGTCTATCAGACTGTAAACTCTTTGGGGACAGAGACTGTCTTCACTGGGTGTCTTGAACTGCACCAAAACACATTGGTGCTAATAAGCAATCACCATGCCCTGAATATTTACAGACTGTTGCACTTTCATATTTATAAAGAACAGCAACTTTGCCCCAACGAAGGTGCTGGAGAACTATTTGACTTCAAGAATGTCAGTTCATACGCCAGCACTGAGGATCCACTTATTCCTGTTAATTTTTGTGGCATTGTGTTGGTAAGGAACAGATCTAAATTATAAAAAAAATCCCATCCTTTAGGGTGTAGTATGGGAAAGGAAAAAGGGGGAGGGCAGTGACATATTCCAAGAGGTGGGAGACAACAAGGAATTTCAACAGCACCAGCATTTGGAATGGACAGCACAATGGTCACATGACTCCAAATTCCCTCTATTTCCCCTGAAACCCACATCCCCTCCAAAAAACATGTACAGGAGAAAGTAAGATGTCAATTTTTCCAAAGCAAACAGAAATCAATGTGATTTTTGCTTATAGTGCCATTTTTCATCAAGAGCTAACTTGTGCAGTAACTGTTAATTTCAAATGAAATTTGGGAAGTTAAATTCAAACGCAGTCTCTAGAGAAGCCCCTGTGTACTTTTCACACTGCCTGGAAAGTGTCTGTACCTCATTGTTCATGTAGTGGAGATCCAGTGGTTGGCCAAAGGCTGTTTTCACTTTCTGCTGTACATCTTCATATCGCACAGGTCGGACAAATGGAATAATTCTGGAGGGCAAAAAAGACAGTCACTGATTGTCCAAACTAAAACAATTCACTGGCTAACTGATGTGGTCAGAACCAAGTGAACAATTCAAAAACATCAACGCATTAATTCATTCAAATGTTGCACTTTTCTGTCACAAATTATCCTTAACAGGGAGTGATTTTCTCAAATTTATTAGTTGAAATTCATTTAATTGTTTTTGCAAGGGATTCTTGGCTCATAGCTTGCTTGCAAGCGGTTCATTCGGAGTACATATTATAAGTTAGAGCTGTTTGACAGGACACAGTATGTTTCTGTTCCCTGATTAGATAAATATGTAACTTACACTGGTGGAATATCTCCCTCTACAGGCTGCTCCACGTAAGAAGATGAGTCTACTATAGCTGCCAGCTAAATGAGTTATCTCCTTAGCTCAAGTAGAGACTCACATTTGGTTCTGAAGGTCACAAGTTCAAGTCCTGCTGAAGGCCAAGATTGATGCTAAAAGTGAAATGACTCAGTGTCTGGTGCAAATACTCAAGTTTATGAATTTCAGACCTACTTCCTGATATTTTCCAATATTTGCTTATAATTAGCCATTTCCACAAACATTCCCACAAGTAAGCTTGTTCCCTGGAAGTGTTTTCTTGCCTCTAACAGAGAAGGACACAAGCACACTTGATTTAAGTGAAAAACCCAGATTCACAGAAATTGCTTTTCACCCTGCTTTGGCCATCCAGAGCATCCAAGTCCCAAGATCTTGAATTGCAGCACCAGCAACTGCTGTGCAGTCTTTGCTGCCACTACTCAAACACTTGCAATATTCCAAGTTTCTGTCAATGAATATAGCTGGATTTAACTGAGGCTGGACAACGTTGACCATTATTATTTGTATTGTTGTAGTGCCTAGGAGCCCTCATCATGAGCCAGGAAGCCATTATGCTAGGAGCTGTATAGAAAGAACAAAACATTTTCAGTTTTGTGCTAAACAAGCCTGATACTTCAAAGTTTAAAGGTGGCCAACCACACTGGACAGGAAGGACACCCCTCATTTCACTGTGTCAAATATTACACAACTGGCCAGGTACATGGTGGGGTTTTGTTCAGTTACCTCTGAACTGGCATGGGAAGTTTTATACTCCTATGTTCCAAATAAAATACTGTAAAATATATGACAGACTCATACTCCACGTACTGAAAACATCCTCTCAAATCTCCCAAGAGCCAATATAAATAATAAACATTTAAAAGGAGCACCACCAACACTTTCCTTGTGTACCTATAGGTAACGTGCCTCTGGACAGCTCTGTCAACATGGATATTAGGAGTCCAGTACCAAACTAGCTTTAGCCTGTCAGTAACCTACACAAATGACTAGAATATATATTAATCTGCTTAGTTTTCCCTGAATACAACCCTCTTGCCATACCAAGATCCTAGTTACAACATTCAGCCATTTCGCCCTCAGTCTCATTTGAAAAGGAAATTTAAAACCCAAAACTACGTAAACAGCCAGAAGCAATCCAAACCAGTCAATGGTGTGGCTACTTGTGGGGGACTGTGCATGACCCTGTGGCATAGTCGTGCTTCCAAGGACTGCAATACAGCTTTCCTTGTTGAGTATTATTATTGTTTCATTTGCTTTGAATAGGAACTAGAAAGGTTTCAGGCAGCAAGGTAACAGGTAACCTCAGTGCTGATTCTATAAAAGTGTTTCTTTTGTTGGAATGTTCTTGCTGTTGAAAGTTGTCAAGTACTCAGCAAGTCATATATCCCAACAACACTACATTAAGGGACTATTTTTCCTCTATCCAGTGGAAGGATCAATGTTGTGAAGCTCTGTGCTACATCAGGACTCTAGCTCTATTTACATCAACACTAAGCAACTGTGCATGTCAAGTGAAGGCCTAAAGAATGGCTCTCTCAACTCCCTTAAAACATTTAACCCCTTCACTGGCATTCTCAGGACATTCATGTGTCAACAGAACATCAACCCATTTTAATGCAATGTCAGGACACATGAGGCAAATGCGTTTCCCAGACATAACTTAGGAGTCATTCAGCACAAGAAGGCATAAAGACATACCTGCGGTGGGGAAGGAAGTGGAGAGTTCAACTGGCAAGAGTACAATTAACCGGCCCTTCTCTCTACCCAACCAGTCCACAGAGGATCCACCAGGGATGCTGGGTCCCCAGCAGCCTGCCCTCTCCATTCCACATGGGCCAGGCTGTATGTTTGCCCCTGTCTCTCCAACTACATCTGCTTCTGGGCCTTGCTACCCCTCCCACCAGATTCCTCTCCAACTTTTCTATTCCCTTTCCTTCCACCCATCACTCTCCACACTCCTTTGTTTCCCCAAACCAGTGATTCTCAACCTACTTACCATAGTGGGTCACATCCAATACCATCTGTATGGCCCTAAGGAGGTCAGCTGATCAACCCTCTTGATGGGCTGATGGGCCACAGATTGAGAACCACTACCCGAAACCCACTAGGGTCCTCCTCCATAAACAATCATAGAACTAAACCCATGCCCTTAGCTTACATGTTGTACCCCTTCCCCCCACCCTTTGTTTAGATGATTTGCTCTTAGGTGCAGGGACTCTTGTATGTGTCTGGACAGCACCCAGCACATTCTGAGAGTTAGTCTAATACAAATCTGATGGCTGCTCAGCTTCCTGCTGTTACATGAAGCAAGTTAGTGTAGCTCCTAGAGGATGGAAGTCCACATCACAGCCACCACAACTATTAGCACTAATTGGCAACCCTGCTGTCAGCCTTCAAGGGAAAGTACTGAATAGGCCACTGAGCTCCTGTCCTATCCCTAGAGGCAATACCCTTCAGATGAGGGTAGAGACATGTTGCTTGGGAAGCTCCAGTTTTCACTGCTTGTGCTTACTCGCCCTGTGATACTGGTCTCCAACACTATCAATCCAGCAGATTTCACCACCACTAGATACCCTTTAAGTATATAGAGGTTTTGTTTTAATAATTCCTAACTTCAGTCTGCTTCCTCAGCCCCTTGCTACTAGACCTACAACGTTTAGCTATTTAGAAATAGCCCTTGTTAAAAAAGGCAGCCCACAATAACATTTTCTGCATATTACCAAGAAACCAATCCATGAAATTATAGTACTTTGGCACTGGGCAAATGTAACTTGGCTCCCAGCTGCAGTGAAGCCCCTTATAAAGGCTTCTATTCTACACACACAGCACGAAAAACACACAAGATTTGTGGCACCCGAAAACAGCTCTATTAGAGGAGTGCACAGTTTTTAAACTAACACAAAATCATGGAGTTCAGGGTTTCAGGAGTCCATTCCTGCCTGACCACCTTAAATATTTGTGGTTAGATCTGGCAGCTTCTCTGAAATGAAACACACACACTTACATTCTCAGTGCAAGCCTTCTGTCTGTAACTGCATGCCACTTTGGGAATGGGGAATTAGGGCAAGCGTAACTGCATAATTAGACTAACACACAATCAAGCTTTTCATTTCAAAGTTACTTAAAAAAACCACTTTCTGCTTCCCTGAGCTCTGTGCCACCTTAAATACAAGCACTTGGGAAAGAGATGTGAAAGACAATAGCACTGTTGATGAGGTTCCACTTCCGAAGTTACCTTGTCACAACAATGTATATCGCAAAATATTGTGGCATGTCGGACAGTGGCTCTGTTGTACTCCACAGCATTCCTGTGTGACACCTGAAGTCAACTCATGTCAGCTCTCTATTAGGAATGCAGTAGATCATGACTATGACTACTTTTGGATTTTCTCTTGGTGTACCAAAAAGATTAGTGTGTTGTCTGCAGGAATTCAGGCATACAGTGAATTTTGAGAGTCGTATGATCCAATGGCTTAAAAAAAAAGTTTTTTTGAATGAAATGAAATGAAATTGTTGACTCTTCCCTGCCATCTTCTCCACTGTGTGTATTGTCAAGGAATTAGATGTAGTGTTATCAATTGGGTGAAATCTTATTCTGAGTTATATTAAACCCCCACTGAGATTGGTAGGTTTAATTTACCCTTCAATTAACATAATTGTAAGCATAAGCCAAATGTAAGACAACACCCAGAGGCTTTTGGCTGTGTACTGTTTTGGGTAGGGGTTTGGGAGGAACACAGAAACTGAGGTCAGATAGGAAGACAGACAGCCGGAAGGAGCATGGTGGCTGACCCTGGATGAAACCTGAGAAGAGGTTTTTGGGTCACGGGTGCACGCTAAAAGAGTGCTCTTGGTCCTGTGAACAAAAGAAGCTGTTTCTTACTATTTGATTCCTCCTGTGTTCAGAGACACAGGACTTTGCACACTTCTTGTAAATAAACAAGATTGCTCCAAAGAAAACACTAGACTATCAGCAAAAAGAAAAGGAGGACTTGTGGCACCTTAGAGACTAACAAATTTATTTGAGCATAAGCTTTTGTGAGCTACAGCTACATCTCACAAAAGCTTATGCTCAAATAAATTTGTGAGTCTCTAAGGTGCCACAAGTCCTCCTTTTCTTTTTGCGGATACAGACTAACACGGCTACTACTCTGAAACTAGACCATCAGCTTCTACTTCCAGCAGGAACATCCCCAGGGCCCTGAACTTTGACTAGCTGCTTGGATTGAAAAGGGGCAACAGTATTGTCTCTCCTGTACTCCTAGGACAACAAAACTGAAACAATTTCAAGATTTATCAACAGCTTAAAAATGTTAGCACAATGTTCTTTAACTGCAATAACACTCCTCTCTCTCTCTATGGAATCACACATTTTAAAATGCTTAAGTTGTCTGTGTACAAGGTAATTTATCCCAACAAAACATTCTTGTGTCCCAAGAAAGTAGGAACTACAGGACTTCACTAAGTTTTAATTGCTGGAAGTTATACTGTACACATGGAAATGCCTTAAAGTATTAATTCTGGGGTTTTGTAAGTCTTGCAAAATCCAGCATTAGAATAAAAGTTAATGAAAACTTGTCAGTAAAGAGTATTTCCCCTGTGGTGTCTACCACTCACAAACTGCTGTACAGTGATAATGGACATCAGAAAGTGAAGCACTGGAAAAAATGAAACTGACCAAGCTAGTTTCACTATCCTGAGCTAAGTAAAACAAGTAGTAACACAAACAAATGAAAAAATAGAGACTGCCAACTGGAAGTCACTTCAGGCTAGAATGACTTATTTTTTTCTTGTTACTATAATATGTAAATTGACTAGAACTAAAAGAGTAGAGAAAAAAATCTCTATTTTAAGTTTCTTTTGTGCAATGGACAGTACTTTGTGTATAGACAATTTCACTGTTTGCCCTGAATAGTCAGTTTCTTTTTGTAAGAGTCTTTCATGCAGCAACAGGGAAGAGAAAAAAAAATTAAAAATAGAAAAATAACTGCACAGCCATAAAATTCGGCAGGGAAACTCCAGGCAGGTATGAAACCTGAAACTACTCTAAACAGCTAGCCAATTGTTAAAAAGAGGTTCAAATATATATTTAAAGGATACATCAAATTAAGTTTTTAGTTTTTACTATAATGCAATAACTTAACTTGACATCGTAAGAATGATTTTTCTAGAGAAAGCAAAAGGGTCCAAATATGTGAGTAATGACATCCCCATGAAACCTAACTTTCTTAATCAGAATCCTGATTAAGGAGGTTTGAGAGTTCTCCTCCAAAATACTGCTACATACAAAGAACTCAGTCCTGCAACCTTTACTTAAGTCATCCTTACTTACTCAAAGGTCCCACTGAAGTTAATGAAACCAACCTAGTTACACGAATAAAGGTTGCAAGACCATGACTGAAGAAAGTCACTTATGTGGCATTCCTTTGCTTCTTTATTATTTCCAAAGGCAAGCCACTTCAGCAAAATAAGAGTGTTGGGGGTTACAGACAGGGGTGATGCATGCAATCTCCATTTTCTTTAACAGTGGTTATATAAATCACAACACATCACACGGGCCCAATTCAGTAAGGTACTTCAAAACATGTGTAACTAAGGGCATAAGTAATCCTATTGGCTTCAGTGGGACTGTGCATGTACTTAAGTACCTTACTGAATCAGAGCCTAGGAGAGGAGAGTTCCTCTCCATTTTTCAAGCTGAGCCACTGTACAACCTGGCTTGTCAGTCCCAAACACAGGGATGCCCAGCAGCACCCCAGTGAGGCATTCTCCTTAAGATTTTATTAACAAGTTTTTAATACAGGTTCACAGATTGAATTAACCTCTAAACATGTTTTCCAATTATGACCAAAACAAACTAGGAGAGGGTGAATCTAGAATATACACAGACAAGTTCCACTGGGGCAACTGGAACTTGGTTTTCACCCAAGTCACCTACTGTAGGATTTGCCAATATTGTGCATCCATGGGTCCCTTTTCCCAGCCAATGATGCCGAAATAGAGGCACTGCAACCGTATTACAGCTGCTCTTCCAAAACATGGGACACTTGCAACACTGTATCCTGACTCTGGTTTGCCCAGGCAACCACTAATCAACCTAGTGATTTCTAATTTAAGCTTCCCGAGTTACAAGTGTGTGTCGAGGGGCAGAGCGGATATCCATACCTTCTTCCAAAGGAGCCCCTCTGAGCAAGATAAACGCTACTGACAGAACCAGAAGGTACTAGGACTGTGGCTGCAAAAAGAGGACCTCAAGGAGGTGAAAGTGGAAAAAAAATAGGGGGTTGGGGGAGCACTGAGGAGAGAAAGGGAGAACTCAAGAATCCCAGCAGGAACCACCCTTTGCCCCACCCTGGGTAAAGCATTCTCTTTAGGTCAGAGTAAGCCATTTTAGAAATCAGAAACCCATGTAAGATCAGAGTCATAACGGCATGCACCATGTGGAATTCCTGTGAAGTCCACATCCATTTAGTCTGACTAGCGTACTTTATCAGACACACTATATACGAGAACACTGAAGGTAAAAACTTACCGTCTTTCCCCATTATGTTCAAACTTTATCCTTACATCAATCTGCCCAAGAGAGACGAAACAGAAGATTAGTCCATCATCAAATTCTTTGGCTTATTTCATAAGTTATAACAATGTGTACAATGAGGATCTGTGAGACAAAATATGAATTTGTTCTCTGTTCTCACTCGTGTTTAATACGTTATGATTTTCAACCCTCTCCCCACTTTAGTCCCAGAAAAAGCCCTAATTTTCCAGTACTCAGGCCGCTTCTTATACCATAAGTTCTCACCTATTTGACGTCAAATTATGAAGCCTTGCTTCTGGCAGCATTCATCAGAAACCACCAGATTGTCCGTCTATTCTGCCCCACAATAGGTGTGGCCATTGAAGCACTATTTTTGTTGGCCCCTTCCTCCCAACTCATTCCACCCACGCAGAAGCATTCTTCAGCTAGTGTCTTTCTCCCAGTATTACCACCTGCAGACTAGGAATTTATAAGCAGCATTAATCTTGTAACATCTCAAACTCACTATCTGATGGCTTATGTAAAATGAGATGTGTATCTGATACATACAAGCCAGTTAAGATGGATTTGACGCTGTTTTGTACCACCACAGCAACACAAAATAGTCAGGAACATATCTGACTCTTAATTTTCAATTGACATAATAGCTTGGTTTTCTTTTTTAAATATATATGCAAATTTGCCAAGTAAACTTCTAGGACACAAAACTGATATGTGACTGGCATAGTTATCAGGATATACGTATTCTATTTTTTCCTCTTCTATCAACACTCACAGGAAGACTGGGCAGATAAGAGGAGGACTTCATAGGTGTAATATGAGCAGGTATGTGGGGAGAGCACAGAGGGGGGATGACAGGGGACTTGAGCACCAACAGGAGCTAAGGGAAGTGTGGGGAAGCAGCCACATGCAAAGAGAGCATGAGATGGTGACAAAGGATGTGAAAGGGTGGGGACTGTGGGGAGTGAAGGAGCAGAGAGATGGTCCCATGCACCAGAAGGGAAGAGTGTGTTCATTTTGTCTAGTTACCCACGGATGATGCATGGAGCTAGCATGTGGCCGTGGAACTTTTAAAGAGCAGCGACAGATGTAGGAGGTCACAGTAAATACTATAAGACGGGGGAGGATTTGCCATTTTATTTGTAAATAGACATGAAATCCCTGCTTTAAGATAAACATAGCCTCTATGATGAAGTCACAACCAATACTTTCATAATACAAGTATGTCATCATTTAAAGTGTAGAAGGAAAGGAGGACTTGTGGCACCTTAGAGACTAACCAATTTATTTGAGCATAAGCTTTCGTGAGCTACAGCTCACTTCATCGGATGCAACAGTGTAAAAGGTTTCCCATTCATGTTATCCAAGTGCCCACCAATGTGGTACCTGTGCACTAAGCTGTAAACTCCGAGGATGCTAGACAGCACAGGGAGTGAAAGTACAGCACATTTAACCACTAGAGAACAAAGTTCAAGTTCCAATTTAGATCACAAAGATAAAAACTAAAAAGGAAAAGAAATCTGCTCTCATAAGGTATTATAATTTCTCCTGCACAACCCTAAGCGATTAGAGTGGATGAGGCCAGCTGTGAAAGCCTTAAAGACAATAGGCAATCATATCTAGGAACTGAAAAAAAAAGTGGGTAGGAAATGCTCTTTAAGGTAGAGGAAATATCTGGCAGACCCAGTGGTCAAGAAGGCAGTTCAAAGAGACCCATACATTCACTGCCAGTACACAGTATTCTTGCAGAAGTCCTGTAGGTGCATAACTGTTCATGACAAATGGGCTTCCTGACCAGAGGAACAATGATCTTGCAGCCAAAGTAATTTACATATAACTTTCCTAAAGTCTGCTCAGGCATGGGAGGAGTGCAAGGGGTGTGCTCCCCACACTGGCCCTACAGGAGCTGAATTAGGCCAGGTGGGCCCAATCAGCTAATTAGACTGCAAACCAGGGAGCTTTATGCTGGAGACAACTAATTAGAGAGAAGCTCACCTGGAAGGGACAGGTGGGGCTTTTACAAGACAGAGGAAACTGGAAGTAGAGCAGGTGGCTAGGAAAGGCTGTAGTCACTCCTTGGGAACAGGGAGGAGTGTTTGAAGGTTGCGGAGAGAAGTTGCCTAAAATTACTCTCTGGAGAAGGGAGTGAAGAGACTGGCAAACCCAGAGGAGTACGGAGGGATATAGGAGAGATGGAAGCAGCTCAGGGAAAAGCAGCAAGGTGCAGGGAACAGACCTTGGCTGCTGTGTAGAAGACCCCTTACCTGGAACCCAGAGTAGAGGGTGGGCCCAGGTTCACCTGCCAGCCATTGCGGGAGTGGCACTGTGAAGCAGAAGACTGCTTGAGACTGTTGGAGAGCAGGAACCTTGACGCACTCCCCCCCCCCCCCCCCGAAGAGGACAGCTGTGGCTCCTGAAAGTGGCTACAGAGGAGAAACTGACCGGGTGTAACCACTGGAAGGAGTGTAGGCCTGACTGATCTAATCCCCAGGGCTGCCAGGAGGCGGTGCCATCCAATGGTAAGTAGACCAACCCATGGCTGGGAAGGATGAATTTTATGCACAGGGTCATCAAAAGGGGAACTTTGTGTATTTACTCCAGTTCAGCTGCCTAATCAAGGAAAAGGAGGGCAGAAACTGTGAAAGAATGATGGGTTATTAAAGATGTTTTCCAGCTGACTGGGTAAGAATACATAATATGTATTTTATAAAAGTCTTTTAATGGCATAATGTACAGAGGGATAACAAATAAGAATCCAGTACACAACTAAGACATTGGGGTAACAACAGAATGACAACAAAAAGAGGGTGGGCATGTAACCTCAGCCTTGGGCAGTGTGGCTTGGGCTTCAGACTTGCTGGGGGCAGTGCCAACACCAGCCTTGGTGACCCCATTAAAATGGGGTCCCAACCCACCATTTGAGAACCCCTGCTCTAAAGGATAGGCGTTTAAGAAAGCTAAATGTCCTAGGGTTTGATCCCCACTAATAACCCAGGGCGGGGAAAATTTTATGCTGGTTACTGAAATGTAGCCTCCCTGGGGTGAAAGGATGGTAGCTGTATAGACAGTCAACAGTAATGCTGCACAAAAGTGCATGAAAGTAAAGAACACCTCTAAAGGGCATTTAAGAATTGGATTGCTTTACTGGCTTCCCTTTTAAGTGTTCCTCAGACACACAGGCTGAACTAATCCTTTCTCAGCATGTCAGTATTATCCCTTCAATACCTTCCTGAGCACTGTGGGTTACTTAAGACTTCTCCAGACACACTTGACTCCTCATTAAGGTTGGGATGAAGATCTCAGAATTTATCTGTGTTTCAGTAGAACTACATGGAGCTGAAAGTCTGTTAGAGGCTAAACTTAGGAACTACAGATCCATGGACAATTAGTGACAGTACAGGAAATACTGGAAAAGGGAGCTGGATTCCTGGTAATTACTTACTGTCCTTGGCAATATGACCCTAAAAGAGCAGTAGACTTCTGGATACACAGGCAGAAAATCCATAGACTTATCACTCAAGACAACATTCATTGTGAAATACACGTAGCTTGGACAGTAGCTTAGTTAAGAAAGTTGTATCTACTGCTCATACGGGCAATGAACAAAGCCAATGTTTCTTCACCCTGTGGGCCTCCACAGAGATACTAGATTAAATTGTGGGAGGGAGGTGTGTGCCACAAGCAGAGGAGAGTCACAAGGTTGAGTGAAGCAGCATGACCCCAAATCTAGTCTGACTCTCTGCAAAAAATACGCTGCTATGGGCGAAGCACTGGCTAGTTTCTTGAAATCTATCCTCCCTGTTCTAGTGACTATTCCACAGGGGAACAGGACTACAGGCTCAGGAAGCAACTCACTGGCTCACACCATCTATGCTCTCACAACAAAGAGCTTCCTATAGACTCCCCTATCCTATGCTGCATGTAACACTGTGATGAGTGAGCGAATGGGGAGGGGGGGGAAATGAAAAGACAAAACAAAAATAGGATAATATGCACAGGGAGACAGAACGGAGACAAACGAGTGGAAAAAGGAAGAGACGGACATGGTCACCATTGTGATATGGCAAAGCACAATGGGATTCTGGGAAGGGTCACTCCATCTATCATAACGGAGGCTCAGACAAAAAGCTGAATGCCACTGGACTAAGCACTAGCTTAAGAGAGGCACAGTTCATTAAGACACTTCACAAAAAGTCTTGAGACTTACATCCCCAATCCTAAACCTCTTCTGAGCAGAGCACTAATTGTGCACAATGGGGTGAAGGTTTTGTATGATGGACAAATCAGGTGTAGGTCAAGAAACCACACCATGTTCATTCCCACTTCCTGAATAAGCCAGGATTTGATCCTTGGCCTCCATAGCAGAAATGACCACGAACTAACCCTTACCCACTGAGCATCCCTTGCTTGGGAAATACAATTACATGAAAAACAGACCAATGAATTTGCCAAGTATCAGAGACCCAAGTATGACAGCCAGTCTGACTGTGTCTGCCTAAGAAATAATGGGTGTTGACTACATTTTGGTAACTAGGTGTTGAACTCTGATCCCACACCAGCAGGACAACAGAGTTCAATGCTAATTGGGGAGGCTCACTAGCATTGTTCATCTCTAATTGTAGTAAACCACATCTGATTATACATTTCATCAGGGTCAACCACACTTAGCTATAATGAGTGTTGAACTCTTTTGACCTTCCCCACATTATTGAGGCAATATATCCAATACTGAGAGGTCAGGGGCAGGAAGGAACTTAACTAGATTTAAGTAACAGCCTCAAAGCTTAAACCAGATCCACTCCACTAAAGTCATTTGACCATCTGTCATTAAGCCCAGGTGACTTGAATTAATTCTCTGAAAGTGCTGGACAAATATTTGCACATTAAAAGCCTGGGGGGTATTGTGGAGTTTGCACTGAAATGGCATTCACCCAAATAGCACACCATACAGGTGGAATTTCTAGGTTAATTTGTTCTTCAAGACTCATGAATTCAACCTTATCAGAGACAGATAAGACCTATTTGGTTATCTTGTCCTCCTCTCCTTCTGCTAAGCCACCAGTGCAGGATTCTTCCCTACAAAATCCCCAGAGCTTTGTCTAGATTAGTTTTTAAATGATTCAACTAATGGGACTTCCAGCACTCCCCTGGGGAAGGTACATTCTACAGCTACAAGACAAAGGCAATAGAAAAAAAAAAACTTCACCACCTTCCCATACCTGCTTAAATGAGCTCTGTAAAGGTCACTGAGCATGAACATGCTCTTAATTTATAATTGTTAATACTGAAATGGAAGCCAGTTTTCTTACCGGAATTTTTTTTTCTTCTACTGCACAGGCACACTGGTTTGTTATTGTAGGGTTGCTCAGGAGGGCTGGACTGCTGGCATTATGTTTTTTCTTAAAAGAAAAATTAACGTTGGTTTATAAAAAAAGAAATAAAAGGTGGACGGTGCAAGCTAAAACAAGAAAGCCACTCAGTAGAATTTTCAGCCAATCTACCCAGATAATGTCTTTCCACATACACTTAGGGGAGGCAGATCATTGAGCTGCTCTGACCAATCATCAAAACATTGCCTGCTTTAGTCCAATAGAAGGAATAAAATAACCCAAAGTGAACCTAAACCAGTGACCTAATCCAAATTAGGAGAGTATAAAGCCCATGAAGTAGGCACATCCCTCTGCAATGCCAGGACTTGCATAAAATACTGGTGCCCTATTGCAGTTGAAGCAAATGGACCCACTTCCACTCTAGTCTAATCCCTTGTGTGAGGTCATAATTGTCAATCTCCATTAAACAATCCTTCACCTGTTTGTTGGAATGAGCAGTGTCTTTATTCTTCATGGTATCAAAGCCAGGCAGCCTGTGACGCCGGCCCATTTGGAGCGCAACCAAGTCCTTCATGATGGAGTTCAATGCCTCCTCCTCCTCATCTGCAATCGACAAGAAGGAAGTTATTTTGGTGAGTATCAGTTAGGGAACTTTCAGGAATTCAAACTAGTGTTCCTCTGGCTGAGAGACCAGATTTTTTTTCCCCAAGTGCACAGAGTACATCTTCATTCACAACCACTAACCCCCATGACACCTGTATGAAGTAGACATGCATTAGCCTAATTTCAGAGGCAGGTAAATGGAAGGGTAGAGAGTTGTCTAATGTCATAAAGCAAGTCTGGTCAGAGCTAGAATTAGAATATGGGAGTTCCTGCCTCCCAGGACCATGTCCAGTTCACCCAGCAAAATCTGCTAAAGAGTGATTTAGGTCACTTAGAAGAATCAGCTGTAGGTGTTTTGTTGCCCAGGAAAACTGGCAAGCATCCGTCCCCTTCCAACCTTACATTCTGCTACCCCAGAGAGCCTTCACTGCTTGATGATGGAGCTAGCCCTGCACAACAGCAAGAAAGGAACCAGCCAACCAATTATTCTGAATTATTAGTAGGTCTCAAACATTTGTGCTGATTGTCAAGGGCACATCTCCCTATATCCCCAAAACAAGGTTCACAGAACAAAGGCATCAGAGTAGCAGCCGTGTTAGTCTGTATTTGCAAAAGGAAAAGCAGTACTTGTGGCACCTTAGAGACTAACAAATTTATTAGCGCATAAGCTTTCGTAAGCTATAGCCAAGTGAGCTGTAGCTCACGAAAGCTTATGCTCAAATAAATTGGTTAGTCTCTAAGGTGCCACGAATACTCCTTTTCTTTTTGCGAATACAGACTAACACGGCTGTTACTCTGAAACCTGTCTTTATAAACCATAACACCCTCCACCCAGGTACAGTCAAGCAAACAGTGAGGCTGCTAAACTATATCCGCTATATTCCATTTTCACGTAATTACAACTGTCAGGAAAAAAAATTGACCTTTTGGGTTAAAAGTTCTCATGTAACCAGTAAAATGTAGTCTTCCAGAGCCTGTCTGAATTTAGGACTGAGGTGAAATGGCAGAGCTGTGTGGAAAGCATAGAACTGGAATATAAGGAGGTACTGCAGGAGTTAGCTAGACACCTGCTTAGTCTATGCCAAATCATTCATTGAAATTAGTCCCTTGCTTTCAATATCAACTAAATATTGTAGAGAAAGAGTTGTATATGGCATGTGAACTTTTGCTCAAACTAGTTACTGGCTTATTGACTTCATTTCTGAAGCACTATGTATTCTGAGCAAAAAAGCATCGGATGTTATCAGTTACACAATCCTGTCATTGGCACATGTGTACATACTATATTCTTGGACTGTTGTATGTCTAGCTTATCAAAACTCTGGTGTTTGTTTCTTTAGACACTGTATCCAGTTAAATCTCCTCTAATAGGAGTGTAACCTCATTATAAAAGCTGAGCCAAATATAAACTCTACTTTGAACAAACTGAAAAGAATGTGTTGTTCTCTATGGAGTCTTGCAGAAAATTGGGGAGGGGATAGCGGGAGAGAGAGTTGGATGAAGAGAAACCTACTCATGTAGGTTTCACATTTGGCAGTGTTATAAGAAATACTAAATAAACTGACTAGTCTTTAAGGTGCCACAAGTACTCCTTTTCTTTTAACATAAACAGACAAGGTTATCAAGCTTTTCTATTTAATTTTAGGCTGTACTATTTTAAGATCTGTCATAAACCTGAGATTAGTTACCTAGATATGCAGACCTTGATATGCAATTTCTCCTCCTTCCCAAAGTACGTAGAGCTATCAGTTTATAACGTGGTTAAATTAAAATTTACAGCTCTCTGGGGCTAATTTAACAATTTTAACAAAACCAGAGTTAAAAATAAAAAACCCAGTTAAAGAAAGTCAGGTTTTGTTTTTTTTTTAAATCCCACTCTGGATGCATGTTGTTGCTCTAGGATATTGATTTATATAAGTACAAGCCTAACAAAGTCTTAGAATCAATGGGAACATGAGACATTTCTGAACATTACAGTATATAGATGTTTCTCAGGTATATATAATTGTAAAAAAACCCAACTTATTTGATGAAGCAAGGGTGCACATTTATTCCTCATTTCATGTTACACACTTGATCACAGATATTTATTCCTGAATTTAGGTTACTTGTTATAAAAAGACAGGTCACTAATTGACTTACTAATAACAAAATGAAGAAGTTAGATTATTATGCCCAAAGGAGGTGTATGTGGAGTGAATACATCAGACTTTTCCAAAATTTAATATAAACCATTATGAGTTCAAAGCAAAAGAGGGAAATTTATGTATTTGTAACAAAGCACCATCCAAAAGCCCCAATCAGGGTCACACAGTTCCTGCCCTGGGATTTCCAACAGCACTCAGCATTGACCTAACTCTGCTCCAATTCATGTTACTGGTAAAGCTTCTACAGACTTCAGCAAGAACAGTTAAGCCAATGTTAGGAACCCCTAGGAAAGAGATAGCTAAGACAGAAAATATCATAATGCCACTATTTAAATTCATGGTACACCCACACCTTGAATAGTGTGTGCAGTTCTGATGGCCCCATCCCAAACAAGATATATTAGAATTGGAAAAAGTATAGAGGGGGCAACAAAAATGATTAGGGGGTATGGAGGACAGATTAAAGAGACTGGGACTGTTCATCTTAGAAGAGACGACTAAGGGGGAGTTATAATAGAGGTCTATAAAATCATAAATGGTATAGAGAAAGTGAACAGGGAAGAGTTTATCCCTTCATATAATATGAGATCTAGAGGTCAACCAATGCAAATAATAGGCAGCAGCAAGTTTAAAACAAACTAAAGGAAGTACTTGACACAAGGCAGTCAACCTATAGAACTCATTGCCAGGGGATGTTGTGAAGGCCAAAAGTATAACTGGGTTCAAAGAGAATTAGACAAGTTCATGGAGGATAAGACTATCAATGGTTATTAACCAAGATAGTCAGGGACAAAATCCCATGCTCTGGGTATCCCTAAACCTCCAACTGCCAGAAACTCAGACTGGACAACAGGTGTTGGATCACTCAAGCTGCTGTTCTATTTACTCCCTCTGAAGCATCTGGCACCAGCCACTGTAGGATGACAGGATACTGGGCTAGATGGACCACTGGTCTGACCCACTATGGCTACTCTTATGTTCTCCCCCACCAGAGTGCATTACGCCAGCCGCCACCATGTAGACTAGCCCATGGTGTATCTCAATATAGTCTAAGACTAAAACCTTACAGTCTATGCAATAATTTAAAATTAATGCACCCTGAAAGTTGAGAATCAAGTATCAAATGTAATGAAATTAAACCATAACTGTTCCCTCCTGCCTAAGTGGATCTCCTTTCTTCCATATTGAAAAATAAGGATTTTCTGTAATCAAATTTGCTTACATTTTGCATTTGACAGCACTTTGTGTACAGTTAATTTTACTGCTTCCCTTATACAATCAATCGCTTTACCCCTGTTAGCGCAGGTGTTTCACACACCAATAAAGAGGAGAAAGTTTAAAACTAGAAAAATGTGATTGTAAAACCACAAGAAAACCTATGGGACTGGGATACTACCTGAAAGTACAGCCAACTGCACAGAGGTGGCTAGGGCCCACAGGGATACAAACGCTAAGATCTACTATCAGAGTTTGCGGTGCGTGCCCGCATAGTAATGCTGTTATACCAACGCTGACTGTGGATATCATGGTATCACCCATAAACACAGCCACATTAAATGATTTATGTTTCAAGTGGTCTCCAACCTGGTGGTCTTTTTAAAGAGTACTAGAGAACTGGGCTGGGAAAGGAAATTTCATGTCTTGGATTTGTCCATTGCCTTTATAACAAAAGTGTTAAATGTGATATAGTCAATATTCTGACACATTCAAGTCCAATCCTGCAAATTTGAAACCAGTCCAGAGCACTCAGCCCCTTTCAAGTTCAGATGCTGTACTGCAGTTTTAACAGTAGACTGTTTATTTTGATATCCTTCACAGACACATAATGATCCCAAAGTCAAATAAGTGAGACTGCTGAAAACATTCAGCCAAGTAGGCAATTTGGTTGGCTGAATGCTCCCTAGTGCTATAATACATGATACACTGTTTTGTTTTTTTTTAAGTTCATATTGGTGGCATCTGATCTTCATTTTTCACATCAATCTCCATTTTTACAGCAAACTGAATATTTGATTTTAACTCATTTTATATCAAAGTGTGGCTTCAGTTAAGGTCTGTATGGCAATGGAAATACAAATTTGAAAGACTGTTTCTTTTATATAGGTCAACAGGTACTTTATGATCAAGATTTTACAGCCTCAGCTTTAAAGAAAAAGTAATATTTGCAGCACTATCAGTTTTATGGCACAATGCAGAAGTTAATACAAATGAAATCTAAGCAACTTTGGAAGAGCACTGAGACACCCTGTTTTGCTAGGTCTCCAGCAGGTCTGGGAAACACAGTTCTGCTTTGTACGGGAAAGATGTTGTCCAGGAAATGCTTTTCATGTTTTAAAAACTACACTCCAGGATGTTATAACATTGATAAAGGGGAATTACTACTTACAAGGAAAGTTATTCCTTGTGTAAAGCATTTATTTCAGTTAAAATTCACTCAGACCTGCGTAATAAACCAAGTCAGCGAATTTGCTATGGCAGGGATGGAAATAGTTTAAAACAAAATCACAAAGTTCAACAAACAAAGCATAGAAGCATCTGCACATTGGTTAAAAACAGGAAGCCTGTAAACCCCTATAAACAAGTTTGCATGGTATGAGAACAGGAGGGATGGTGACAGAGTAGTGTCTGCTGTTTATTTGTAAGAAAGAAGCACACTTTTTAACACAGAGGCACCTGGTTAGTTTGATCCAATGACTGGGAAACTCATGGCAATCAATGAATTTTACAAGTTAGAAATACCAAAATACAGCCTAAAGCTTTTTTTCATTGAAGTGTAATTTGCAGTCCTTCAGTGCACATGGGTCAGTGTACCCTAGGGTATTTTGTAAAAGTAAAGTATTAATGATACAAAATTTCACTACATGTTCAGGGTCTGTTTTTACAACATGTCTGTACAGCATGTAGCATAAAGGCCTCAATCCCCTGATTCAGACCTCTGGGCACTATTGTAATGCTACTAATAGTACAACACAGCATTAGAGAAGTTCTATGGTAATTCGTTAATCTCACTATCAGAGGCTTATGTCTTCACAGTTGCCAGCGTCTTCAAAATTTGCAACTCACTTGCCTTACAAATGTCAAAAGCCAGAGCTCCTCTATGTGACTGCAAGGCACAGAAAAAACTGGGACTCCCTATTCTAAATTCTAACAAAACGGTTAAGAATTGAAAACTGGTTGTAAATGGCAGACTTATTCCTTCCCCCTCCCCCATAATGCAACAGTGGCTGTCAATGCAGCAAAGCCTAAAAGCTCTGCTTACGGGTAAGTGTGTGAGCCAAGGGAAGGAAATGACACAGGCAGGAAAAAAGCAGATTGAGGGAAAGACTCAACTGCAGCTGGGCCTGCAATGAGTATTTCAGTCTTGGTCTAGCACAAGCCCTTCAATCTCAACACAGCTCTCCCCACTGCTTCTCAAATATATGCACATGTTTCTCTTTAAACAAAAGCAGTATCAGCTTCTCCCACACTGCTGAAAAGCCCTGTACAGAAATTAAATTTAGTGGTAACCTCCTATAAAGTGCAAAAGAATCAACTTTAATGCACTTCAGTACTGTTAATGGAGTTACCTCAAATTGCAACACTAATATCCCTTTAACTACTCAGTATATTAACTAAGTTTTTTGGGGTAATTTATGAAGAAAAGTAGAAAGCTAAATGAAACAATGTAAAGAATAATACGGTATAACCTAGACTATCCAAACATCTATCCAAAACTGGGTCATTGTCTCCTAAGGTCTATCAGGTTGAAAATTCCCTCCATTATCTAAATAAACTATCCAATCTAATTTTCTATCGTCAAAGACCTCTAAATAATCATGGCTATACAATGATTATTTAATTTAAGAGCAATTGTACAAAGCAGGATGGCATTCGTTAGTTTAACAGCTAGTGAAATCATCCCTTTTCATTTTGCAACTCATGAGCGCACACACAAATGCTAGCTATATGATTGTGATTAGTAAGCATTTTAGTGGAAGGTAGACTTTCATTTTCTCAAGTATTGTGTGTTTAAAGACCTTCAGGTCTGTTGCTACAGAGCAACCATCAGACTATTCTGCCTGTATTTCTAAGCATGACCTAGTCATGAAGCTTAATGCATCAACATCTGAATTTACAATTAAACCAAATTATATATATTTGTTTTAAGCATTGTTAGCGATGCTGCATGGATTTATATTTTAACATAAGAACTAATTATATGCAGGAGACTAAATAACAAAGCAGAGTTTTAGCAAACCAGGTAACTTCAGAAAAAAAATCAAAGTTTAAACTCCCAAAACAGAGCAACAACACAACTCTGCAGTTAGGTTAATAACAGTACTTACTTTGCCAGCATACAAATATGGCCAAGTGCAAGCTCTATTTTACATAAATTAAACTTTTCTCTTGGTTTATAATAGACTGAATTTTGGACTAAACAAGAAACCAGGTAAACTCAGAAAACCTTGCAAGGCACTTCCCTCTACAGTTCATGTCTTCCGAAAACATTAACTCCAATAGTGCAGATTGAATTATGACAGCCTGTGGTGGCAACTTATAACTCTTCAGCTCCATAACTTGTCTAAAAATGCTATTGTCTGAATTTAGTAAAACAAATGAGGATCGAATGGAAGCTTCATACTGGAGACTGAAGATTTTGATAGAATTCCAAGTCACAAATAGTGCTATGGCCAAAATTTTCACATTTGGGTTGCTACAGTGAAGCACCTACATCCATATTTCAAAATACGTGGCCTGAATCTTACAGGTGCTAAACTTCACAATTTCAGTCAAAGTCAGAGGAGCTGTGGATGCTCATTCACCTTCCAAAAGTGTCTAACTTTAAACATCAGAGTTTGAAAATGTTGCCCTATATTTTTAGAATTTTACTGAAATACCCTCCAAGCTCCTGATCAAACTTATAGTAAAAGTATTTTACATTACCAATCAAAAATCAATATTGGTTTTAAAAAAATTTACAAAATGTTTACATTCCTCATTTATCACTAATTGTCACATACCATCAGGCAATAACAGAACCACCATAAGTTCTTCAAAATATAAGCCCCCCTGACACTGGAGCAAGAAACTATGTTAGTTCCAGCCATGTTCAAGAATGGTTTTCAAGCAGGATTTAGTTTCAGGGTGAGGTAAAAAGGGCATGTGACAAAGGTATAATAATACATAATACCAGGGGTGCTGGTATTTAGGTTCTCATAATACAAGAATGAAACTGAAAGTCACAAAATATTAAAATGAGCACAGGGAGTACTTTTTCACACAACTCCTAATTAACCAATGGAACTCACTGCCACAAGACAAAGAAAGATTATTCCTAGAAGTCTCTAACGATAACATCCACTGTTACAGCAGACAAGAAAAAAAAAGATTATAAGGGACACAACCTCACATCTAAAGGCGTAAGACAACTACTACCTAGTGGGGGCGGACAAAGTTACTACATATCTAACCCTGGCAGAGTTTTCACCTCTGCCCTCATTGTTGGATTCAGCACAGCACTTATGCCCTAAACTGATCTGGAAGTAACACCTCCCTAGGGGGGCTCTGCACACCAGGGCGGACAGGGCTTTAGCCCAGGCTGTGCCCAGCAGCCCACCAGAGGCCTTCGTGTCAGGGGCTCATGCGAGGAAAGAGGCGAGTCTCCCCGAGGCGCGTGGGGGCAACCCCTGCTAGGACCCCCTAGGCACACCGCAGGGTAAAGCACGGCCGGCGCCCCTAGCCCGGGCGAGCCCCAGCCGTCGCCGCACCCCGGGGTGCGGGTGGCACCCCAGTGGCAGGAGAGTGGGGGGAGTCCAGCCTGCAATCCCGGGGGCAGGCACGTGGACCTGGGGGGGGGGGGGAAGTGCTCTGAGCTGGGCCCCGACTGGGGAGACCAAAAGGCAGCCGAACCCCACAGACCGGGCGGCCCCAGATGCTCCCATGTCCCCCTCACAGGGGGGCCCGGGCGCGCGCAGTTCCCCTCTTCACACTCCCCCGCGCCAACGGCCGCAACCAGCCCCTCCCCCCCACCGGAGCCGACAGTCCCACCTCAGACTCGCCCCCCCCAGCCGGACCCCTACCCATCTCGGCGGCGGCCGGGCCCGCGCCCAGGCGGGGCGAGCGGCTTGGCTGCTCTCCGGCGCGCTGTCTCCGGCCCCAGGCTGTCACGGCCGCGGCTCCATGGCGGCCGGGATCCGGGGGGGAGGGCTCAGAGCCGCCGCCGCCGCATTCCCAGGCCCGGGCCACTGCCGCCAACGTCTCCTTGCAGCGGCCTCTCTCCGGCTCCTCCCCGCGGCGGGACCGGGATGGGGTGGGGGGGGCCCGGTCTCTCCCCTTCACCGCCTCCGCGGGGCGCACGGACCGTCAGCAAAACAAACCGCTCAGCGGCCGCCGCGCGCGCACGCACGCACCCGCCGCCGGCGCCGCCGCCTGCCAATCACAGGGGCCGACCCGTCGCTTGTCTGCCAATCACACGGGCCGAGCCACCCACCCGACGTTGCCGCCTGCCAATCAGAGGCGGCGAGCCCGCCCCGCCCCGCCCCTCCCTCCCAATCACGGGGGTCGACCCCTTCCATGCCAATCACAGGGGAAGAACGGCTGCACCGCCCCCCGTCAATCAGACGTATGGCCCCGCCCCTCTCTCTTCACGGGGCGGTATCCCCTCAGCCCCACCCCTGAACCTGCCAATCACCTTGATGGATGTCTGTCTAGGTGCTGGGACCCGCCCCCCAGAGTCTATTTGCTTAGGTTGCAGAGCCAGCTGCTGAGGTTACAGCTGGGGCTGGATGAGTGGGAGCCTGTACCTTGCCCTGCATTGTGGGTGTGCCCAGGTTTGCCCAGGGAACAATGATGGGCAGGGCTGTTTATTTAAATGTAATTGAAGTAATGGGGCAAAGAGGAGTTCAGATAGTTCCCTCCAGTATCCATTACTTGGCTGCAGTCATCCTTGTGCTTCAGCGGCCCTTCTGCAGCCCATGCACCTATTTGGGTTAGATTCTTTAGCTAACCTCTCTAAATTGTGGGTCATCTGCATTTGCTAGATCATTAAATGCTAGACCTAGGGCACCTCACTGTTACAGGAGTGTCAGGCCCCTGCCTTAGAAAAGTCAGGTTAGCTTAAAAAATCTGGAGACAAACTCAGCTTTTTTGCTATGTTTGTTGTTGAGCTCTTAGAATTCACATTTTCTGAACCACCAGGAAGGCCAGAAACACTTCATTTTAAAAAAAATACAATAAACAAAGACTACGATTCTCACATGACTCCAAGATTTGGGACTTCGAGAACCACCCCAAAAGTTGGCAACCTTATAGCTAATTTTTTGCCATGATAAAAATAGACCATTTATTCCTAATGTGGTTTCAGTCTTAGGTAATGGCACTCCTTTACCACCCACCTCCTGACTGTGTTTCCTTAACAACTTTATGTGAAAGACTCTGAATTTCTTTTGAAAATCCAAAAATACGTGAACCTGTTCTCTTTTATCCGCTACTTTTTTGAGATGCTCAAAAAATTCTAGCAGAGGCATGATTTTCCTTTACACAAGCCAGGTAGCTGTGGATTCCCTTCACCTCTAGAGCTGATTATCAATAGTTCTGCAGTCTGTGCCACCCCTAGGCCTAAACCCAAAGTGAAGGAGACCTAGATAAAATGGATATAAAACTGACTGAATACTGGCAGTAGGACCACATAGGGCAATGATCAATAGCTAAGAATCCAATTACAGGGCAGTGTCTAGTGTGGCAGGATGGGTAGAGCCTGGCCTCATTCCTACCAAAAGGCACCAGACACTCCTCTGAAGCAAAAGAGAATCACCCCCACACCAACCCACCCTTAGAGATACACTGGGGGCTGCCTCCTTCCCCAGGGAGCCATTAGGACACCTGCCCCCTTCTCTGCTGGTTCCACATGGGGCCAAGCTCTGCTCTGATGGCACCTATCAGCAATGATGTTGGCCAATATCACAAATACCAGAGCTGCTCAATAGGTGAAAGAGGGACCATCTGCAAATGTGATTAGCAGTTCTCTATCAGCCCAGTAGAGGGGACCCTTAGCCAGTTTATTTAAAGAAGTAGGAGCTGTACCCTCCTATTTAGGAAGGCTCAAGTAGGCAAAAGGGATGGCACTGTCAAAAATGGCATTACCTCTTTCAGAGACACTGACAATTCAGAAGCAAATGATCTAGAATGCTTATGGATCAACCCTGATATATATAGTACAAGATGGGGTACTAGTTGGTATCTGCTATAGATGACCAAATCACGCTACAGAACAGGATGAACACTTATCTATGTGTAGAATATAACTGATCACCGAGGACTTCACTCTGGATGCCATATGGTGGAGGTCTCATGCTGACAGTAGGAAAATCTCCTTGGAATTTCTAAAAACGATAGTTGACAATTTCCCAACACAAAGAGCATTTAAATTTATATTCAACATGGAACTCTGGCTCAGGCCTCATCTTGACAGATACAAACTGATCTTTGAACTGAAAATTGGTGGTTGCTTAAACACAAGTGACCATGACTTGATTACGTGTGTTAGACACGAAGAGAACTGAGGCCCCAACCAGTAATATATACTTGGGACCTTAAAAGGGCCAATTTCACAAAGCTGAAAATAAGAGTTAGCTAAATCACCTGGGAGGAAAAATTGAAACAAAAGAAATATGAATGATAATTGGGAACTGTTTAAGGATATTTTACTAGATGCCCAAAACCCACATTGCCACAGTTACAAAAGTCAGCTACTTTGGTTAAAAACAGCAGGACAGATGGGAAGTGAAAGCAGCAATAAAAACCCAGTATATAGCAAATGGAAAAAAAATGGGAAGTTGATAGTTTTTAATTTATATTTATTAGTAGGTATTGTCTCTTTGCTTCCCTTATCAATTTTCTACAAGGAGAAATCTCTGGCCAGGAGAGTTAAGGATGATAAGGAGGTGGTTGTCAATAGTAATGCAGAAAGGCAGAAATGTTCCATAAATATTTGTTTTGTATTTGGGAAAAAGCCGGATTATATATTTCACATCATATGATGAAATGTTTTCCATTCCAATAGTAACTAAGTAGTACGTTAAACAGAAGTTGCCAAGCTCCACACAGAAGACACTGGAAAAAAGAAGGATGATACTCTGTCTCAACTTTTAGCCCCGTGGTTAGGTACTTACCTGGGATGTAGAAGGCCCCGGGGTTCAAGTCCTCCTCTGCTTTAACCACTGGGCTATAGGATACTCTGATACGGGGCTCTCGCAATCTCCTATTAAAACTATTCTACCTTGGCTAAACAAACAGTCATCAGCACGGGGGGCCAGATCCTGTATCTTCTACCTCCCCGAGTGCCCTATCTCCGAGGCTATAGAGTCCTTCTCACACTCTCTGGTCCAATGACTAATTATTTATCCACAGTTTAAACAGGAGATATTCAGGGCACCCCATATCAGACTATCCCATAGACCAGAAGTTAGGGCACTCATCTGATATGTGGCAGATCCACTTTCAAATCCCTTCTCCTCAGGCAAAGGGGGAACTTCAACTGGGGGTCTTCCACATCCCAGGTGAGTACCAGAGCCAGTGGGCTACAAGTCTGAGGGGTGTCCTCTTTTCTTCCCTTGCAAGAACTGCCTTAGACACCTGACTCCACCAGGGGGTTCACAGCTGAGAATCCCATGCAGAGAGAGCACCAAACCCTGGTATGGGACTTCGGACACACTCGTCTCTTCAGCATCTCCCATTGGCTAATTAGGCAGCTCCCCACCCAGGATGCTGGCTTTCAAGAATTCCATTCTCATGTGCTGCTCTCTCCTCATTCATTGGATAGGGAGCCTAAGCACCTGAACACAGACTTTGTGAGGCTCCTAGAATATCACTAGGATTAAGAGTTAGGCACAATGACTAAGGCTGTGGCTACACTTGCAGCTGTAGAGCGCTTTGGGTTAAACCAGCCTTCGTAGATTGCACTAGGGAAAGCGCCACAGTCTGTCCACACTGGCGTGGCCACATTTGCAGAGGTGCATGATGGGCAGCTATCCCAGCGTTCAAGTGGCTGCAATGTGCTTTTCAAATGAGGGGGGTGGGGCAGAGTGTGCTGTGTGTATGTAGGGGGGAAGAGAGAGAGAGAATGGGTTTTTGGAGTGCTGAGAGCGTTCAGGCACTCCTGCATTCCTGCAGCGATTTCACAACAAAGGGAAGAGCGACCACTTGGCTTAATGACAGGTTATTGGATGTTTCCAAGGTCAATCAGAGCCCAGTAACTTAACTCCTCATTCACACTGACCCTGGGGTGTCTCAGCCAATACGCAACAGCCGTTATCCCTCTAGTGGAGTACCAGGAACGCTCCAGCCAGGGAGTCAGAGCGCTCTACGTGCCTTGCCAGTGTGGAGGGGTAGTAAGGTAGACCGCTCTGGGTGGCTTTATTGCAGTATAAAGTGCAAGTGTAGCCAAGGCCTAACACAACCAGCCAGCTCTCCACAGTTGGGATTCAGTGTGCCAGACAACACACCTTCTCCATCATGTTCAAACAACTACTGGCCTAAATAAGAGGAAGGCAGGCAAACCACATGCAAAGTTTCCAATCAATAGATCAATTTGAATTAGAAAAAGGATGAAACATTCCATCTGGATAGATTTCTACAGCACCTCTCACTGGAGTACCTATGTGCCAAGAAGTGAATTCTGCCCATGGAAAGCAAAGGCAGCAGTGGGAGTTGTGTGCTGATGTCAAGTGTGGAAATAGGCCCATAATGAGTGCCCACTGAAACCTAACGTTGGGGCTCACAGGGAATGGGAAAGGCGATCGAGGTGACAAATACTTCTCTCACCAGCTGCCTGAATGCACAAGCCAGTCCTCTGAGAACAGCCATTTATCCAGACTTTGCTGGATTTCACATACCCCAGAGCATGAAGCTATACAAGGCAAGTGAGGATGAGTTAAAAATGTCAGACAAGTGTATTTGTCCTAAGCGGAAAATGGCTTATTTGCTATACCCTGGCATACCGACCAATAGGGCACTCCACCAGAGACAGCAGCAAGGAGAAATCAGTGGAGACAGCAATAACTAAGTGGATGGCAATTGGGAAAGGGTTCTTTGGAAAACAGCGAAGATCCTGGAAGCAGCTCCATGGTCATGTAAAAAACCTTTCTAGGGCAAATCACATTTCAGAATGATATTATGACAAATAGAAGCAAAAGGCCAATGTCACTATTTTCCTCTAAACCTTGATTACTGGAACAAGAAGTCTATGTTTTGCTACGAGTATGCTAAGCGTCTTCAGAGGTAACTCCTTTCTTCAGGGCCAAAATTCTAAGAACGAGAGGCAGACAGAGATCCAGAAACCAGATTATTTTCATGGACAATAGACTGAGATAGTTTATAGAATTGCAACCAATGCATTTAATTTGCATATGAGAGCTAATTATTTCGTGTCAGGTTTCAGAGTAGCAGCCATGTTAATCTGTATTGGCAAAAAGAAAAGGAGGACTTGTGGCACCTTAGAGACTAACCAATTTATTTGAGCATAAGCTTTCGTGAGCTACAGCTCACTTCATTGGATGCATGCAGTGGAAAATACAGTGGGGAGATTTATATACATAGAGAACATGAAACAATGAGTGTTACCATACACACTGTAACGAGAGTGATCAGGCAAGGTGAATGCATCCGATGAAGTGAGCTGTAGCTCACAAAAGCTTATGCTCAAATAAATTGGTTAGTCTTTAAGGTGCCACAAGTCCTCCTGTTCTTTTATTTAATGTCAGTACATAACTTTTACTGAGCTCTTATGAAGTAAAGTGGCACTTCCAATTCAGACATCAACTGACCTCTCCATCAGTATTATAGAAAACAAATGGTTCAATCTGAGAAGGCAGGATGCCTCTCAGAAGCCAATAAAACTGGAGGAACTGAGTAGTTAATGAACAGAGCTTTCCACAATTAGATTGAAGGATGATTTTGTTCTAAAATTTACAACAGATCAAAACCTCAGGGATCAAGTCACCATTTGAACTAAAAATAATCCAACTGCCACCCTTTATTTTGATCACTATAGACAGGTACTGGTGAATTATTATTGTGCATTGAAAGTGCCATTTAATGAAGGCCAAAATCGTGAATGAAGAGAGAATCCAAAGAAGCAGGGTAATAAGTGTTTGGGTTTTTTTTTTTTTTTTAATTTTAAGAATAATTACCTGAAAAAGTATTAAACTTTTATCTATGTTACCTTAACTGATCATTTAAGTGCTTTTCAAATTTAGCTCTGTGAACTGATCTGTTGGTATGTAGTTTTTGTAACGTGTTACTCGCAATCTTTGAGCTGGTAAAGTTCTGTCTGGGACTAGGCACATGAGAACAAAGATGATCATTGAACTTTACTAGCCTAGGAAGCCCATGGAAAATATAAACCTATAACCCCTTTCTCTGCACATCAGTGAACCTGCAACAAGACAAGACAAAAAAAAAATCAACATTTTTAAGCAGTTTTCTTGTTCACCCGCAATCCGTTTTAACTCACCACACAGCAAACTGCAGTCAATCTATAAACGTTCCATTTTTATTACAAAGTATGAAAGGCAGAAAATACTGTACCTAATACACAGGAGGCTGAAACTTAAAAAGGTTAAAAAAATTGAATAAAGCTACATAGAAAGCAAGAAATAGCATAAAAGGATGCAACATTCCACTTTCAAGCGGTTTCATAAAAGACTGACTTATTTTACAAAGTTTCAATAATATGGTTCCAGGGTTCGGGTGTTAAAATCCACTGTAACAAAACCTTTTATATTATTTTTCCATAAAAATAATTAAAAAAGGAATACCAGGACACTGCAGTTACTTGTGGCAACAACGTGTCTGAGTCTGCCTGATAATTGGATGCTAGGATTCCTTTAGTACAGTATAGTAGCAAAGTTGCAAATCTCAAGCAATACGAAAGAGGGAGGGAAAAAGTGTGCAAACACCTTAAGCTATGCATGACAGCAGTAAAATTGCTATTGCTTTAACATATTTTAGTGAGAACAAGAAATCTGGAATTTCATATGTATGTTTGTACAATCATGCTACAAAGATCACACCTTCAGGAAGTTATCACAATGGGACTTTAAATGGGAACAGCAAAAGGGAATACACATAA
Source organism: Eretmochelys imbricata (assembly GCF_965152235.1). Lineage (NCBI taxonomy): Eukaryota > Metazoa > Chordata > Testudines > Cheloniidae > Eretmochelys > Eretmochelys imbricata. The sequence goes on along the minus strand of NC_135598.1, from coordinate 7,680,266 downwards.
CAAAATGAACATCTCCTACTTCATTACTAGTAGTAAAAAACCAAAACACGCTTCGGCTCGATAGATTTAATCATTACATTGTATGCTGCTGGCAACCCAAGTAAAAAAAGTTCCTTTTAAATAGCAGATGCCACAAATTCACATTCACCAGGTTGTCAAAAACAACGCACTGCTTCATAGCAGTACTATTTACGGCCGGAGTCTTTTCCGCCTTTGCTTAGCAAGTTCTTTGTGCCTTCATTTGGATTTGCCTGACCAATTACTGTCTCTCACATAGAAGGAAACTTGCATACTTTACAAACAGGAAAACTGAAATTCTAAGAGCTGCTGACTAGTGTGTATGAACGAGAGATGGAACCAGGGCCTGTAGTTTGTTGCGGCTGCAGAACCTTGCAAGAATAAAAAAAAAAAACCCTCAGCATTGTCCTTTATTAGCTTATCTGAAAAGGAAGCCAAGCAGGTCATTTTCCTCACTAGCAAGGAAATTCTAGATTGATGCTTGATATCTGTGAGCCAGAAGAGGCGTTTGAGTTATCGGGCAGACTAACGGCTGTCCAGAATTCTAACACAGCAGTGTCTAACTTCCTCTTAGAACTGCTCTTGCCTCTATGCTCGGTCTCCAATTGCCAGACAAGCACCCTGGTGGCTGGTGTCTAGTCACATTTGTTACGATTTCACTGCTGGTGAAAGGTTCTGGATCAAAACCAGAGCAAGTGAGATCCTCCGGGCAGTGCAAGTTTCTTCACTCACCGTACCTTTGCCAATGTACCTCAGCTATGACCCTGAGGGACCTTCTCTAGAGAAATTTGGTTGCCAAGCAAGCATGGAAGTGTGCTGTTTAAGTGCCACTTACCATTAGGTCCGCGGGCTTCCCTGCAGACATTAATAAGGGGGCCCATCTAGAGCCAAATGTACTCCTGCCCATTAGGAATCAGATCTGGAAACCACCTCATTTCATACTGGCCACGGATCAAAACAATCTCTAGATTGGGATTTGAACCAGTGGCCTTGGAGTGAAAGGCAACTGAAGTAATTCAGAGCTACCTTAACTGTCCCCTGATTGGATAATACTCCCCTTGGGTTTGAAGTGGCAGAACCATTTTGTCTGGCAGTAGTGGGATGACTAACTCTTTCAATACGCTGAGGGAGGTATAAACAATTGTACAGCCCAACTGTGCACCGAGCTGCACCTTGTGATTGATCCATTTCTGCCTGGGCGGCATATACTGAAAGGGTTAAGATAGTCCGCACCCAGGAATTTTGACAAGTCAAAGATCTTTGAATTCTGCATCTTAAGTCGCAGAAAGCTGCATCCATTTTCCTGAGTTTATGGAATTGACAAAGCAGACTGCAGAATTCACCTACATCCCATGATAACCATCTACCCAAACCACCTATCATTTCTGCCATATGTTTGAAAGGGCACCTAATTCCAGGCCCTCACCCCCCGCCCCAACTAGGCAATAATAAAAGTACCCAAATGAAGCAAAAAAAAAAAAAAAAAAGTTCTGTTTGGGCAAGAGGCAAAGTCAAGTGCTTGAGAGGCCCCTACTGGATCATACTATCATCTGAATATAAAGCCTCACAGTTTGCAGAGTTAACAGCATTTTCAAGTGCTCGCATTTTTCATGTTGCTTTTCAGGTAGTTCTGGCGTGAGAGAGGTCACCATGTGCTGCCAGCCAGAGCCACTTTGGAACTGTAACAGTCAGGAAACTCTCATGCTGTATTTAACATTTTATTGATCAGACACAGGGTTCAGAGTCAAACACCAGCCCTAAAGGATTGAGGTAGGAAGGTTATTCCATTCCTAACCCTAACAAAAATATACCTGCTAAAGTTCCATCTAAAGCATGAAAACTAGCGTGCTCAGCTTCCTGAACTTATATTTTAAAACAAAAGTCCAAAAAATGTATGTATATGCCAATACATTAGCATAGACAGTTTCTTAACTGGGATTCGGTTGGAGAAATGTAGCTACAGATCAAGCAGATGTGGATTTATCTCATGAATGAATCTATTCTGGTTGCTGACCTTTATTATCCAGTGTTCAAAAAAAGTAATTAGAAGCAATGCAGATGTGTGATCACAACTAAATTTTGAAGGGATCATGAATTTTGACTCTTATGGGAAGCAAGGCTTTAGATAGATACACAAGGCTTTGCTTCCCATAAGTACCCAGGGGGGCTTAAAGAAAGAAACAACCTGCAGTGTCAACCTCTTCTCTTTCTGTACTTTGAGACCACTGAATTTCTTACTCAGATTGTCAAAGCAACCTTGCCTATTAAATCCTAGCACATGGGAAGGACACGTTTAGTTGCAGCAACCTACCACAGTGATTTAATTCAGCAATATACAGATTTAACATACTAAATGCACTGGCTCATCCTCCAGCTAGCTTTTAGAGTCTTGCCTCATCTTTGGGCTGGGAGCAAAAACATGTTACCAACTATCACATGGGCAGCTATCCAGGGCAGCTGAGTTTTTAAAATGCAGCCCAAAGGCTGGAATTAGTTAGCCAGAGAAAGGATACAAAACTAGTGAAGTTGGAGGAGAACCATTGCATTCAAGGAAATTTAGATCAGGAGCCTAATCGCTATAGACAAAGCCACAAATGTTCTGCAAGAAATCTTATGGAGGAAGGCCCCAAGATGAGGTCTCCTCAGTGTACATAACAGAACCACTTCTGCTGGTAATGGAAGCTATGAAGTTGTGTACTCATTTAGTCTCATTTTCACATGCTCTTAATGCTCAATTCTCATTGGTCTAAACTCTGTTCTTAGTCTAGGTGGGATTATATTTTTGGAAAGTTTGAGGAAAATCCCTTTGGCTGTTTCAACTGGATGTTTATTCCCTTTCCTTAATGCAAAAGAACTCTTACTATATCAACTAAAACTTCTCCAAGTGAACTGTCCTCCATGACCATCACTCAGCTGGGTGGGAGGAAGAGTGTGATTTAAAGGTGTTCAGATACCACAGTAATGAGCATAGTATAAGAATCTACAGAGAAGAGTCAATGAGCATGTTCAATACCATTCTGCCTAATACAGCCTATAATGGGGCAGAGAAACCACATAAGCTCAGTGTCTGGCCTGACCATAAACAGTTTGCAGGAAACTACGTTTCTCATTGAAACATGAGCCTGTCAAGATCAGAGAGACCAGAGAAAATGGTGGACAAGAAACAATTAAGATCATGGGATCCACCGTTTTTGATACATTCTTTGTAGTTCTGCAAATACTAAGCTTTCAGCTTGAAGAACATTACATTGCTATCATTTTTTCCTTCTGAAGACCACAGCTAGAAACAGATATACAGCTACACTGTTAACTCAGCCTTGCAGAAATCGGTCAGCAGCAACTCAACCTTTACCCACGCAATTTACATCAACAGAATAAAACTTCAAAAGCCTAACTGGGACTATTTAAATACTAACATTCTGAAAGTAGTCCCCCCCCACCCCATCTCCCCCAAAACCCTACTTCCCCAAAACATGAAACGCAAAACTTATTGCAACGTTATGTGAACACATTTAGTTTGCAGAGTCAGGAAGCAAAAGGTTTACGCTTCTCTCACTGACATTAGCTTGTTTACACTGTGCCTAGTACTTGTATTTAGATACACATGCAAGACTTTCATGTAATATTGCTACAAGTATATCTAAACAAAAGCAATCTACACAATATTAATAAACGTTGCTATGAGAAATGCAACTTTCATTTTCTGACATGCTTGCATATTTAAGTTTAACTTTAAAGGCGCAGCTCTACTTTGAAGAGTGATCAAGTTTAATGTAAAAAGAAAAGGAGTACTTGTGGCACCTTAGAGACTAACAAATTTATTTGAGAAATCTGTTAGTCTCTAAGGTGCCACAAGTCCTCCTTTTCTTTTTGTGGATACAGACTAACACGGCTGCTACTCTGAAACAAGTTTAATGTGTAGTTCCACACTTGTGTATCAATGATTTCTGGAGCAAATTCGCTTAAAATACCAGAGATGCATGTGTAAGCTATCTGGCAACCATGCCAGAATCTGAACACCAGTCAGTTCTTTATGGCTCACCCATCAATAAAAATTTTGCAATTTGAACGTAATGAATTTTATTGACAATGCGTGAGACTGAACAGAACGCACCTCATTCTCCCAGAGACGCGTTGGCTCTGCACTGTTAACTGGAGTAAATATCCGTCACTAATGAAAGGTGATCAGATGAATAAGATGTTTTTGTATACTGTTTTCTATTTTTTATTTTTTTTTAAAAGTCACCTGTAGGATAATTTTTGCCTGTTACCACAAACAGGTAAGATTATAATTGAAAAAGGAGACATCTCCATTTTTCAATTTTAATCTGCATTTGACAGCAGGCTGAACATTTAGCTTCATTGACTCCATGTAGCCAGTCTTCCCTGTTTGTCTGGGTCTCAGAACAAGAGGGACAGAGCATTTAAAATAGAAACCTATGGTTGCAAGGACTCTGGAGAGAAGGTGTATGTAACTGAAGCTACTTTAAATTGAAAGCCTAATATTTTTTTAAAAAAAATAATTTTTGTCTTTTTACGTATGCCGCCGCCTTTGGTTTTCACTCAGTATCAAGATTGTCTCTCAAGGTAATGAGTCAGGGTCAGCTGATCTGGATCTTGACCTCATCAGCTCAGTCTGTTACCGTACAAGGTGATGGTTAGACCTCACCACAGTGCTGTGTTCAGTTTGTCACCTTCTCATTTGAAGGGTATTGCAGATAGCTGATCAAAACAAGAAAATGACAATATTCAAACTACCCGCCATGTTAAGACAACAAAAGAATTTTGCTAACCCTCCGCAGCTCTAATCATAAAGCATCATGGTGACAGAGGGCTCGCATCGCCCACTCTTACCTTTCCACTTCAGAAAGGGAACTTGGATGAAAATAGAAGGCTCCCCCCTCACCATACCTATCCTGGTCCTCTTACAAGAGTTGCAGTACCCAAGAATGACAACTGGAGACCTTGTTTTGGCTCTATTTGAGACACTGGGCAACTTCTTTTAATTTAGACCCAACCCTGTATGTTACTTTAGGAAACTTTCCCTTACGGGGACATGATTTGCCTTTGGACAGCAGACCAGCTGTTCTAACTGTTTCTATCACATTCATCCAACAAGATCTGACAGTACAATGCTAATGCTTCTCTCCTTGCTCTTAGGAACAAAAAGCTAGCTCTTCACTTGTTCACTTTGTAGAACTCCCAGGAAGAGGAGCCAAATGCAAAAGAAACTAAGGTATAGGTTAGATACAGAATTTTGCTTAGAATTACAGTTGCCCATCAAGTAAGCTAGAAAGTGTGAAACCATTTTATTTGGGTTCAGACAGGAAGCTTTCTAGAGGAATCATTTGACTGGACGTGTCTATCCAAATGCATTACAAGTGACATTTTTTACTAAATGTTTTCAAAAATAGCTCTAGTCATGCTCATAGCATCTTCTCTCTGTGAATCGTATCACCAGTTAAGTAATACACCTGTGGGAGACTCAATAATTCACTTACGATCTAACATAAGGCCCACCACAGTAACAACTGCCTCTAGCATCGGTTAAAATGGAAGTACTGTGCGACAAGTAGTGGTACTTCACAGCACCAGGCGATTCTGACCAAATGGTCAGGGGCACATAGCCAAGGCAACAGCTACAGCAACAGGTTTACTGCTAGGAAATCTACAATGATGCTTATGACCCATCATTATCAACAGATCCTGCTTGGGGCTCATGGAAGTGGATCACATCAAAAATAAGAACTGGGGTGAAGAGCCGACTTAATAGAAAACTTAGTCCAATATATAAAAACATACAAATGTTCAAACAGTTTAGGGACAGTAACAGGAATGATTAAAAATTCCTGCAAAGGTGGTGGTTAATATTAATGTCTTTTCTTTCCACCTAGTTTTGCACTTACATCTATCAAACTAATTGGATGTGCTGCCTCTGCTGACTGACAAACACATGGACATATGCAGCAACTTAAAACAGTCATTTAAAGCCTGTAATGCTCATTAACACAGTCAACAAACAGATATACAGAACTTTTTAATTGAGAAAAATATTAAAATCAAAACCCAGAAGGTCCAAGAGGCTGGGTGCATCCCTTCGTTTTCTGAGTCTTGCAGGGACAGCCGACACCTGCCATTAACTCCTGTAACAGTTTCTTGGAACAGTAGATGCAAAGCAACAAAAGATACTGGCCACTTGAAACATGTTTGTTCTTACTTTAGAGGAGAGGGGAAGTTATAAAGCCCTGCCTCAGTTTGGCACAGACCAATAGTGTTACACTCTCAAGATCTCCAGACAGTTGTTGTAGCAGATAGCTATCCAGTCCGGCTGAGTCGATGCCCACTGTACATTGTTGATTTCCCCTTCTGCTGTGTAGGCCAAGATTGGGTCCTCAATGGCACGAGGCATTTGCTGGATATCCCAGATGAGAGCCTGATGGTCATCCGCTACAAACAGGTAAGAAAGAATTAGACTCAATCATCTCGGAAATAGGTACAGGCATATTTACATGGCTAGTTGGAGGGATATAGTCTCAAAAGCAAGCTAAAATACAGAGTGAGAAGTCCAAATGAAAAAAAAACAAAAACAAAAACCAATAAAGCTGGGCAATTCCCAAATATGGAGGAAACAAAGATCACATAAATGAAACAACTCCACTCCACCATAACCCTGCTCATATATATCTTTAGATCACTACACACCTGTGATACAATCTCAAGGGAAATGGTGGAAGCACCATCAATAGGCACATTTAAGAACCAGCACTTGGAGAAAGCATTGAATATACAATGGCGGGAACAATCTTGTATTGGCCAAGGGGATGGACTAGATGGAATCTAAGAGACCTTTCCTATCTTTAACTTACATGGTTTTAAGCTTTGTGTCCAAGGAGATCTGCCCAATTTTCTCAGAAAATTAATACCTTTTCTGACCACAGACATGGGTGCCCAGCTCCCAATGACTTAAATGGGAGCCCACACACAGCCAAAACCAAAAGTATGGTCTAATGGATGTTAAGAAGCCATATATTGAACCTCTCTACTGTGGGTACAAATATATTACTCCTTCAGCCAAAAAAGGGCCTGCCACAAAATATTCAGCCAGTAGCAATGCTTAATTCATCAAACGAAAAATGCAGAACTTGAGCACTGTAAGCAACTCTAGCTTTATTACAAGGAGAGAAAACAGCCCTTTGAATAAAGCGGTTAGCTGTTAGCTTTACGTGCATTCCCTAGTGAATTACTCCAACATTCATGACTTAAGACAGGCGTTGCCCACTTCACAGTTCAGACATTGGGACGCAGTCCCTCGTTTTCAAGGTGAGACAGCCCAATGCCCAAACTGCTTAAGAGGCAGCAGCTTCTCCGTTTCCCTGGAGAATTTTGGGAAATGGTGGGGGCAATAAAATGAGCACCTATGACATCGGATATATCTAGGACCCGAGCCTTATTTTTTTGCTCCAAGAGCTGGAGAGATTTGAGGTAGTGGAAATGATTGCAGGAGTCCCAGGATAGACATTCATACATTTAGAAAGCTCCTGGGGAACAGGACCAAACAGGGAGGAGCGGAGAAGGAGAACAGATCTCTCCCCATGCTCACCTGCCGTACAGATATGGCAGGAAGAGTGAGGCGCCCAAGCAATGCCATTCACACATGCTCTGTGGTTGTTTAACCTGGCAACAGGTGTGCAGGGAACTCTGACGTCTAGAATCACCACCTTCAGAAGGAAAAGTAAAAATGTTTATTCATTTGTTTCCTGAAGAAAAAAAAAACCAAAGACATTCTGGAAGAATGTTATAGACACAACACTGTCTCTAAAGACACACACGACTGACCAAAAGCGGTTTTACAATATCTGCTTGCCAAGGAATTTTGAAAGCAGCTAGAGAATCACTCTGTACATCTTGTGTAACATGTAACACAGGCAGAGAGAATCATGAAGTTACAATTTCATGGAGAAGTACTGGTGATGCTGAACTAAAGAAAAATCTACAGTGCCTTTTGAAGTCACTGGAGCAAGATGGAACTTAAGAGTATCCTCTTAGAGGCATAAGGACCAGTCTCAAAATCAGCTACAGATTAAAGGAGCCTTTCAAGACCTACAGCTGCATATTACAGATGCAAATAAGTATGCAGACATATGAAATCAAGTCAGCTTTTATAAAAGTGTTAATATTGAAATTCAGCAAGTATGAACTTCAATACATTTGGAAAATGAACAGTGTACAATGCAGTGAACAACTCCATAGAATAACTCATTACAATATTTTTCTCAGAAACTGGGCTTCTTGCAATCCATATCTACAGCCCTCTCCCAGATACCAAATATTAAGCACTTATGTAGTGCTCTTCTCCTTCAAAGTGGTTTACAAGCACTGACTAATCAGTAAGCTCATCTAAAAAGTCCAACTGCTGAAGCTTATAGGGCAAACGGTCAGTGCCTCACCTCCATACCATCCATGGCCATTGTTGCAAGATAGTTGGGATCCTGCTTGTTCCAGCAGAGACGCAGCAATGGATGGTGCTGTGGATCCTCATAGATAATGGTGCTGTGCTCCAGATGACGAAGGTCAAACATCCGCACCGAGCCATCTGCGCCAACTGACGCAAACATGTCTCTCCCGCCACCCGCGCGGCTAAATGCAATGTCATACACCTGCTCAGTGATAGGGGAGATAAGAACATGGCATTATTTTAACATTCATTTTGGCTCCCATTTCTTCACTTTCAAGGAATGTGCCCTATTAATTCTTCCTCCTCCTCCTACCAGTTAGTGTTTGCAAACACAAGAACAGCACACATCCATGTCAAACTAGTGACAGCACTGCTCTCTAGGCAGTTTGAGATGGGAGCATGCTAGGAGTGCTAATCACACAGCTACAGCAGCTGTGCCAGCTTCTTCAGTATCTACATCTGGGCCTTTCCCTCTCCAATAAAAATATCACCATTACATGGCTGGACTGCATGTGCTATATATACTTATTCACGGAGAAACATACAAAAAGTCTTAAGATCCAGTGTGGCACCAGTTTATTACCAGATATGTTCTCTGTCTGGGGAATACACTAAGAGGGCTTTTCCATCTAAATAGTGTGTCATCACTAACTATTTACTCTGTCAGGCATTTGATTTTACTAGGGAATTGCAATGATTATATAGCAAATACCACAGATATCTTGGTGTAGAATATAAAATTGCGCCTACTGGCCAATGATGCAGTTAGAGATGGAAGCGATATAGCCTCTTCCCTAGCTCAGAATATAGTCCCCCTGAGAAATGACAATTTAGATGTACATACATTTTTAAAGACCTCTAAAAAAAATTATCAGTTCTAATTTCTATCCTCCAAGACCTCTGCAGTAGGAGTCTAGATACTAATGCAACTTAACTTTAATAGTGGAGAGAAGAGAAAGCGTTACTACTAAAATCAGCTTTTTTGGGAAGTGTCGCAGAAACAAAGGTCTATTATGGGACAAAGGGTCGTACAGGTTTTGTCTAGAGTCTAGAAAGACCTTCATCCCAAATACATGCCAAGATGACTTTTGCAACATGCATATTTTAAATAAAAAACCAAACATTTTTTACGGTATGACATGTCATTCAGTTTTTGGGAACGCTTGGGGAAGAAAGTTGTGGGGGTGGGGAGAAGAGGTTGGTAGGAACTTTGTTGGGGAACATAGGCTTCAAGTCTAAATAAAACTACTACAGACTCTAGTAATGCTCCCTGAAGTAAAGGGGCAGAAAGTCCCAGGGGATGCAGAAGCCTTTCCTTTCTCCCGCACCCTACCAAAATGCTCATAGAGGCTTCCTCAGAAAGGCATAGGCAGTAAAGAATCCCTGCTCCACTCCCTCATAAATGGAGCCAGGGAGCAAAATTTATTTTTTTTAAACTAGGCAGTTATAAACTTTTTTCTAAGAGTAACAGCCGTGTTAGTCTGTATTCGCAAAAAGAAAAGGAGTACTTGTGGCACCTTAGAGACTAACCAATTTATTTGAGATGTGTATATAATGTCTTCTGTAGTTTCCACAGTATGCATCCGATGAAGTGAGCTGTAGCTCACGAAAGCTCATGCTCAAATAAATTGGTTAGTCTCTAAGGTGCCACAAGTACTCCTTTTCATTGTTCTAAGACTTATTCTATTATACAGGCCTGATCCTACAAACCCTTAATTGAATGAGAAAGTCTGATATGACTGTCCTAAGTATAAAAGGAACAAAGAAGGAAAGTCTAGAGGCTGCTGTCACTACAGGGTGATTTGGGTGCCTTAACTGTATGTTTCCATATTTTGCTATCTTTAGGTTTCTGAAAGACAGAAAGACAGACAGAAAGAAAGAAATTATTAAAAAAGTTTTCCCACCCGTCAATTACTAATTAGCCTCTCAACTTTAAACTGGAGTTAAATTTATAAAATATTGCCAGACAAAACTTAATACAAATTAGAACAAAACAGCAAGCATATGCTGCAGGTCCACCGTCTAAAATGAGTAAAAGCGAGTATGTAGAATTTTCAGACTACAAGCAACTTAATTTTAGACATATGTAATGTAGAATCCAAGTCTTTTTTCTAAATCCTCAGATTTTTCTGGAGAAAATGGGAGTTATGTTCATTCTATAGGCCTTTAACAGGTGTAATGCAGACAACCGTATGAATTAGAAAAAGAAAGAGCAATATCATCACCTCTTTGTCATGTGCAATAAGCTGGGTCTTGACATGGCCCGATACCAGATTTACTCTTCCCAATACCTGCCCAGTCTCCAGACCCCAGATGGTACAGGTTGTGTCAATGCTAGAGGTACCTGAAACAAAGAGTGTCTGTTAATGGTGGTATTAACATAGATCTGCAGAAATGTCATCTTATCACTTATGAGACTAGTCTCAGATGTGCTTTGAGATCTCTGGGTGAAGAGAACTCTGCATGAGCAAAGTATTAGGATTAAAATGTTTGACATGCCTGAATTAAACTATGGATCACAGGCTGGATCTGGCCAACACAATGTGTGTGTGGCCCACATGACTCAGGTTGTGCAGAAATTTTTAAGCCAAGTCTCTAGCCCTCATAGCTGTAGAGAAAGCCTTCCAAAGATGAACCAAGCATAAAGTGATAACATGTCTGCCTGAGTGTCCAGACAGCCTGACTCAGTGGGGTGAACTCCCCTGCCCTATACAAAACTAACTGGAACATCAGCTTTAAAGCCCAACAAGGGTGGTAGTGAGGCCCTTCATGGGTAGGAATTCCTGCAAAAGAGGAAACACAGGAATAAATGTTACACTACAGAAAGGATGTATTGCCCCCTTGATCTCTGTTCAAACTTCACCCTGATGTTAGTGGAGGTCTTGACTATGGATCAAGGGGAGTACATACCATCCTGGATTCATACCCCACCCGACAGATTATAATTAAACAATGCTCCAAATGAGAGTGACGCCTGGTTTAACTCCTGCTGCTGCACAGGTATTTCACTGTAACAAACATGGTGCAATGGTACCTGTGGGGCAATGTTCTGTCCAACACCTTCAGCTACAGTCAAATGGCTGAACTCAGCCGGAAGAGTCTGTGTATAAATTTAACACTAACAAAACGTGTCAATCCGACAGACCTGAAGACTGAAACCCTCTATTCAACATATAGGCCGAGCACAAGCAGGAGCAGGGGAACATCACCAACCCACGTGCACAACCCTGACCTGAAGACACCTCCTCCAAGAGGGGAGAAAGAGTTCAGTCTCCACGGGCTACGCTTTTGTGACATTTACGGCAGCAGGCTTTTTGTGATGTAGAAATCTGGCCTCTGAACACCCATGAGCTGGTAGTAAGTTCTAGTCACTACTCACCTGGGCTAGATTCAAAATGGTCAATTTTATATTGAGTATTTAATGTGTCAGCAGTCTTACCAAGAAGATAAGGATCCACCTCATTCCAATCAAACGACGTTAATGGGGCACAAAAATCAGAATTCTTATTATTGTTCAGCAAGCACTCCAGTCGGGTCTCAGTTTCACCCACCTTCAGGAAGAAATTAAATACACAATAACTGCCTTATTGAATGGCCTGGCTGCAAAATCCAAGATGTGCCCCATAGAGCATAGGCTTTCAGAACTTCAAATCTTAACTGCGTTTGACATTGGTTTCTTCCATAAATATCTTATCTATTGTGAAGAGCTTTCAGACTGTTTGAACTACAACTGAGAAAGCTACATATGCTCTCCCCTAATAAGTTTCTGTTACAACAGCAACTACTGAGCCTTGCCATCACATTTAATAAGCTACTTTCATAATTCTGACACTCCTAGAATTCTCAAGATACCTCACAGCCATTGTATTATTATTCAGAGAGGGTTCTACGTTACTTTGAGAATGTAGGTAAAAGAACAAATTACTGCATTGGCTTTTAATTATGGGTCCTCCCCCTGGACAATATTGGTGAGCATAATGCTAGAGATAAATGTGCCTCAAAAGAAATGGGACTGGGAGAGAAGGGGATCAAAATGCAATGCAGTTAACGGCACATACGTGGCCCTTTTCGAGAGGATATTTACTTACTCTCCACACACGCAGGTAATCACCGCTGGTTGCCAACAGGTCTGGATATACTCCCTTGGTGTCAGGAATCCACATGAGCTTTGTAGTAGGATATGGGTGATCAAAGGTGTTTCTGCAAATGAACTCTGAGCTCTCCTCATCTAAACCAACAAGCTGGACCTGTAAGAAAATGTCTATCCATTAAAAACTAGCTTTTCTGCTTAGCAAAATAACCATGTATATAACAGTATTAAGAAAACATGTACAGAGTGTTGCATTTTAAATGCTATATTAGCAGTTAAGAGTCTATTAATGATATACCAAAACAAACTCCAGTGTTCATCCTGACAAGCTGCAAGATACCTCCCTCTTTCACCTTCTCAAAATTTTAAGGAATACAATCTGCGGTAGGACATGAAAGATCTACTGCTAAATACTACAAAAAGAAAAGGAGGACTTGTGGCACCTTAGAGACTAACAAATTTATTGGTCTCTAAGGTGCCACAAGTCCTCCTTTTCTTTTTGCGGATACAGACTAACACGGCTGCTACTCTGAAACCTGCTAAATACTAGTCATTGATCTACACCACCACTATATTTTGCACTTCTCTAGTACTTGCCAACCAAGTATTTCAAAAATGCTTTTAGAGGAGTTAAAACCAAACCACTCAGCTCCTTCCGAGGTACAAAAGTATTAACTAATTTCATTTTATAGAAGGAGAAATTGGGGCACAGATGTGAAGAGAGTTACAAAGTCATAACCAGAACACAGATCTGTCCTCCAAATGATGGAAGCTATTTCTTCTCTTCCACCTATGCTGCTTTCAGATATACATTTTTTAGTCTGTTAACTTTAAAATAAAAAAAGGAAACATGCCCAGTTTTCCCACATATAAGACTGCTTCATGGTTTCAGTAGATGCGTATGCATTACAGAAGCCTCTTTTCTAAGCATATGGTTTTAGCAAGGTAAGTGAATGAAAGTGGCATGCTAGGGTGCCATATTTCTTCTCTTTAAATGACTTTAAATCAGTTTCCAATTCAAAAGATCCACCCCAGGTCTCCAACAGCAAAGTGCTTAAAAATCATAGCAGACAGTGCAACACAAGTGACAAAGTAAGAGTGACAGTTTTACAAATGGGTTAAGACCTGGAAGAAGTAGTCAAACTCTGATTTTTCTGCTCCTTTATATCAAAGATTTGTAGCATGGTGGCATATGAAATTTAGTATTAACAAGCACAAAATAAGGCACAAAGTGTGGAATAATTTGAACTTCTCAAACACTTCACTGCATTCTAAATTAGACTCTGTCTACACTGCACACCTTGCAGCCGCACTGTTGTAAGGTGCACAGTGTAGCCGTTCTATCGCCGGGAAAGCTCTCTCCTGGCAACAAAATAAAACCACCTCCAACAAGGGGCAGTAGCTTCGTCGCCAGGAGGTGGCTCCCGCTGACAAAGCCCTGTCCACACCAGCTCTTTTTGTTGTTCAAACTTATGTCCTTCAGGGGGGTGTTTTTTCACACCCCGAGCCACAAAAGCTTTAACAATGGAAGTCCCAGGGTAGACAAAGACTTAGATATAACACGGGGGAAAATCCTGGGTATTTTTGTGGCCTGCTCAATTAAAGTCTCTGCTCGGGCCTCATCCTCCATGGGCCAGAGGGGAATGCCACAGCTAATCAGGGCCCTGCTGGCTTAGATGAAAGGAGCTGCCTGGCCTTAGCCGTTCAGCTCCTGGCTGGGACCAGAGGGGGCAAGAAAGGGTGCTGCTCTCTGGAAAAAGGAGCTTGAGGGTATATCCAGAGTTTGTTTTCTGGCTGCACTTTGCACAGCTCATTTTGCAGGGAGAATCTAAGAACCTTAACCCTGAGATTAGGGTGAACCTAAAGGGGCCAGGTAGCAAGAGGCCCAAGGAAGAGACAGCAATGAATTGAAAAAAGCCATATATTGCTGTTTATAGGGTCTATCAGCTGGAACCTGGAGTAGTGAGTGGGCCAGAGTTCCCCTACCGGCCACAGGTAAAGTATAAACCCCAAGAAGTGATGGAGCTTATTTGGGAGCCTGAACAAAGGGCCGAATTAAAGGCCGCAGAGCCAGGACTGAAGACCCTACTGAGGGCAAATAGACTGTTTATTGGACTCTAATACCCCAGAAGGGGTTTGTGACGGGGTGTTAGCCCTATAACTAGCCCATAACCCTAGGGAGGTTGTGCAACAGGCAGCCAAGTGGAGAAGGGCTGCGAGGAGCAGCCAATCAAGGCCAGGCAGGCCCAAATAAGAAGGGCCACAGGGCAGAGCAGGTCAGTCACTCCCTGGAGCTGGGAGGACTGGCTGCCTTGCAGGCAGAGGGCAGCTAGCACCTTGGACAGAGCAGTGCTGGGCAGGATTAGGGGAGCAAGAGTGAGCTCCCAGCTGACTGCTGGCATGCTGAGACCCCGAGACAAGGGCAGAGGTGCTGGGGCTGCGGGAAAGTGGCCCAGAGAAGTAGACTGTGGGGTTGGAGGGGATGCAGCATGCAGCTGCCATCTACAGAGTCCCTGGGCTGAGAACTGGAGTAGTGGGTGGGCCTGGGTCCCCTTCTTACCCCAATTGCCACTGAGGAAGTGGCTAGACAGTGGACTGCTGTTCCCTGGAAGGGGAGAGAACTGAGTGAGACACAGACAGAGGGCTGTGTCCTGAAGAGGACCACCACAGTCGTTGTGGTGACATGGGTCCAGGAGCAGAGGTGACAGTGGGTGAGACACCACCAGAAGAGGGGGCACTGGCTAGCAGAGCTGATCCCCTGGACATCCAGCAGGAGGCACCGCAGTGATGAGTTGCACCCTGTTGCAGGGTTTATTTGGACTTTGTGGCTTGGCTGGAGTGTCAAGCCACAGAAGGCCCATGAAGGTCAGTCAGCAATCTGCTGGAGGCATCGGGGTGAGAGGACTGTAACACCATGCTCAGCCA
Organism: Eretmochelys imbricata; assembly: GCF_965152235.1. Classification (NCBI taxonomy): domain Eukaryota; kingdom Metazoa; phylum Chordata; order Testudines; family Cheloniidae; genus Eretmochelys; species Eretmochelys imbricata. The sequence continues at coordinate 7,664,778 of NC_135598.1, read as the reverse complement.
CAAATAGGCACTCAAACAGGAGCGTCCCCCTTCAGTTCCTCTCAGTTCTTTCCCACTTCCTTCCAGCTCTCAGGCAGCGAGAAGGCTTACTACAATAACTTTTCTCCGGAGGGCATTCTGTGCCAAAAAAGTAAAAATTCTGCAAATTTTATTTGTCAAATAAATGTGGAGGCTCCAGCATAGCATTGGGGAGCAGAGGCCACTGGCTGCACAGAGGTGGGAGATCACTCTACAGTTTCCCCCGGGACATGGACTCAGTGACGAGGCTGCATCCAACTCTGATACAGCACAAGGCCAGGCCTGCCCCTCCGTGTCAGGTGCACCAGGTGTGGGCAGGCAGGCTCAGCCCAGCAGGATCCAAGCGTGGAGAGGCTTAGTGAGGGGGATCCGGGTGTGGGTTGAGAGGGTTCTGTGTGGGACCATCTGGGTGCGGGCTGCTCAGCAGGATCCGGGTGCCGAGGAGATCTGGATGTAAAGGGGCTTGTTAGGGGGTTCTGGATGCAACAGTAATTGGACGTTGCAGGGGGTTCCAGGTGAAGATGGTTAGGGCTCAGCAGAGGGTGGGGGTCCTGGGGGTGAGGAGGGAGGCATAGAGCTCGGCAGTGGTGTCTGCGTGTGTGTGTGTGTGGGGGGGTGGTAGGATGCTGGAGGAGTAGGACTCAGTGGGGTGGTGATCCAGGTGCAGCTGGTTGGAGCACAGCAGGGTGGGGATCTGGGTGTGGATGACTCATTGGGGTGGTCTGGGGGAGTGGGGCTTGTCAGGGGTTCTGTGTGTGGGGTGGGGGGTGAGGCTCTGCAGGAGGGTCTGGATGGATAGTGGATTGGGGAACAGCTCCCTATACAGTGATCCCTCCCCTTGCAGCTGAGTGATGGGTGCAGGAAGTGGGGGGCAAGGGACAGTTTGCAGAGCTTCCTGCAGCTGGGGGAGAAATATGCGGGTGGGTCTGACCTACCCCTGGATGCCATGCAGGGGAAGAGGAAGTCCTGTCCTCCCCAGCCCAGCCAGGACTAGTGCTGAGCCCAGTACAGCGTAGGAGCCACCAGCCAGGTCTTCCCCAGTCCCGCCCCCTGCCCTTCAGTTATTTACCTTTCTGCGGCTGTCCTGGGCACCCAAAACATACTGCTGGGGAAGGCTGCATGACTGCTCTTGTGGCTTCCCTTTGCTTCCCTGTCAGTCATTTTCCTTCGGGGAAGCAAAGAAATCTATGTGGGACATAAATTCTGCACATGCGCAGTGGTGCAGAATTCCCCTAGGAGTAATAGTTGTATATTTGCCATGGCAGCCTATGCTCTCAAACACAGTTACTGAACACAAAAACTTTCTTAATGCAACATTAAGCTTGCACTGCTAAAAATGAAGTAATCACGAAATAAGAGCTAAGATTCTTACAGCACAGCTAGCTTGGCCACACTGCACCTATTCGCTATAACACCACTGACTTAGAACGTATTCAGAGTCTACGGATGGCATACCAGAGATCACTTATTCACTGACGCTTCAAAAACTCCCGCACCCCAATCTGGGTCTATGCTGGTTATGTGCTATGTATGCATCTTGTGAACCTTGTAACTGATACTTGTAACTTCTCATAACTTAAGTCTGACCCCAGATGTAAAATACCTTCCTCCTTAATTTGTATAAATTTGATTTTAAACATTAGCTTTAATAAAAATTGTATGTGAAATATATTAAAGTTTCACATGCTATGGACAAGTTCCTGTTCAAATCTAAAATTAGCTTCAGAAATGAAACTGACTTAACATGTAAAGAAGAAGAAAATTTTATTTTTCTCCATCCCAGGAGTAAGCGTCCCCCCTCTAAGCTGGTTTAAGACCTTCAAGTGCTTGAACTACTTAGATCAGTGAGCACTTTAGATGCAATGCATGGATATACAGTGCAAAGTTTTTTATTGCATATAAGCAAAAAGCCAACTTCTATTTGTAACTTAATATCCACTTTTTTCAAACTTGATTATAGACAGTTCTCAATCAATACTATTTACCTGCCAAAGGTAACTATTCAGCTATTTGAGTTGTGAGAGAAAGTGTCATTACTTTTGTTTTACCATTGTTTAATTGAGCAACTGTAGGGATTTTGCCCAAGCTCCCACATCTTAACCCTCCCAACCCCCAGATGTCACACACTGAAAAACTTCTGCCTCAAAATATGAATTTTCCAAAGAAAGTTATGAGTAAAGGAAGGTAAGATGGCAAGACAACTTGTCCCTAACTGAATGAATCATTGCCAAATTAATTCAAAGGGATTTACACAGACATATGACAAAGTTATTTCTGTCTTAGAACTAATCTGAAACAGACAAACATTGTTACAATAAGAAAAGGAGTACTCGTGGCACCTTAGAGACTAACCAATTTATTTGAGCATGAGCTTTCGTGAGCTACAGCTCACTTCATCAGATGCATACCGTGGAAACTGCAGCAGACTTTATATATACACACAGAGAATATGAAACAATACCTCCTCCCACCCCACTGTCCTGCTGGTAATAGCTTATCTAAAGTAATCTTCAGGTTAGGCCATTTCCAGCACAAATCCAGGTTTTCTCACCCTCCACCCCCCCACACAAATTCACTCTCCTGCTGGTGATAGCCCATCCAAAGTGACAACTCTTTACACAATGTGCATGATAATGAAGTTAGGCCATTTCCTGCACAAATCCAGGTTCTCTCACTCCCTCACCCCCCTCCAAAAACCCACCCCCATACACACACAAACTCACTCTCCTGCTGGTAATAGCTCATCCAAACTGACCACTCTCCAAGTTTAAATCCAAGTTAAACCAGAACATCTGGGGGGGGGAGTAGGAAAAAACAAGAGGAAATAGGCTACCTTGCATAATGACTTAGCCACTCCCAGTCTCTATTTAAGCCTAAATTAATAGTATCCAATTTGCAAATGAATTCCAATTCAGCAGTTTCTCGCTGGAGTCTGGATTTGAAGTTTTTTTGTTTTAAGATAGCGACCTTCATGTCTGTGATTGCGTGACCAGAGAGATTGAAGTGTTCTCCGACTGGTTTATGAATGTTATAATTCTTGACATCTGATTTGTGTCCATTTATTCTTTTACGTAGAGACTGTCCAGTTTGACCAATGTACATGGCAGTCTCTAAGGTGCCACAAGTACTCCTTTTCTTTTTGCGAATACAGACTAACACGGCTGTTACTCTGAAACCTGTCATTGTTACAATAAAAAGAGCATCTTGCTACTCCAGAAGGCAGACTCCTATCGGAGTATTCAGACCCTCCCTCTTCTGAATGCTTCCAGGTCTCTCACCTGATTAGTTACCAAGATCTTGTTTGCCAGACACACACAATGGTCTTAACAGAATAGAAAGATACTTTTTTAATCTTTTAAAGTATAAACACAGTAGAACCTCAGAGTTATGAAGACCTTGGGAATGGAGGTTGTATGTAACTCTGAAATGTTCGTAACTCTGAACAAAACATTATGGTTCTTTCAAAAGTTTACAACAGAACATTGACTTAATACAGGTTTGAAACTTTACTATGAAGAAAAATGCTGCTTTACTTTTTTTAATAGTTTACATTTAACAGAGAACTGTACTTGCTTTTTTGGGGGGTCTGCTGCCTGATTGTGTACTTCTGGTTCCAAATGACATGTGGGGTGAACTGGTAAGTTCGTAACTGTGGTGATCATAACTCTGAGGTTCTACTGTACATGCTGCAGGGAGAGTATGAATTGATGCGGACAATCTGGCTTAGGTTACTGACCAGTATTTCAGTTTTAGCCTTTGGTTTAGATTTCAAAGAAGATTGTGATAAGACAACTCGGCAGATCTATTGCTTCAAATCAGCATTTCCTAGACTTGAAAACTGAGCTTCCCCTTCAAGAAAATGCGAACAATCCATCCCTCTTCAACCCTGCCAAGTGCTGTTAAAGGCTTAGCCCCAGATGACTGGAGACAGATTGTGCCATTTTCACAGCAGTGCTTCCTTTCTTATAAGCAGTGCTGCCTAGTGGCTAGAGCACTAGACTAACTCAGGAGACTGGGGTTCTATTCCTGGCTCAGCCACTGGGCTTGCCCAAGGTCACCCAGCAAGCATTTCACTATGCCTCAGTTTCCCCATCTGTAAAATGGGGATGATATTAACTGCTTTGAGATCTGATGAAAAGTGTTCTAAAATGTAGGTATTATATGCTTTGAGTAATAAGAGTTTACAGTGGGGACATTTGCATCTGAGTCTGTACCCACTGAAACAAATGGGGCAATTCACAACTTGATTATTGTATCAAACCCCCTGCAAACTCAGATGGCTAGGACTACAGTTAACCTTGAAAGTGTGACTGAAATGTCTCTTTACAACTTTGACAGCTAAAAATCTTGTTTTTAAAAAAAGTGAAAGCTGAGACTGTGGAGAAAAATTAAGAGTCCTATCTGCCCCCCGGTTAATCATTCATGCCTCTCATTTGTAAACAGTGCCTTAAACGAATCCAGAAATATATTGGGTCAAGAATGTGGCAGTCTACCAGAGTGGAGGAACACCACTAAGTAACCAAGTGACAGCTCACACCACTGCTTCCTACTGGTTTCCCGTCTGAACCTGAATTGTTCACCTACAAAGCCCTAAATGATTTGGGACATTGCAATAAGCTAAGCTCCCTGGGTCCAAAATAGCTCATGTCTGTTGGCCTTCACAGCCTGCTACAAGAAGTGCACCTATTCCTGTGAACTGCTACCGATGGTGGGGCTTGAACCGCCTCAGGTAGGGACTTTATGAATTAGGTTTTATAGGGGGTTATATTATGCTGTCTGTCAAGGTTGGGGGGAAAACTGCAGTTGTATTATTGGTTTTGTATCTTGCATCAGGAATGCCCTTTTGGAAGAAATCCAAACCAATACAAATCAGATAAGAATCTGTCCTGCTTTCATCCACTGCACTACCCTCACAGTAGGCAGTTCTGCTGTAATGAATGTGAGGAGCATTGAATCTTTTTAAAAGCACGACTTATTTTTCTTGGAAATAAGGAAGAGACAGGAATACCGGCGTGATTTTAGGAAATCTACTTTCCTAAAAATAGTAACAAAATGGATGATATTCATTACAATGTTGATTTGTAATCATTAGAAACACAGGGGAAGCAGAGACGTCAATGTTCTCCAAAACAAGGGGAATAAAATTGAGAAAAATATTGTTTTGAAGCTTCTAAGAAGCTTTAAAGTTTATGTATATGAAATGTCACATTAGTTTTAATTTTTTCTTTAAATGCTGCTGACTGTACCTTTTTTTTTTTTTTTTAAAAGTTATTAGGCTCCCTTATGTGATTGACATGTAAGTTTGCCAGCTGAGATAAGGCACATGTAGGATGACAGTTTTCATACCTGCCCTATAAAGCTATCCTCCTCCTGTCCCTGAAACTAATCAGTTATCAAACCAAGAGCTGTCATGTACTTTACAGCTTTACTTTACTTTATTAGAAAGCTCCATTTAACACACTTAAATAAGTTCTCTCATAATACCCATAAATAGATATGGACTAGATCTGAAAGAGCCACTTTTCAACTAGCATGGCCCCAATATAGTTAGCTAGCATCTGCATCACTGGAGGACAAACTTCCCTCCATTTTCCTAAATGTTTCCTTGCCACATTCAGCAAACTGGATTATATCATCATCATCACAAGAGTCTCAGTGGGGTAGCAACCACCACATCCCAGTGCTGGTAGGTTTTGTTTGCAATCAAGAGTGCAGAGGTGCGTATCTTTGCTGTGCATGGTCTCCAAGTACAGCAGACACTACCAACACTATAATCAATAGAACCACCAATACGCTTAGCAATAGCTACAATTTTATTTAATGAAATCTGCAATCTCCCTGCCTCCATTAGGTATTTTTTTACATGGGTGACTATCGATATTCGTTAGCACCATGCAACTGAAAACCTATACGTGATGTAAACAAGTCTGGCAGTGTTTGATCAAGATCCCTTTTGAGGAACAGCCAAATGTGAAATCTGAAGGTCTTGTTTCAATTTTTACAAGACTAAAGAAAATATATATTTTATTTCTACAGCAATATCGGGCAAACAAATTTGCACCCCACTCATCATGCCTATTTTCAGTTCTACAGGTAAGTCTCGCACTCTCCAGTACTCAGAGGGAATGGAAAACAATGGGACAGATCCGGGGCCATAATAGCCCACTTGGGAATATCCCCAGGACAAAGGTAAGGCTACCAAATGTTAGAGCTGCTTTAGAAGTGGCCCAGACGGCAAAAGCCTGGGCCGCACTGGGGGTGGGGTGGGGTGTGTTCAACGAAGATACACAATTTCAGCTACGCTGTTCGCGTAGCTGAAGTTGAAGTATCTTAGTTCAACTTACCTGGCCGTCCTCACGGCGGTGAGTTGACCGTGGCGGCTCCCCTGTCAACTCTGCTTACTCCTCTTGCCAGTGGAGTACAGGCATCGATTCAGGGATCGATTTATCACGTCTCGACGAGACACGATAAATCAATCTCTGATAGATCACTATCTGGTGGGTAGTGAATATGTACCCAAAGACAACTTCGTATCCCCCAACCCCCTTCACATAAGCTGCACCTTCTGTTACCTGTCAAGAGTCACAGCACAGAACCTTGCCCATGGTCTTTGAACTCATCCTACCGCTTCTAGTCCAATCCCTGTTTCAGTTTCTTATTTTAGGTCCTTTGCATATGTAGTGCTAGAACATCACATTTACAATAGATTGTTACCTTACATCATGCATACAGCTAGAGGGTGCAGCTGCCTTTTTTAATCAAATGCTTTGGATTTAATTAGGAGACCATTGTTCTTTTAGCCGATCTCAGATTTTGGTCAGTTTGATGGTATTGAGAGGGTTGTGTCCGATCACTGACGGAGTATCAGAAGATAAGCATATTGAGACAGTTCTGGTAAAGCAGAAGCCATTGAAAACTCACCCTTTGCCAACCACAAATACAAAATTACCTTAGAATCATACTAAAGTACTGGGTTAACACTGGTATCTCAGATACCTCACCATGGAAAATTGTTGGCAAATGCTGACAATGGCTGTCGTATTTTTCAGGGAGTGTTTTCCCCTTTGTCATATAAAGCTTTAACTTTCAGATGTTTCTGAATTAGCCACCATAAGGGGCTTCCAAAGAGTGTTAGTGTTTCCCTTCACCCCCCCACCCAAAGAACTCAAACCAGATAACTGGATTTAAATAGTCTTTCAAAAAAAAAAAAAAAAATCTTTGGGCTGAAACCAAGCTGGAAAGTTTCAGGCCAAGAGAATTTTTGGAGGAAATTGCAATTGTCATTACATTCATTCATTCTCTGCCACTATGACAAACAGCAAGCCTCTCTCGACCCAAAAATGAGCATTAACCCAACACAACTTAGTTTGTTTTCCCTACTACCACCCCACAAGAGATGCAAGTTTCTCTTATCACCTGCTATTACAACACCTATTACTGTAACTGAAACACACTTTTCAGTCCATTCAACAGCACTCCGTATAGTCAGTTTTCTCCCATTTGTATGGGTCTTTCACAGAGAAATGGGAGATTTAAATGGGAAAATACAATTGTAAAATGACAAAAGTTGGCATGGGAATGCACGGGAGAGCATAGTGCCATAAGATATTTTTAACAAATGAATGATTTTCAAGTTGACAGTCCCAGTGCCATTTGAGCTCCCATGGCCCCCACATAACTCACCAACTGTGAGTGAGACACACATACAGCCTGCTGGTTAAAACGACTATACATCACAATGGGATAGCACTTTAGATGACCAGAGCACTACGGAGGCAAGAATTTAGCCACGGCAGACAATGCCAGCCCAGCCCCAAAATTGCCCACACCTTGTTACATTTCTCCACAAAGTTGTAAGCCATCCCACTCCCTCCACCAACTCTGTTGTAGTCTTCCCTGCTTGGAGGCTTCCCATTATACAGCTCCACAAAAGGACTATGCACCCTGACCCCCCAGGCTGGCTTATCTAAGAGGGATATTCATAAAAAACAGCGGAAGTTATAGCACTTATAAGCTTGTTGCCTAGTAATAAAACACAGTGCCGGTAAGAGTGATTACATGGGCTGCTCCTGGAAGTGAGGTCTCTTATTTAAATCTGGAGAGGGCATACAGCAGCTATAGCACACCTTATGAGGAAGAGAGAGAGGAGATTCCTCTCCTAAAGGTCCACCAGAGAAGAGTCGGAGAAAGAGATTGCAGGGGGGAAACCTTCATGCGTCCTGCAAAACCCTTCCCACAGCAATGAAACCTTCAGAAGCAAGGCCCCACCAGGCATTTTTAACATGAAGCCATCAGTGTTTCATACCACTGAAAGCTGACCCCAGCCCAAACATCCCAGTGCTGGGGAAAGAGGAGGGGTTTCCACCTACTACCCTAGGAAATGCCTCACAAAAAACTCCGTGACCAGAGTGTGACGGCCGCCCTTAACCCTGCCCCCGGGGCCTCCCCGCCATCCCCTTGCCCTGCCCCCGGGGCCTCCCCGCCATCCCCTTGCCCTGCCCTTAACCCTGCCCCCGGGGCCTCCCCGCCATCCCCTTACCTTACCCTTAACTCTGCCCCCGGGGCCTCCCCGCCATCCCCTTGCCCTGCCCTACCCTTAACTCTGCCCCCGGGGCCTCCCCGCCATCCCCTTGCCCTGCCCTACCCTTAACTCTGCCCCCGGGGCCTCCCCGCCATCCCCTTGCCCTGCCCTACCCTTAACTCTGCCCCCCGGGCCTCCCCGCCATCCCCTTGCCCTGCCCTGCCCTTAACTCTGCCCCCCGGGCCTCCCCACCATCCCCTTGCCCTGCCCTACCCTACCCTTAACTCTGCCTCTAGGGCCTCCCCACCATCCCCTTGCCCTACCCTACCCTTAACTCTGCCCTCGGGGCCCCCCCGCCACCCCCGCCCTACCCTTAACTCTGCCCCCGGGGCCCCGCGATCCCCCCACCCTTCTGCGTCCCGTCCCCGGCGGCGAGCCCGCCCCCCACGCACCTTGTTGTTGTACTCCTCCACGAAGCTCCCGAGCGCCAGGCGGAAGCGCTTGTCGGGCCGGACGCTCCAGTTCATGGCGTACACGGTCCAGGGCGCCTCGTACTTGTAGATCTCCTTCCGCTTCCCGTGCAGCGACATGGCGGGGCCGGGGGGCGCGCGCCGGGGCCGCAGGGGGCAAGGGCCCAGCCGAGGCGGCGCGCGGGCGGGGGGGGGGTGTCTCGGTCCGAGCGAGGCCTACGGAAACCGGGGGCTGCGGGCACAGACGGGCCGGGCGGGGGAAGCGGGTGGAGGGCGCAGCCGGCTCCCGGCCCCGAGTCCCGGCTCCCAAACCCGGAGACGCTGCGCGCCGCGGCGGAGGCCGTTTGGGATTCGGCCCCTCACACAACAGGAGCGGAAACCACGCGGGCCGCCCCGCCCGCTGCGCGTCCGTTGGCTGAGTCGACCGCCACTCAGGGCGTCCCGGACCGCCGTTGGGTGGGAAACCTGCCAGTCAGAAGCGTTCCGGTCTCTTATTGGTCACTGTACCGCTCATTCTAAGCAGTCGCGCCCCGCATTAGTAGAGTCACCTGCCACTCCGTTCGATCCCGCCCCAGAAGGATGGGATGCTCTTTCTCAACATCTCATTGGCTGCGATGGGTCGCAGTGGCTTCGCCCCTTCATGAGGCGGGCCATCTATCTTTCTCTCATCCTAGTGGCTGGAAAAAGTGTCAGTCAGGAGTGAGCTGTTGGGTGGCAGGTGGGACTTGGAGCCCAAGAGGGGTTCGCGGAGCAATTTGAGCCTTAGATTTAGACGTATCCTTCACGGAGAGGGGTTCGAATCCCAGCTCCGACAACTAGCTGTGTTGTAAAAACCCTGGGTCAGATCAGGCGCCTTTAAGGAGATCAGCTCCCATTTAAGCAGTAATATAAGGGCCAGATTTTTAGCTGTGCCAAGCAGTCCATATGCTGAGCAGTTTTAAAAACCATGCCCCAGGTCAACCCTTGTAGGTTAATTCAAAGGGCAGGTGAGGCAGAATGTCACTGCTGGGCTGTGCCAGGAAAGAGTCCGTGCTGCTTCGAGTCAAGGAGTGTATCCCATACACGGATGGAAACACATAAAAGCCTTGTCTTACGCTAGGAACATTTTTCGAAAGCTTTGCAGTACTGCTGACAGTTCTCCTGCAGACAAGGCATTGGAGGAGGAGCAGAGAAAAGTCTAATTTGTATGGGCTCAGATTCTCAAAAGATTGCAGCACCTGTTTAGGCAGGTACCCAGGGCTGGCCTTACCATGAGGTGAACTGAGGAGGCCGCCTCAGGTGCCTGACTTGGGGGGCACCACTAGGACCCAGAGTGTAGAGAATTGTGTCTGCTGCTGGTGCATCTGGATTCTCTCTGCTCGAGATGCATAGAGAGGGGGGAGTGCTGGGCTGGAGGAAGGAGGGCACAAGAGACAGAACAGGCAGGCAGGAGAAAAGATGAGAGGGAATAACAGAAAGCAGCAGGAACTGCAGGGAGAGAGAGGAGGAGGAGCCTCTTATGAACCTCTCAGCACCCCCAGGAGCCTGGACTAATTAACACCAGCTTCTCAGGGAGCTTCCTGTTTCCTGCTGCTTCCCTGAACCCACTTGAGGAGAACAGACCGTCAACTGAAGTAGCAGGAGCCAATTAGGCCCTTAAGACGTTGATATCTTCCCTCACTCAGGCCCTGCTTATTTGTCCCCTTCAATTGAGTGTTGAGAGCCACTATAGCTGACACGGAACAGCAGCCATGAGTGAAAGAAGAAAACGCCCATCTGGGACAGCATTCAGAAAAAGAAAGAAAACAAAGGAAGCTTTTCTATGTAAGCAGGAAGGAGCTCTCCTGAATTACATAGACACAAATGTTCATGGTGAGCCTTCCAGCCCCAGGGAGGATGTGAGTGGTGAGGAGATGCCTGATCTCCCAGTTAGTCAGAGTGCAGGTGACCTTCCAGCTACTGCAGCATCCATATCTCCATTTCAAATGGATGCAACCGTGTACATTCCTGAAGAAAAGTGTAGATTAGAGAAGGGTGGGGTGGAGGCACAAGAAACAGCTGCTGCTGAGTTTAGTTCCTTAAGTCTAGAGGATCCGGGACTGTGGACCCACTTAAGCAGTAGCCTGAGGGACTTCCTTGTACTGCATAGGCCACAGCAAGTGAAAAACTTCATGTTCCCCAAAGACAATGAATATAGAAGTTTCCATCCAACACATTACTGGTGTGAAATCCCCAAATGGTGACAAAGTGGAGAGGCTATGGCTTATGTACTCAAAAACCCAGAATGCTGCATACTGGTTTTGTTGCAAACTCTTCCAGTCTAATGTTCCAGCCACACTGGGTACTACAGGAACAAAGGACTGTAAAAATCTGGCATGCCATGAGAAGGCAGCAAATCACCAGAGAGCATTCCATAGGTGGAAAGAGTTTGAGATGAGACTAAGGTTAAAGGCCACCATAGATAATCAGCATCAAGAGAAGATTGCATCAGAGTCTCTTTACTGGCAAAATGTTCTGAAAAGGCTCATTGCCATTGTGAGAATGCTCGTGACCCAAAACCTAGCACTGCGTGGCACTTCAGATCAACTGTATGTGCCGAACAATGGAAACCTCCTTAAAATTGTGGAGCTGATGGCTGAGTTTGATGCTGGACTCCAGGAGTATCTAAGAAGAGTCACCACCCAAGAAATGTACACACACCACTACCTTGGAAAAACAATTCCAAATGAGATCATACAGTTATTGGCAACAAAAGTCAGACAGAAGATTGTGGCAGATCTGAAGTCAGCAAGATATTACTCTGTTATTCTGGACTGCACACCTCACATCAGCCATACGGAACAAATGACTTTAATGGTGCGTTTTGTAACAACAACAGAACCTAGTGAAAATGTCCCTGCAGTGGTGACTGTCAGAGAGCATTTTCTAGACTTTATTGACATTGATGATACTACAGGAGCTGGTATGACAAATGTGCTTCTTAAAAAGCTGGAAGATGCGGGAATTGCGATAGCTGACATGAGAGGTCAGGGCTACGATAATGGTGCCAACATGAGAGGCAAGAACAGAGCAGAGCAGACACGGATCCGAGAGTTAAACCCTGGAGCTTTTTTTGTCCCATGCAGTTCTCATTCATTGAACTTGGTGGTCAGTGATGCAGCATCAGCGTCTAGTGAGGCTGCTGAATTTTTGAATGTAATTCAAAGCATCGATGTATTTTTCTCTGCATCAACTCGTCGATGGCAAATTTTGAAGCAACATCTGGGAACATCCTCTCTGACACTGAAACCACTGAGTGCCACACAATGGGAAAGTCAAGTGGAGGCGATAAAGCCTATCAAACACCAGCTTGGGAAGATAGATGATGCCATAGTTGCCATTACGGAGGATAATGCTATGACAGGAACTGTTCATGGGAGAACAGTGGCAGAGGGAAATGGAATCACCAGAAACATACATAACTTCAAATTTCTGTGTGGCTTAGTGTTGTGGCATGACATACTGTTTGAAATAAATGTTGTAAGCAAGAGACTCTTGTTATAGCTGGAGCAATGGAACAACTGGACAAAGCAAAGTCATACCTACAGTCTTACCTGTCAGATGAGGGATTTCAGAACGTTCTGAAGAGTGCACAGAAGTTGGCAGAGGAACTTCACACTGAAGCTATTTTCCCACCCATTCAAGAATACAAAAGTCACCGAAGAAGATGACGTTTTGATTACGAGGCACGGGATAATCCCGTAAGAGACCCCAAACAACAATTCAAAGTTGAATTCTTTAACCGGGTGCTAGATTGTGCAATACAGTCAGCTGAAGAACGTTTCATGCAGCTCAAGGAACACAGCAGTACATTTGGGATGTTGTAGGATATTCCAAAACTCCTCACTATACCTGAAGAAGACCTACACCAGCAATGCAGGGCACTAGAGACAGCGCTGACGTGACATGATGACATGCGCGATATTGATGCCAGTGATTTAGGTGATGAACTGAAAGCCCTTTCAAAATACATTTCAGCAGGATCAATTCCAAAGGCTGTTCCGGAATATATGTGCACAAATAAGATGACCACCCTCTTTCCAAATGCTTTTGTTGCTCTGCGCATACTTCTAACACTTCCTGTAACAGTTGCCAGTGAAGAACGCAGCTTGTCCAAGCTGAAGTTAATAAAAACACATCTACGCTCCAAAATGACACAGGAGAGGCTGGTCGGCCTTGCAATCATCTCAATAAAGCATGAGCTGGCCCAGACTGTGGGCCTTCAGCAGGAAGCAGTTCAGATCTTTGCAACCAAGAAGGCAAAGAACAGTTTTCAGAGTAGCAGCCGTGTTAGTCTGTATTTGCAAAAAGAAAAGGAGGACTTGTGGCACCTTAGAGACTAACAAATTTATTTGAGCATAAGCTTTCATGAGCTACAGCTCACTTCATAAACCTGTCTTTATTGCGGTAGGTAGCAGAGCAGTACCGTGAGAGGAGTAGAACAGGAAGAAGAAGGCAGAATTGAGACCTTTCAAGGTTTTGGCCCACGCAAGAGGGCATGGGGGGTGTCATTTGAGCCCCCCGCCTCAGGTGCCAAAATGTTGTGGGCCGGCCCTGCAGGTACCAATGTCCTAGTGGCCAGATTTTTGCATCGGAAATAACCTCAGTGCCTTGGCTAAAATTTCTCATTCTCCCACTGTTGTAGTGTGGAAGGTAGCTACTGCCCTCCACATCACAAAGGCCCAGAGAGAGGTCTGAACAGTTGTCATAGGCCAGCTGGTGAGGGGCCAGTTCAACATCAGTAGTGAGATTTGTTGCGATCTTTGTTAGCCAAAAAGGAGCAATTTGGATGATAGAGGGAGAATGGCACTGCTGATAAGCAGGGCCAGGATACAGAAGCCTGTTTCAAAGTTCTTCTGAAAAGTGGCTAAAATGGCCCATCATGTTCTGATCAAGCTCGTTCACTCTTGTTACATCCAAGAAAAGGGACTCAGGCTTCTGCAGCTGCCTTCATTCAAGTGCTGGGTTAGCCTTTATTCTCATTACTTTTCTAAACAATAGGACTGGGAGTTGGCACACCTGTGCTCTGTTCCCAGATTTGCTATGGGATCCCTGTGTGACCCTGGGAAAGTCACTTCCCCATTCTGTGCCTCAGTTTCCCATCTGTAAAATGGGGATAAGCTAGCATGGAATAAGATAGTGGTGTCCTGTCTGTCATGTAGATCCTCTGGGGCAGGGAACATCTTTGTTTCTTGTCTGTACAGTGCTAAGAACAAAGCAGCCATAATAAGTCTTGACTGGGGTTCCTAGGTGCATAATATAAATAATAAATAATAATAATAATTAAAGTATTTGCAACTTACATAAGGCTTTTCCTGTTCTAAGTGCTTTACAAACTGCTCATTACTGTATTCCTCATAACTGCCCATGAGAAGGGGGTAGCACCATTTTCCTTATCTTGCAGATAAGGAAACCGAGGCACAGATTGAGGTAAGTGACTGGGACAGGATCTTGCAGCAGGCCTGGGACAGAGCTGGACTTCCCTGTGGGTTTCTGAAGTGGCACACGGAGGAAGGATTTGGGCATGTCACTTGACAAGAGTCTGGAGCCATTTATGGGCACTATGAATCCACAGAAGTGAGGCTCTGGGACCCACTGTCTGTATCTAGTAGCCTGCATCTCACCACCATCCATGGAGTAGGTGCCCCAAGCAGGCAGAACTCTTCCTCAGGCTTTGGTCACTTTTCTTGGCCTGGGACTAAAATTCACTTCAGTTCTGCGAGATCTACTGCTGACAGGTGCTGAACGGACAAAGCAGGATTTTCTTTGTGTACCTCAGAGTCATTGAAATACAAGCATCCCCGTTGTAGGCATTTCTCATCCCTTCGAAGAGACACTGAGGAAGAGAGGAATTGTCAAGTCCATCTCGTCCAGCATCCTGTCCCTGACAGTGCCCAGAACCAGCTGCTTCAGAGGAAGGTGCAAGGAACTCTGAAGTGGCTCATTATAGGATAACCTGCCCATAGGGTCAGTTTCTTCCCAAACTCATGGGGGGTTGGTTATCTTGCTGTCTGTGGGGAGGACGGGTCAGATGTTAACACTGCTGTGTGGTTTAAAGACCCGGCCATGTGCCAGCCCCCAGAGATCCTATGGGAGCTCAGTTGCCTTTTGCCCCTCCAGGAAGAGGCAGGAGCCTTGTGGGAGAAAAATGCCTTTGGCTGCAATGTCCCTGCTGCAGAAAGATGAAACCAAAGTCCTGAAATAGAAATAGCTGCATGGTTGGAGCGTGCGTGCGTGCATGCAGCCGGGGCCAGGGACACGGGGCTGGGGTGAGAGACACAACAGCGACAGGTGCTGCAGCATGGTGGAGAAGCTGGCTCAGCAAGCGCTGCCCAGCGTTGGCAGGTGGAAGGGTATGTTCACACTGCAAAGGAAGGTGGGATTGCAGCGGGGGCAGGCGTCCCGCCACTGGCTTTAATCTGGCTGGTGCGGGTGGCAGGGGAAGCGAGGAAGTGGCAGATGGGGGGCTCCTGTGCAGGCTAGCCACCCCAGCACACACCTGCCCCACTCAGGGTGCTGCCCTGCGCCAGGATCCATGCCACAGCATCTGCAAACACCCCTAGGCCATAGATCCCCTCTGCCCTGCCGTGGCCCTCCCCTGTACACACACCTCGACCACAGAACCTCCCATGTACACTCCCCCCAGCACATACCCCCTGCCCAGCCCCTTCTCCCCCCAGTGTTTTATGGCCCTGAGTTGGCACCATCCCCTTCACAGCCCAAGCCCCACTCAAGCAGCAACAGTGTGAGCTTCCCAGACCCATACACCTTCCTTCAGAAGGGCTCTCCCCACCCTCCCTCGAGCGGCTGTGGAGAAACCAGATCTGGGGCAGGGGATGGGGCACAAACTCCCCTTCCCTTTCGCGCGGCTCTGCAGCTGCCCTCTGCCTTCTCCTGCTACGGGAGAGCCCCGGGTACCTGCTGAGACCTCCGGTGCAGTTTCCATAGCGACGTTGCTCAGGTAAGCAAGGACATCAGTCCTGGGGGTGTTGGCTGTGAGGGCACAGGCCAGAAGTCTCCTGGCTGCAGCTTAGCTAATTCTCTTCTCTGATCCCCACCACGTCCTTTAATGAAAGAGCTGCCTTTGCTCCAGCTAGCAGTTCACGGGCATACTCTGTCGGGCCCGAGTGCCGGGGTAGGCTAGTGACTGTGGTGGCTCTGATTGAATAGCCCTGAGTCAGCGTTGAGCCAGTGCCCAGCATGGGGCTGCTGGAGGAGCTGCAGAACCCAAAGTGTTGCCATGGGTAAGAGGAGGGCCGATCGGCTCGAGTTTCTGGCCAAATCCCCATCTCCGCAGCTGTCTCTCCCCTGCCCTGCGCCTGCACTGGTCATTGATGCCTGCACGAGCAGGTGTGGGCAGCCGTGCAGAACCAGACGGGTGCCACGGACACCCACGCAGCACATGTGTGGATGCCAACAAATGGCCCAAGGAAGGGCGAATCAGAGCGTGTTTTCACGCCACGTTCCTCCCCATGGTAGCTGACCCACCAGGGTGCCAATTCCGGTGATATCCTGCCCCGCTGCTGTTCAACCTGCCATTTCAGTTGGAGATGAGGGTTTTCACTTCCTGTCCTAAACTCTTGAAGGGTGTTAAACAGCGGCCATGTTCCGCCCAAGTGGTGGCTGCATTTCATTGGTGGGGGAAATAATTCTGGTGCATATATGCAGTTTGTAAAGTCCTTTGGGATGAAAGGCAGTATATCTCATTGCCCAGTCCCACAGGGTAGCCCATCGACTGTACCATGTTATTGTACATACATTTTCCCCTACTTACTGATACCTACAGCTGGCTCATCCGCGGGGTTTGAACCGGGGAACCTTTAGATCTAGAAGCATGAGTCTCTATCGCATGAACTAAAGGAGAAAACGTCTTGGTACGAAGGCCACAGCAAATTCACTCTCCTCATAGAATCATAGAATCATAGAATATCAGGGTTGGAAGGGACCTCAGGAGGTCATCTAGTCCAACCCCCTGCTCAAAAGCAGGACTCATCCCCAATTAAATCATCCCAGCCAGGGCTTTGTCAAGCCTGACCTTAAAAACTTCTAAGGAAGGAGATTCCACCACCTCCCTAGGCAACGCATTCCAGTGTTTCACCACCCTCCTAGTGAAAAAGTTTTTCCTAATATCCAACCTAAACCTCCCCCACTGCAACTTGAGACCATTACTCCTTGTCCTGTCCTCTTCCACCACTGAGAATAGTCTAGAACCATCCTCTCTGGAACCACCTCTCAGGTAGTTGAAAGCAGCTATCAAATCCCCCCTCATTCTTCTCCTCTGTGTGTTATCCAGCCTCTATGGAGTGACAAAGTCCCAACTACCTGTGCTGGGCTGCTTCACCGCTTCTCACACACACACTCAGATTAGGATTAGCATTGTGCTGGGCTTGCATCATTTTGTTGTGCATTGCGAGTGCAGCTATTACAGGCATTTGCTTTGGAAATGTCCTGCCTTTATACCCCATTACTGAAAGAGATGAAAACCATCTTTCACTGCTTGTGCCTGTGGGTTGTTTTGCCCTCTCTGGAAATTGCCATTGTGCATTTGAAAGTCTCCCTGCCACCTCTGCTTCCAATGCAGGTGTTTTTCAGCCCCGGAAATTCAGTAGGATGCTTAATGTTTATAACCCGTTAAACGCTGCAGCCTCTGGAGCCGTGAGCTCCGAAGCCTTGAAGAGTCAGCAGAGTTCAGGCAGCTGCACGTCTAATCAGAGGCCGCGGGGTCCTAGACGAAAACCTCCAACTCATTGCTTTACCCGGAGCTGTCCTTCCTGAGGGTGTCGCCATCCTTGGAATGGCTGTTGAGACCATCAGTGTTAAGGTCAGCCAGGTAAATGGCCCAAATTAGGACATTCATCCGAAAGTGCAAAGAAGACCAATTAAAGGCATGGAGCATTGAAGCTGGGAATTTTCAAAGGGAGGTGTTGAGTGCGTAATCCCCTTAGGCCCGCTGGGAGATCGAGCTCTGAAGCCGGCTCGAATATGGAGCCAACATCTCCTGAGCCCACTGCTACACAGAGGTGGGGAAAGCCTGCCATGTGCATGCCTAAGGGAAACGCTGTGCCCTGGGGCCTCACGCATTTCCGAGGGTTTACAGCACAGCTTCCATGCGGCTGCTCCCCGGTGGTGGCAGGGTGGGAAGACTGAGGCACAAGGTAGGAGAAAGCAGGGGGGTCCCCCCATCAGGACTTTGTTATCTGAGTGCCCCCAAAGCTCATTTTCTCTCTGGACAAAGGGGAGAACAAGCAGATCAGGTGCCTCTGTCATGGTCTCTGGGCACCAAACCATTGGCTTGGAGTCAGACTTGTTCCCTGCGGTGGCTGTTCTAATCTCCGCCCTCTCAGATGTCTGCCCGGCTGTGAGCGTGGAGCACGTGTTGGATTGTTCCAGGGGCTGGGCCCTAGGCAGGCCAGGCTGTCCTTGCAGAACGGCCTTTGCAAAGAGCGGGGTCAGACGAAGGGCTGAAATCCAACCGTGTTCTCATTTCTGCAGAAGGGGAATTCCACAGACGAAGGCCCTGTCCGGCATCTGCGAGAGCTGCGCTCTGAGCGCCACTGGCCCTGGAGTCCCCGACAAGGGCAGCTGACCGAGAGCGTCCCAGAGATCTGTGTAGATTAGGACCCGGGCTCTGAAGCAACTCCAGTATTGGACGGGGTCAGGGTAGCGCTCAGAGCTCAACCGCCATGAGCTCGCTCCAGCCACTCTCCCGGCCCCTCGACAAAACACAGCCTCGAGCCACGTTAGGTGCCAAAACCATTTATTAGCAAAGTGGACACTAAGAAACGCTCACAGTCTTGCTACTCTCCCAGGGAGCTCAACACTGCATGAGCCGGCACCCAAGACTACCTCTACAGCATCTAAGCAAGTGGCAAGGCAGCAACGCTAGGCGGGTTTTCTCCTGCAGGGGAGCAATGGGGTCCCTCGGTTGGGTGGGAGGGAGCATCTATGAAACCATTATCAAAAGAGACAATCTCCAGTGAGGGCTGGAAAGAACATGTCTGGGGCTTGATTTTGCTTTTCTGCTTTCCAGGATTGTGCTTATGAGTTTTGTGCTTTCCACTCACAGTTGAGTTTGTCTGGGAAGCTACTGGGGCTTTGCAAGAGTCGGATGTGGGCTGGAGGAAAGATTCTCGGGCCTGGCTGAAGCTTACAGTCAGCCTTGCTCTGGGCTGCCGGCCAGGGACCTGTGCTGAAGCGTGATAGAGTGGTGGAAACTACCACCCTCGTTGTTTCTTAATGACAGCCAGGTAGGACAGGGATGACTTCTCTCCTCTGCCCGTCCCCAGATGTTATACCTCCAGCTCCTTCATTCTCCCACTATCCGATGCCTCCTTCCCGCTCCTCCTCCAGACAACATCGTCTCCAGGATGAACAGCCCCAGTACGGTAGTGCGCAAAGGTCCCGTGGTGCTAGGCGCGGTACAAACATAGATGGCGAGGTGATCCCCGCCCCAGAGAACTGCCAGCAAGGTGGCCTCACAGCCGTGCACTCACTCTCCTCCTGCGGTAGTGGCCCATTTTGGTGGCACCAACACAGAAGGAAGCCTTGGCGAGGAAGAGGAGGCTGGTGCCATCTGGCTCCTCCGGCCCGTTGGCTTCTTGGTGGCCATCAAAAAGCGCCGCGTTGGGTGCACTCTATAATGTGCAACTTGAATCTACTCTACATAAGCCTTTGGAGAACAATGATCTCTGAACTCCCTCCACTCTCCACTCCCCTCCACCGGGACAGACGACAGCTACAGAGTGTACCCCTGAGCCAATAACCTTGTCCTCCCCCTCTCGCCCCCACAGTCAAAACTGAAATCAACGAAACCAGTTCTCAGTTGCGGTTCCTCTTGGCTTGGTTTGAAGTGTGCGCGTCTCTAACTGCCAGGAAGCACCGGGTCGGAGAGATGTCTCTGAATGTCTAGGTGCTCGGAAGAGGCTTCAAGATGCTCGGGGAGGGAAGGGAAACGAGCGCCGCAGAAGAGTCCCCGTGTGTTTGTTGCCCTCTGGTGGGGCTCTGGGTTGGGGAAGGTCTGGGAATGACACTCCGGCTGGGAGTAGACGGTCATGGTTTTCTCCGAGGCCGTCATCAGGTGTACCCCGCTGGACAAGGAATCCCTGGATTTCAGCTGGAACTTTTCTATCTCTGTGTATCTTGGGCTCTGGCGGAGAAGGGGAAGAGAAGGAGAAATGAGGGTGTGTTGTTATGAGATTAAACTCAGCAATAAGGGGCTTCTGGCCAAGAGGCCATAGCATCCCATAGAGAGAGAGAAGCCCATTGAGCAGGTGGTGCCAGCCCATACAGTGGGGGAGCTTCTTGCTTTTTCTTGGGGACACCTTGGAGCAGAGACACCCCTGCCCCGTTATTGGGGAACCCCTTACAGCTCACACGCACTCCCATTGGTCAAATCCTGCTGCCCAAGTGACGGTGCAACCCCCTGTGTTGGAGCCACGTCGCGAGGGATTCAGAGGCCTGGTCTACACCTGAACATTAAGTTGGCTGGAGAAGTGCAGTTAAGCTGACCTGAGTCCCTGGGTAGACAGCGTTAGCTACCATCGACCTGGCTACCGCCTCGCGGGGAGGTGGATTACCTGGGCCGACGGGAGAATCCTTCCCATCAGTGCAGGTCGTGGCTACACTGAAGCGCTGCAGAGGGGCAGCTCTCAAGTGTAGATAAGCCCCTGAGCTCTCAAAGCAGCAGCAGCTCCCCCAGCAACAGTGGTGGCTTCAGGCTAGCTAGGACAGATCAGCTGATTCATGCCGGAAAGGGGACTCTACTCTGTTTTCCTCTAGCACCCTAAAAGAATGGCGTTGGGGTGCGTGGAGTTCTCATTCCAGGCCTCTGCTGGGCTTCATCCCCTCTCCAGCCCCAAGGGCTTAGCCCAGAGGGGATGACCTGGGGTATGACGGGTTTCAAAATGGCCCTGGTTTAGTCGGGGCCCCCACTGCCAAAGAGAGGAGAAGCAGGAGCAGGGGGACCTCCCCCAGAGAGAAGCAGTGGGTGAGCTGGCATCATCTCCGGGGTCTCTCCATCCCCCACATTGGTGAGAGGAAGCTGCGTCCCTCATGGCCAGACCCTTCTCCACACTGTGAGGAGAAGAGGGAGGGGAGCAGCCCCTAGCCTGGACCCTCAGCCGAGCCCTCTCTGCACCTGGAAGGCAGGGGCAGCCTTGGAGAGCCAAGTCTCCTTCCTTCACCCCAGGGTAACTCGTGCTATGACCTGCCAGGGGACCCCCTTGGCCTGCTCCTCTAGAGGAGGAAGCTGCTCTCCGCTGTGAGGAGACGGAGACGTCTCCCCTAGAGCCCCCTCAGCCTCGGTTTGGGCTCAGCACTTGTACTGGTCTTTGCTGTGAAGCGGAATGAGGTCGGGAAATTCTGGAACTAGATCTGCTGGGCTGCTCGAGGCGGAAGGACACCGCTCCCAGCCAAAGCGCTCAGTCTCAGTGATTAGCCAGCACAGGAGTCTGTGAGTTACCTGCCCGGGAGGAGTCAGGTCCTTCTCCTGCAGCGGCATGCATGGTGGAGCGGGCTCCGTGCCCCTCAGGCCCATGCTGTACAAGGCCAGGCTGTGGGAGGACGGTGAGATGGGGCTGTACGCGGGCGGCACTTGGGACACCTGGCGTTGCAGGAGCTGGAGGATTATATTAATGTCTGAAGACATCCTGGACTCCAGCCTGTGGGACAGATCAGCCAGCGTTAGCACGGTGCATCCCAGGGCCACCCTCTTTCATCGGGGGCTTTGCCTGGGCAGTGGGCTTTGTTTGGGCTGCACTGAGCAGGCAAAGTGTCTGGGACCCCAGTGTTAGGATGGCTAATGCTAACCAAGAGTCTCGGAAGAGAGACAAACTCAGATCTTAAACCAATCGCTATTGGGATCACGCTGGGCAGATGAGCTGGCTATTTCTTCCACATTCCTCTGAAGTGTCTGCTGCTGGCCACTGTCTGAGCCAGGATGCTGGGCTAGACTCTAGATGGAGCCCTCAGCTGATTGGATCCAGTCTGGCAATTCCCACGTTTTGTGGATTTACGTTGTTATTTATGCATAAGGTTTCGTGAGTGACAGCTCACTTCATCGAATGAAGTGAGCTGTCGCTCACGAAAGCTTATGCTCAAATCAATTGGTTAGTCTCTAAGGTGCCACAAGTCCTCCTGTTCTTTTTTGCAGATCCAGACTAACACGGCTGCTACTCTGAAACCTGTAATTTATATTACAGTAGCAATTAGAGGCAACTAGAGCGGCGATCAGGCCCCATTGTGCAGCCACAGAGTCAGAGACTGTCCCTGCCCCAAAAAGCGTACAGTCTAAATAGACATAACAAAAGGAGGGAGGAGGAAACAGAGGCCCGAGGGAGGTCAAGTAATGGCCTCAAGGAAGAGAACCCAGGTATCCTGATCCTAATCCACAATGCCTCTTCAAGAGCCAGGCCCAAACCAAGAAGCCAAACTCCCAGGAGGGCTGGGGAAGGCTGGCTGCAGATTTAGCTCTGGACTTTGGGGCTCTCCCTATCTCCATGTGGGTCTGGCAGGGTGGAGTTCTGGGACCCCTCTCTGGATAAGAATGTCTGAGAATATTCCTACGTTCATATCACAACTCAAAGGGACCATTTTTTTAGAGAAGTAAATGAAAATGAAAAGACAAGCTAGGCCCTTTTTCCGATCTCAACGGAGCCTGGTGCTATCACTGCGTGGCCAGCAGGGGGTGTATCAGACTTCCTTGGCATAGCACTGGGTCGTTTTTATTAAGTCAGTGAAAAAACGGCTGAGTGACACAGGGCACATACTCCTTGGACCCAAAGTGAGACACCTAAATCTACACTTAGGCACCTGGATAAAAGTGGCCTGATTCCTAGAGGCACTGAGCACACACAACTCCCACTGCACCGAATGGGGGCTGCAGGCAGCCGCTGAAAATCACGTCTTTATCGAGTTGCTTTCACACGGGTGTAACTTTCGGTCCCCAGCGGTGGAAATTCTAGCTGCACTATTGAAGCGGCAGATCTCACCGATCTGGGCTCCTTTCCCTTTTCATTCGAACGCTGGCCCCTTCCTTACATTTACATGGCAACTGTCTGTCGCCAGTGACTGACTTCGCGAACACTTCACCTGCCCAGGATGGTCGAGCAGGGGGAAGGCGGCAGCTTTTCATGTCAGCAAACGGCGGCAAATGTTCATGCAAAGCCTTCAGTTCCTGACCCTGTGACTGAAATCGGTGGGAGCCGCTGTAACTAAATCCAGTCTGGGCCCTGCTGGGGAAATACTTTAGCCGCTGCTCCCAGATGTCCCAGTAGGGCAGAAGCTCTAAGGTTGAGACTTGCTTGCTGTTTAATGGCAGGATGCCCCATGGCCACGCAATACCCAAAGTAGCCAGCAGGGAGAGCCCATGTCACATCACAGAGCTTTGTTAAAGGGCCCTGGTCCATGTGGGTCTTTTAAAGGGGGCGGGGTGGGGGCAGATGCCACTCACATGGGAGCTGGCCCAGAAGGGGCAGCACCCTGAGAAACTCAAGTGCTGCAGGAACCCAGGCTCCGGCCTCAGAGGAGCTGCACCCACCTGCTGAGCTGAGCCTGCAGGAGCTCCAGTCGGGATTCGATCTCACCCTGCCCGTAGTCCAAGCGCAGAGGGTTGGCCCGGGAGTTGTGGACCAGGGACGCGTGTGGCAGGGGCTCTGGGTGGAGATTTGGCTGTCTGTCCTCCCAGAAGGCGAACATGTTTGGAATGTCCCTGGGGGTGGCTGCAAAGAGGCGAGTTCAGAGCTGCTGATGGAGCAGAGCCGATACAACCCCCCGACCCCGGCATCAGGAATTCCCAGTCAGCAGCCCCCACCCTGCAGTCCCAAACAAGCTCTCCACGCTGCAGCACCTCTCCCGCCCTCCATCACACACCAGCCCGGCAGGGCCTGGCAGCAGAAGGGCTGCATCAGCACCGTACCCGTGGGGGCGGCTGGGGAGGGCCCAGGTACTCCCTGCAGCCCGAATGGGACACAGAATCCAGCCCCAGAGGCTGCCTGCGCTCTGCAGGGGGGCCGGGGCAGGCATGCTACGGGGAGAGAGAGCGAGGGGCAATGGCACAGCCCTGTGTGTAGGAGGGGCAGAGCAGCCGCGGGCGCTGCCGGGCTGGGGTGTGAATTACCCCAAGGTAAGGGGGAAGCAGGCTCCATGACCCCTCCCGCTCCAAAGAACCGGAGCTCGGCTCCTGACCCACCCCCGAAGCATGGTTAGATGGACAGTGGCAAGCTTACCAGGGCAGGTGCAGATTAACTCCACCAGGACGTGGCCGGGGGAACTAGGGCCAGCGCCAACCTGGTCCTGCAGGAGGCCCTAGGAGCCGCCAGGCTGGGGTCAGCTTAGGCTGAGGTTGGTGTTGTGATACCATCATGCTCTGGATTCCCCACAGCGCTAGACCCTAGGCAGGGCCATGTGGCCTCACACAGAGAATGCAGGTTTTGTCTGGAGCGGGGTTGCTCCTCCCAAGGGTCCTGACTTGCCTCCATCTCCCGAAGACCAGACACTCTCCCTTCTCCCTCCCACGGCGCCCCCCAGGGGTCGCACTCGAACCCTGGACGCTGGTCAGCCCCCGAGGGGATGAGGGTTAACGGGGCCCAAGAGGATCTCAGCCATCTCCCCTCGCTGATAGCCAGCACTGGGGCCCCCCGGCTCCCGGCAGCGCCCCAAGACACAATCACCGCTACCCGCGTAGGACAGGCTGTCGTCCGCCCCCTGCTTGCCGACATCGGTGCCACTGGCATTGGGGGTGACCTGGCTGAGCACGGCTGGAGCAAAGTCGTCCTTGTCGGAGTCAGGGGAGGGCTCGGCCTGGGTGGGGCTGGGGGCCTTGGCCTCCTCGTCGCTGGTCTGCGAGCAAGGCGTGGGGCTGCTGCACAGGTCGTCCCACTGGTCCTTGCTGAGGGGGCCCTGCAGGTTGGTGAGCTCCGAGTAGGTGTGGTACTGATCCGCGTCCGAGATGCCTGTGTCCAGCCCGTCCAGGTCTGCGGGGCGGGGGTGGGAGGGGGGCGCAGACAGGTTAGTTCAGACACACCGGGGCAGCCCCTTCAGACCCCATCCCCACTGTGATGCCAAGGGGCTTCAGGAGCCCACGAGAGAACCATGGGGAGCTTTGCCCAGCTTCATGGGGATGAGCGGGAGGAAAGGGCTGGCAGGCCCCTGCCTTGCGGGGCTGGATGGTGCCTAGCACCGGTGAACAGGAGAGGCCGGCTGGTGCCCAGGGCTGCCTCACGGAGGGGGCCAGGCCAGCCAACACCATGTCTCAGGGCGGGCACGACGTGATCCAGTCAGTGCCCTGCTCTGCCTCATGGGCAGCGGCCCGGGCCCTGCTGTGCCAGCAGCAGAGAAGCTGGGAAAAGCCCCCTGCGAGGCACCGCTCAACCCCCCGCCCTCCCACTGGTGCTCCTGCTGCAGCACTGCCCGGGGTGGAGAGCGGGCTGCCCCCGGGCGCTCAGCTGTCAGGACCCTGCCCTGGCAGGGCGCAGGCCAGCTACCTCCCCTCGCCACAGCCCTCCACAGGCGCCAGACACCCAGACCCACCCTGGCAGACCCGCCCCAGGCCCTGGCAGGGGAGTCGGGGCGGGGGAGAGACCATCGCTCTCTGAGTCAGGGGCCCAGATTGGCTTGAACCAGCTCTGGCGTAGCTGCGACCAGTCCCTCCCGTAGTGCCAGGACCAAGGGACAGGGGGCGCTGCGGAGAGGGGGCCCGGGAGAGAAGCAGATGGCAGGAGAAGGCGCTGGGGGGCAGAGACGGCTGTTCACACCCTCCCCGTCCTGCCCAGCAGCTGGCACAGAGTGGGCACAGCGCGAAGGGGAACGCGGAGACCGAGCCTGGCCGGCTACGACTCACCGGTCTTGGGGGGCCTGCCGAGGGAATGCTTATGCCGGCGCACACGGCGGTAGGTGCAGTCGTACTCCTCGCTGAGCGGCGAGCGGGGGATGCTGTCTGCCTGAGAGAGAAGAGGGCACCGAGCGCGGGAGGGGACTGTTAGTGCAACTCAAAGAAACCTGGGGTGCCTCTCTGCACGCCTTGCTCCCAGTCCCCTCTCCCCAAGCCCACCGGCGGGAGATATGGGACTGGACCCTCCTGAGCCTGGTTCAGTCTGAGGCTCTGTGCCCTGGGGGGATGGTACAGTGTGAAGGAGGGCAGATGCGGGTGCCCCGGGACATTAGTGGAGTTAGGGGACTCTCTCATACACTCATCAGCCAATGTCTCTGGAAAAAAACAAACGGTGGCAGCCAATCAGATCGCTGAGCAGGATTTAACGATAAAATACTCCAGAGCCTTCAGCCAATCACAACTCTGATTGTTCATAAAAGCAAGAAGAAAAGGAGTACTTGTGGCACCTTAGAGACTAACCAATTTATTTGAGCATGAGCTTTCGTGAGCTACAGCTCACTTCATCAGCAAGGACTTCTCTGAATAAGCTCGTTTGAGATTGGCTGAAGGCTTTGGAATCCCTTTTTTTTTCTTAGCAATCTGACCCACCGTCTGATACCCAAAGTCAATTGGACGTAAGCATGTGGTTAAAAGTTCACAGTACTCTTCTGGATTGGTGCCAAAGTCATGACGTTTACATGGTGACATCATCACATGACATAATCAGCATGCAATGGCATCACCATGGCAATGCCATCTATATGGGACAGTGCCCTTAGTCACAGTGTTGTAACAATGTGACCCAAATCACATTATGTCAAGACGAGAGAATCACGTCATGACAAGACCATCACTGCACATTGCAATAATGTGACGTGACAATGAAATCATGTCCTCACTCAAACCATTGTGTCACATCACAGTGTAACACTGTGACACGACATGGTGTCATGTTGAAACAATACCCGCACATTACATCACAATGTGAAACAATACCCTCACGTTGTGAGAGCAGCATCATGTCAAAACACGGGACAGCGGCACCACATCATGAGGCAACATGTCATAGCAAAACATCATCATGTGACACATCATGACGCCACCATGTTGACATGTGGCCACATTGCACCAAGTCACCACGACACCACTCTGTCATGACACAACGCTGTCTTGTCACAACAAAATGGCATAGTTTTATGACTCTGAATGTCTCCCATACTCCTTCTCCATACTCCATACTCATCACAACCCAACATCAACACGTCTTGCTGGCATAGTATTGCAACATGATGACCTTGCATCAGCCTGAAATAACCTTTGAGATATTTTAATAGTGCCATGGTCCTGCAAAACTGTGGTCGACGGGGGTTAGCTGCAGGACTCATGGATCCAAATTTCCAAAAGAGCTCAGGGCTAGATTTCCAAGCTCTCAGCACCTACAATCAAGGCCAGATTTTCAGGAGGTCTCAGCACCTAACATGCCCTCATGGGCTGGGCTCTTGTGAAAATTTAGGGCCAAAATCATGATGTTCACAATCCCCATGGGGAGTGCTGAGCTTTTCTCAAAATCTGGCTCTTATTGACTCGAAAGCAATTAAAAACTCAGACAAGGCTTTGAAAATGCAGCCCTTGGTGCCTAGCAAACTTGTGAATGACCTGAGCTAGGAGCACAGAGCGCTTGTCAATCTATGCTCCCCAGCACCGTTCCCTCTGGCGGCCCTCGGCCCCTTTCCTCCCCAGCGATTTGGATGGGGACAATTTGCAGCAGCAGTCTCTGTTCTCCTAACTCTCCACACTTACACCTGAGACTCACATCTCTCAGGTTGAAGGTTATCTCTAAGTTGCTCCAGAAGTTGTCGGAAAAGGCCGGGTACATATCCAAGACCTCCAGGAGGTCCTCCCGCTGGATCTTATGCAAATCGCAGTAGGTCAGTGCCCGGACATCCGCACTGGATTTCCCAGGCCGGGCGTAAAGGCTGATGGGCTCCCCAAAGATGTCGTTCTTCCCTGTGCAATGGAGAGAGGCTCATGAGGGCACTGGTGGTGGAGTCTCCCCAGCGGCTCTAAGGCTTTTAGAGAGATTGCTCTGCTGGTGTCCTGATTCACTGGGCAGTCTACATCTGTGTCCTCCTCTCCTCCTGCTTCCCACCTTTCTCTGTGTCCTCTCCCCTGACCAACTCACTAGACACCTCTTGCTCGCTGCTTTGCACCTCCTGCCATGCCTCCCTTCTTCAGATCCACCCCACCCCAAGCTTCCTGTGCCAATCCCTTTGCTACTTGCGCTGTGGCTGATCTTTGTAAGCTCCGTAGGGCAGGGGCCTTGTCCATTTAGCTGCTCTGTGACATGCCATGCATGGGCCTCTCGAGGGCTCTAACACTGAATTAGAAGACTGTCCCCCATTAGGCCAGGAGTGCTGAAATTCACCAGCACTCGCTGAGGTCACAACATGCGAACCTCACGAAACTGTGATAGTCAAGTCAGCTTTGTAGCATAGTCCTCAGCGCTCCTTTCCGCGGCGGCTGAGTCCAGGCCAGGACGCTGGGAAGACCCTATGTGGAGACATGGGGCAGCATGGACTGGGAGCTAGAGAGAACCCAAAGGGTCTGTCTGTGTCCAGCAGCCTTAAGAAAAACCCCCTTGGAATTTGTGCCAGCTGAGTCTTGGCTTTCCTCTGCCCACAAGGACAGGACAGGATGAAACCTCGGCAGATGTGAGTGCTCCTCCCAACTCCCAGAGCCTCTTGGGTTTGGAGGGCCGGGAGAACAGGCCTCCTCTTTCACGATCTCTGATGCTTCCTGCTTTAGGCTGCGCCAGAGGTGCCACAAGATCAGCCGTCTTGTGCGGGATTGCTGTGCTTCTGGCCCTTGCCTGCAGGGGGTAGCCTTCTGGGAAAGAACAGGGTAGGGGGTGGAGGAGTTGGGACCCGCCAGTTTCTTCCCAAACCTAGAAAGAGGCGGAGTCCAGGGGTCTGAGCTGGGTTCGCTTCGATTCCGATTTGATCTGAGCTGGTTCCTCCACTGCTTGTCACAGCCAGGGGTGGACTGAGACTAAACCGGGCACGGATCCACCCGGCTGCTGGCATCTTCCAGACACACCCTCCCAGCCTCCTGCCTTCTCCCAGCCCTGGTGGATGCTTCTTCCCAGCCCCTCTGCAGCAGAGAGAGGATCTGGTCTTTCCTCCCTGGCCTTGGCTCATTCTCCCAAGTGAGGCAACATTGGATGCTAGTGGAAGCCTAGAGTTGGGAAATGGGAACCAGCTCCCTCCTCTTTGTCCCCAGACCTTGTTGGGGAGGGTCTCACACCACCAGCTGAGACTCATTGCCCGAAGCAGGGAGTTATCAGGGGAGTGGGATGGTTCTCTGCTTTCTTCTGGCAGAGCCCCTTCCCCCCTCCCCACCTCCCCCCGCCCCCTCCCCGCCCCCGGCCCCTGGAAGGAAGGACTCTTCCACCTAGGATGGCCACCACAATGTCCTCCCGGAGAATCTCGATGGAGCCGCGGGAGATGAAGTAGAGGGTGGTGAGGACATCCCCATAATGCACCAGGGTGTCTCCGGGAGGCGCGTGGGTCGTCTTGAACTTCATGGCCAGGGCTCTGAGGCAGCCCTTGCTGGCCCCCCGGAAGGCCTTGCAGTTCTGGAGGAGGGTGCGGTTCAGGTGGAGGCAGATGTCAGCCTGCAGGCATTCGGGGAAGCCTTTCAGCACCTGCACAGGGAGGAAGGAGCAGCCAGTCACACAGCAGGCCCAGAGGGAGAACCCCACATCCCCCACCCCCTGCTGTCCTATAGGCAAGCACAGACTGGGCTTCCCGTATTGCAGTTACATCAAGAAAGGGATCCAAGCCACAGGCTCTGCGCTGGACACGGCCAATGACTATGGACTCTGTCTGTAATGGGACAATCCAACCTGTCGCTCGCGGCACAACCCCCAGGCATGGGCAGGAGACTTCAGCTCTCTCCAGCTCTCTGGGACGCAGGCTCTAATGGGATGTGCGGAGAGGCGGTGGGGCTGGGAGTCACGACAATTAGGTTTTGTTCCCAGCTGTGGAAGGTCATGGGAGCCAGAGGGGTAGAGAGTGTGTGGGTGGGTGGGTCAGGAGAACTCTGAATGGCCTGTGGCAGCCCCAGGATAAGGGGACCAGAAGCCCTCTCCCCCTTCAGTCCCCATGCTGGGCCCTGCACTGCGAATCCAGCCCTCTGGGAGCGAGTGAGTCTGGTACCTTCCGTAGAAACAATACAAAGGGAACTGGCCTGATTTTAGGTGAGGTCACTTTATAATAATCTAGTGACTCACCCAGCTGGTGCCTTCATGATTTTAGAAGCTGCCTCCTCACTGACTCCCAAAAAACAAATAAAGACACTTGGGAAATTCCAAGCCCCAACATGTTGTTTAAAAAAATAGTAAAAGTGACAGTCGCTTGCAGTTACCCCCCCTTCCTTTACAGACCCCACGCCCTGAAAAGAAAGGACATGAATAGCGAGGAGCATCCAAAATCTCACCAACCACACGACAGACACCTTATCGTGGATAACTGATCACCAACCGAGTATGAGTCAACACTGTGATGCAGGTGCGAAAAAGACTAATATCGTTCTGGGCTGTAGTAACAGGAGGGTCGTATGTAAGACATGGGAGGTCATTGTCCCCATCTACAGAACAAGGAGTAATGGTCTCAAGTGGCAGTGGGGGAGGTCTAGGTTGGATATTAGGAAACACTATTTCACTAGGAGGGTGGTGAAGCACTGGAATGGGTTACCTAGGGAGGTGATGGAATCTCCATCCTTAGGGGTTTTTAAGATCAGGCTTGACAAAGCCCTGGCTGGGATGATTTAGTTGTGGTTGGTCCGGCTTTGAGCAGGGGGTTGGACTAGATGACCTCCTGAGGTCTCTTCCCACCCTGATATTCTAAGATTCTATGATACTCGGCACTGGTGAGGCCTCAGCTGGAGCACTGTGTTCCAGTTCTGGGCACCGCTCTTTAGGAAAGATGTGGACAAACTGGAGAGAGTCCAGAGCAGAGGAACAAAAATCATCAAAGGTTTAGAAAACCTGACCTCTGAGGAAAGGGTAAAAAACAGGGCATGTTCAGACTGTAAAAAAGAAGCAGATAACAGTCTGCAAATATGTTTAGGGCTGTCAGAAAGAGGACGGTGATCAATTGTTCTCCATGTCCACAGAAGGTAGGACAAGAAGTGATGGGCTTGATCTGCTGCAAGGGAGATTTAGGTTAGACATTAGGGAAAGTTTTCAAACTGGTCGGTAAGCTCTGGAATAGGCTTCCAAGGGAGGTTGGGGAATCCCCATCTCTGGAGGTTTGTTGGACAAACGCCTGTCAGGGATGGTCTAGGTTTACTTGATCCTGCCTCAGTGCAGGGGTCTGGACTTGATGACTTCTCAAGATCCCTTTGAGCCACAGGCCGACTCCATGGGTGCTTCGGGGCTCAGGCACCCATGGAAAAAAAAACCCAGGGGTTGCTCAGCACCCACCAGCCACCGCTGTTCGGCGGCACCGACAATCAGCTGTTGGGGAGGCACCTCGATCAGCTGTTTGGTGGCAGGGGGAGGCACCTCGATCAGCTGTTTGGTGGCAGGGGGAGGCGCGTGGGGGAGGGCAGAGAGCAGCAAGCGGTGGGCGGGCGCCTTGGGGGAGGGATTAGAGTGAGGGCAGGGCCTTGGGGGAGGGCTGGAGTAGGGGCGGGGCCTTGGGGAGAGCAGGGGTGGAGCAAATCCAGGGAAAAATAAAAGTCATTTTAAATTCTCCTTTGCCAGGATGCCGGCCAACAAACTTGACAACAATGAGGTAGCTGGCGTGGTGAGACCAGTGCCAGTCATGCCAACCAGCATGGCCTCACAAATTCCCTTGTGTTCCCGTCTGGTTGTATCCACCAGCTGTCTCTTGTCCTGTGCTTTGATTGGAAGCTTTTGGGGGAGGGCACCATCCTTTTGTTCTGTGTTTCTACAGCACCTAGGGCCATGGGGTTCTGGCTCACGACGGGGGCTGCAGGCGGCTGCAGTTTGGAGCAGTAAGGTGCACATTAGTGACAACATTCATCACGCCAAAAGCCAGCCCCCAGATCTATACCGAATTATGCCATCCGTTGGTAAGGAGACACGCCATCCTAATTAAACTCTACAGTGTTATTCTCAAGAAGCCAAATGACAAGTGGGTTGCCATTATGATCAGACTGCCAACTGATCAGTAGAGAAGATAATATTTCCCATGTAATGGTATTTTCTTAAAGGTAAATATAGAGGAACTGGACTCTGGATAACAAAGAGCAGTAACACAAAACGCTCCTCCAGCGATTGCTGGGTCAGAGTTAGACCCACATTTATGGAACTGTGCAGCTGCATCTACGCCGCCCGTGGCAGCAACCTAGGGAGAGGTGGGCTTCAGAGCCCGGCTTTGTTAGTGCTGTAGCATGAGCCCTGCTAGCCCAAGTCTCTCTGCCATGGGCCGCCGCTGGCCATGTAGCCGTGGCCCATAAGAGCCATGGGGTTTTGTGCTATGTGGGCAGTGGGAGAGTTAGCACGGCCTTAACTTGTCTTGTCTTTGCTCTTGAACGAGTGGGTCGTGTGCGCCAGGTGGAAGGTGAGCACGTTGCTGTCCCGTAGCAGGCTCCGAAGCGCTTCCCGGGCCCGGTGTAGGGGTAGAGCTCCATGGGGACTGGGTTAGAGGTGGGAGGCGGGGCTGGGGGAAAACAGGGCTTCCCTCCCATGGCTCCAGCTAGTCCTAGCGATTGTGGGACTCTGACCTTTCTTCTCAGCCAGTGGGCGTGGTGCGACCCAGGGCGTTCCCCCTAGTAACTGGCCCAAGAGTCCCCTGGTCTTGGGCTAATGACTGAACAGCAGGCTAGGAGTCAGGAACTCCTGGGTTCTATTCTTGGCTTTGACACTAACTCACTGTGTGGCCTTGGGCTGGTCACCCACCCTCTGGCTCTGTGCCTCAGTTTCCCCATATTGAAAATGGGGGTAGGGATACTGACCTCTCTCACAGAGCAGCAGGGTGAACAATTAGTTAATATTTGTATAGCACCTTGAAAATATAAAGCACTCAGGATGAGAAACAGATCCCAGCTACAAAGTTTGGTGTGCTCGGACTTGGGGTTTGGTTTGACTCATTATAATGCAGATGGACCAGAAGCAAATTTTGAATCAGGATCTGAATTCTTCCAAAGCTGGGGTGTGTCCGTACCTAGCATTCTGGCTTGGGCCCATCCCTAATTATTAGTATCAATGTCTAATCTAAACTATTTTCTTCAGTAATATCATGTGGCTGTGAGTTCCTCTGGTTAATTACATATTGTGTTGCTTAGCTTCCATTTTGCCTTGACCTGGTGCTTGTCAGGGTGAAATTCTGCAAGCTGACCCGATGATGTCCCCAGTGAGGGGAATACATTCCTCTCCCGAGAGGCGGGATGGACTCTTTTTTTATAATTGACTGTCCTCTCTTCTCCTCAGGTTCACAGCACCACGTTCTGGGTGCCTAGTGTCTAAGGTGGACGGCTTCTCCTGATGGCCAAGGCTCATTCTTCCTCAAAGGCGTCTGAGCGAAGGCCCTTCTCTCATAATGCTGCTCTCCCATTGATCCCCTTCGCTCCCTCATCGCGACCTTTCCAGATGCTAATTAAACTGGACTGAAGTTTATTTAAATGCCGTCCTTTCCCTGTCACCCAAAGCACAGCCTGCTTTGCTTAGCAACCAGCGGTGCAGAGAGGAGGCTGGATCGATATGAGCTCCAGAGCCTACCCCCAGCACCCAACGGAAACTGACGCTGGAGCCCCCGGCGCATAGCCGTGGCCTTTCAGTTCAGCTCCAAACCACAGGCCGCTCGGCACGCAGCCTGCCATCCAGCCAGGGAAAGCCTAGGATAGCACACCCTACGCTCCTCCCTTCTCCTGACCTCCCCAGCCACCAAGCTAAGTAGTAGGTATCTAGCTAGCTAGCTAAATAATGGGTCTGCCTGGAGACAGATGGACCCAGTGCTCATTCACACATGGCTTCAATCCCAAACCCAAGCGATACTGATGCGATCTCATCTTGCCCTGCTTTCTTCCAGCCCGAACTGAAAGCACTGGTCCTGGGACAGAGGGAAGTGGAGATGGGCTCGGGGTTCTTCAGGGGGCCCACCACAGAGCTGGGAGCCATCCCAAGGCAAGGAGTACCATAAGTTGCCTTCCCGTTTCCCTCCCCATGGATGCCTCAGGGTTATTGGCAGGACCCGGGACCCAGATCCCTGCCTGGCTGCAGCTCAGCCCCGTGGGGGAGGCAGTTCCCCTCTCATTAGCCAGGCACTCACCGCGTTCATGTCGATACCGTTGGTGTAGGACCAGGCGTGCTGGAAGTATTCCTCCAGGCGCTGACGCAGGGGGTTGGGGATCTGGTGGAAGCGGATGAACTCCTTCACCCTCAGCATCTGGGTGTGGTAGCGGGCCGTGCCCGAGTACAGGCGCTGGATGATGGCAGAGACGTTGCCGAAGATGCTGGCGTACATCAGAGCTGCAAGGAGAGGGCCGGGGTCAGGGATCCCGCAGAAGGGATCGACCTTTGGGGAAGCCAGGGTTGGAGCTGCTCCTGGGTGCCGTGGAGGAGATTCCCTCGCTCATCCCTCACCCCACTGGCAGCAGCTCCAACCCCCTCCCGGCTGCCTTCTCACCAAGACGCCTGATCCCCTCCCGCGGCCCCCACGCGTCATGGCTGCTTCCCTTACTGAGCCAGGTGGATTTGTGCTACTGCAGGTTCCCAGCCGCAGGGGGTCATGGATGGCGAGGGGGACTCACGCTGGGGATCGGGGGCATGTCTGGCAGCGGGACGGGGGGGCTGGAGGGCCAAAGCCCACTGGGGATTGGAGGTGTCTCTTGCAGGGGGTCAGGCTGGGGCGGGGGGGGGTCAATCCACGCAAAAGTCCCTTACCCTGTTTCTTAGCTGCCAGAAACCGTCTCTCTCTCAGGTCTAGTACCCCCTGCCTGACCCCTCCAAATGCTTAGTACTGGCAGTCTCTGGTTGTCATGGATCTGGGAGCTTCCACAGGATGCATCCGATGAAGTGAGCTGTAGCTCACGAAAGCTCATGCTCAAATAAATTGGTTAGTCTCTAAGGTGCCCCAAGTCCTCCTTTTCTTTTTCCTACACTTGACTCTCGGGAGCCTCCCCAGGCAAAGCTGGGTTCTCAGGGCAGAGAATACCTGCTCCAGGCAGCTTTCTGCACCCAGCTGCTGGGCCGGGCAAGCTCTCCTCACCCTTCTCAATGTGAGCTAACCCATTCCTCTCCCCAGGGCAGCCCCTGTGGCCTCCGGCCACCGCTGCACCCCAGGAGGGTGAGTGGGAACAGGCAGGAGTGGGGAGGTCCCACAGCTGAGCGTCATGTGGCCCAGGAGGA
Source organism: Eretmochelys imbricata (assembly GCF_965152235.1). NCBI lineage: Eukaryota > Metazoa > Chordata > Testudines > Cheloniidae > Eretmochelys > Eretmochelys imbricata. The sequence continues at coordinate 7,629,508 of NC_135598.1, read as the reverse complement.
CGAGTGGGGACCAGGCTGGGAGGCCCGGCCAGGCACTCACAGCCAATCAGCATGACGCAGATGGAGAAGATCTTCTCGGAGTTGGTGTTGGGGGAGACGTTGCCGAAGCCCACGCTGGTCAGGCTGCTGAAGGTGAAGTAGAGCGCCGTGACGTACTTGTCCTTGATGGAGGGGCCGGACGAGAGGTCGCTGTCATTGTAACGCTTGCCGATCTGGTCGCCCAGGTTGTCTAGCCAGCCGATCTTGTGCTCCATGTAGGGCCGCTCCACGTTGCCGATGGCGTACCAGATGCAGGCCAGCCAGTGGGCGATGAGGGCAAAGGTGCACATGAGAAGGAAGAGCACGGCCGCCCCGTACTCGGAGTAGCGGTCCAGCTTGCGGGCCACGCGTACCAGGCGGAGCAGCCGGGCCGTCTTCAGCAGCCCAATCAGCGTGGTGGTCTGCAGGCAGGGGAAGGGGGAAGGGAAATCCTCAGTGGAGGTGACAGTTAGAACTGGGGACGAGGAGCCAGGACTCCTGGGTTCCATTCATGCCTCTGGGATACGGTGTGGTCTAGTGGTTAGAACAGAGGACTGGAAGTCAGGATTCCTGGGTCCTCGTCCTAGTTCTGGACAGGAAGGGCCATTTGGTGGTTAAAGCAGAAGCCAAGACTCTTTGGTTGTAGTCCTGGCTCTGAGAAGGGAGGTCTCTATTAGTGCGAGCAGACGATTGGGCATCAGGACTCCTGGGTCCTTTCCCAGCCTTGCCACTCATTTGGCCAAGTCCCTAATCTCTCTGTACTCAGTTAAAGGGGGATAATAACCCTTATGGAGGGAAACATAACTGAGCGTTTGTAACTTGCTTTTGAGATCCTTGGGGCTAACAGTGCGCGAAATACCAGTACCAGTGGTCCTGATTAAAAAGAGCAATCCCCCAGTGATGAACTGAAAGGCCCATCAATTCCTGCTGAGCTTCTCCCTTGCTGATGGGGCCTGCGACAGGCCAGAGCAACAAGGCTCCTGGCCCCAGAGGCTACCACAACTAACAAGCTACAAAATTCCAGTCGGAATCACAGAGGCACAACCATGTGGCCCGCACCATCCTCAGCACCTTTCACCCAAGCTTACACAGGGGGAAATGGAGGCAGAGGGGGCAGGAACTTGGCTGAGGCGACACCAGGATTCGGCGGCACAGGCAGGGGACTATGCCAGCCCATCGAGAGGCTTAGAGAACCCCCCAAACACCTGAGACTAGAGACTGAGTTATCAGGCCCTGCAGGCAGTAAGCCATCCCAGCCCTCAGGAGCTGCTATTTCTGGCACAATCTCTGGCCTAGAGCAGCATTTCTCAAACTGGGGTCCACGAACACCTGGGGGTCCGAGAGGGTACTCCAGGGGGTCCACCAGTCCCATTAATCAACTCCTCCCCCTCCCTCCCAAGGGCTCCTGCACGCCACAGAACAGCTGTTCCCCGGCATGCAGGAGGCACTGGGAGGGAGGGGGAGGAGTTAAGGGAGGGAGAGGAGTTAATTAGTGGGGCTGGCGGACCCCCTGGAGTACCCCTGGTTCCCTGGTGTGCAGGACATGCTGGGGGAGGGGAAGGAGCGGGGATGGGTTAGGAAAGAGGCGGGGCGGGGGTGGAGCGGGAGCGGGAAGAAGTGGGGCAGGGGTGGGGCCTTGGGGGAAGGGGTGGAGTGGGGGCAGGGCCTGGGGATGAGCGGGAGGCTTGGGGGTCTGCAAAATTTTTAAAATCAAAATGGGGGTCCTTGGGTTGCTAAAGTTTGAGAACCGCTGACCTAGAGCAACTCACTTCCCCTCCTGCCCATTGTCTGTTGAGACCGGGACAGGGACTGTCTCTTGCTATGTGTCTGTGCAGCGCTGAACCCTGATCTCTGTTAGTGCCTCTGGGTGCTACCAAAACACGAGTAAATAACAGTAAAATCATCCCCCATGTTCCCCAAAACATCTTCCTAGGCTTAGAACGGCCCCACCAGATCCAGCTAGTCCAGCGGCCTCCTTGATGTCTGGGGCAGATCACTGGCCTAACCCAGCACCCTGCCGTACTAAATCACAATCTCTGGTCGATCTACTCCAGTCTCCCTTCTCCTCCAGGGAGCAGGGGAGCCACTCCTCGATGTGGAAGCCCCCACAGTCGAACAATGCTGTGTGGACAGTGGCTTGTTACTGGGGGTGGTCAGTCAGAATCCGCACCCCCTGGCTAATCTGAAGTGCAGCTCTATTGTCATTGGGTTATTAGCCAACAGCAACCTCAGATCAGAGCTGCTTGGTGTATACCAGGAAAAAGATGTTTCTTCTGCTGCCCTCTTATCAATCTGCCCCCCCTTCTTTATCTCTTCCCCCCTCTATCCCATCTCTCTCCTTATCCATCTCTTCCTATATACACCCCTTCTCTCTATCTAGGACAGCCCGCTCAGAGCAAGGCGACTCCTGCAGCGTCTCCATGCCAGTCCGTTAGCGGCTGCTTACGGCTGGACTCAGACTTTGGCTATCTGCTATTTTAAAGTCGCAGATAAACCCAAACCAAAGTAACCTCTTGGCCACATCACCTCCTTAACCCAGCTCCTGGGTTAGGCCTGAAGTGCTCCTCTCCTATCCCAGCTTCACCCAACACTCCCCAGGAGAGGGCACAGCAAGCCTTCTTAACTTGCCTGCTGGCTGCTGATTGGTTAGTGTCTCTTCCCAGCCCTTCTAGGCCCTTGGAAGACTAAGTCTTGTTGGTACCTTGTCCTGAGTGGGTTTCTCCTACGTAGGAGATTGTCAGGGTGTCAATGTCTCAGGCAGGGGGCAGAGCAGGCTAGATAGATCTATCTAGATGGATCTATCCATCCATCCACCCACCCCTCTATCCATCTATCCATGTCTCTCTCTCCCCCATCTGTAATTCCACTGTCAACATGGTGTTTGGGCACCAGAAACCCCAGGCAGACTGGTCTCTACTCTACCCTCTGAGGGCTCAGTCCAGGTCTCCGGGTTCTGCGTCGTACCACTGCTCACCTCATCGGAGCCGGAGCGGAAGATGAGCAGGTCGAAGGGAATGGCAGCCACCATGTCGATAAGGAACCAGCCCTTGAAGTAATGGATGGCGATCTTGCCAGGGTGGCTCACCACTTCGTCGTTGATGTTGACGTAGGTGGTGCGGAAGTTGATGATGATGTCCACAATGAACATGATGTCCACGATGAGGTCGATGATGTTGAGCGGGTTGCAGGAGTAGCCGCAGTTCCAGCGCTTCTCCTCCTGCTCCTCGTTGAGCAAGAAGGCGGCTGAGTAGGGCGTGAAGACGGCCGTGTAGATGACCAGCAGCAGGATCAGCCAGTCCCACACTGCCTTGAAGGGGCTGTAGTGCAGGATGGTCCATCGGTGGATCCGCGGCGCCTGCAGCTTGTACTCCGGGAGGACGTCTGCGCCCAGCGACAGGACCTGCCAGGGAGATGGGCATGGGAGAGCAGAGGGGATACAAGAACCAGGCGGGAGGTGGGCTTAGAAGGTCCTGGAGCCCGACTTTGCCTGATGGCACCAAGTGTCCTCAACAACTCTTTTCTCTGCCCTTCTCCAATCAGCCCTCCCAACTGCTGATCCCTCCCCCTGGCACCCACTCAGGAAAATGGCCTGAGCTCGCCTGGGCAGCTCAAAGCTAACCACAGCTCAGCGCACAGCAGCCGGCAACATGTTAGGAATGGAATGAAGAATCCTGAACGGCTACCCCAGCCCCGGGCTCCCCACACCCAGCTCTGCCGGTGCCCCTCACTCCCGACCCGCAGCCCCCTGCTACTCCAGCCCCGGGCTCCCCACACCCAGCTCTGCCGGTGCCCCTCACTCCCGACCCACAGCCCCCTGCTACTCCAGCCCCGGGCTCCCCACACCCAGCTCTGCCGGTGCCCCTCACTCCCGACCCGCAGCCCCCTGCTACTCCAGCCTCGGGCTCCCCACACCCAGCTCTGCCGGTGCCCCTCACTCCCGACCCGCAGCCCCCTGCTACTCCAGCCCCGGGCTCCCCACACCCAGCTCTGCCGGTGCCCCTCACTCCCGACCCGCAGCCCCCTGCTACTCCAGCCCCGGGCTCCCCACACCCAGCTCTGCCGGTGCCCCTCACTCCCGACCCGCAGCCCCCTGCTATCCCAGCCCCGGGCTCCCCACACCCAGCTCTGCCGGTGCCCCTCACTCCCGACCCGCAGCCCCCTGCTATCCCAGCCCCGGGCTCCCCACACCCAGCTCTGCCGGTGCCCCTCACTCCCGACCCGCAGCCCCCTGCTACTCCAGCCCCGGGCTCCCCACACCCAGCTCTGCCGGTGCCCCTCACTCCCGACCCGCAGCCCCCTGCTATCCCAGCCCCGGGCTCCCCACACCCAGCTCTGCCGGTGCCCCTCACTCCTGACCCGCAGCCCCCTGCTACTCCAGCCCCGGGCTCCCCACACCCAGCTCTGCCGGTGCCCCTCACTCCTGACCCGCAGCCCCCTGCTATCCCAGCCCCGGGCTCCCCACACCCAGTTCTGCCGGTGCCCCTCACTCCCGACCTGCAGCCCCCTGCTATCCCAGCCCCGGGCTCCCCACACCCAGCTCTGCCGGTGCCCCTCACTCCCGACCCGCAGCCCCCTGCTATCCCAGCCCCGGGCTCCCCACACCCAGCTCTGCCAGTGCCCCTCACTCCCGACCTGCAGCCCCCTGCTATCCCAGCCCCGGGCTCCCCACACCCAGCTCTGCCGGTGCCCCTCACTCCCGACCCGCAGCCCCCTGCTACTCCAGCCCCGGGCTCCCCACACCCAGCTCTGCCGGTGCCCCTCACTCCCGACCCGCAGCCCCCTGCTATCCCAGCCCCGGGCTCCCCACACCCAGCTCTGCCGGTGCCCCTCACTCCTGACCCGCAGCCCCCTGCTATCCCAGCCCCGGGCTCCCCACACCCAGTTCTGCCAGTGCCCCTCACTCCCGACCTGCAGCCCCCTGCTATCCCAGCCCCGGGCCCCCCACACCCAGCTCTGCCGCTGCCCCTGAATCCCGACCCACAGCCCCCTGCTAGCCCAGCCCCGGGCTCCCCACACCCAGCTCTGCCGCTGCCCCTCACTCCCGACCCACAGCCCCCTGTTACCCCAGCCCCTGGCTCCCCACACCCAGCTCTGCCGGTGCCCCTCACTCCCGACCCACAGCCCCCTGCTAGCCCAGCCCTGGGCTCCCCACACCCAGCTCTGCAGCTGCCCCTCACTCCCGACCCACAGACCCTTGCTATCCCAGCCCCGGCTCCCCACACCCAGCTCTGCCGCTGCCCCTGAATCCCGACCCACAGCCCCCTGCTAGCCCAGCCCCGGGCTCCCCACACCCAGCTCTGCCGCTGCCCCTCACTCCCGACCCACAGCCCCCTGCTACCCCAGCCCCGGGCTCCCCACACCCAGCTCTGCCGGTGCCCCTCACTCCCGACCCGCAGCCCCCTGATATTCCAGTCCTGGGCTCCCCAGACCCAGCTCTGCCGGTGCCCCTCACTCCCGATCTGCAGCCCCCTGCTATCTCAGCCCCGGGCTCCCCATACCCAGCTCTGCTGCTGCCCCTCACTCCCGACCCGCAGCCCCCGGCTACCCCAGCCCCGGGCTCCCCACACCCAGCTCTGCCGCTGCCCCTCACTCCCGACCCACAGCCCCCTGTTACCCCAGCCCCGGGCTCCCCACACCCAGCTCTGCCGGTGCCCCTCACTCCCGACCCACAGACCCCTGCTATCCCAGCCCCGGGCCCCCCACACCCAGCTCTGCCGCTGCCCCTGAATCCCGACCCACAGCCCCCTGTTATCCCAGCCCCGGGCTCCCCACACCCAGCTCTGCTGGTGCCCCTCACTCCTGACCCGCAGCCCCCTGCTATCCCAGCCCTGGGCTCCCCATACCCAGCTCTGCCGCTGCCCCTCAGTTCTGCCCCTTTGAGCTGAAGGCCAGTAGCCGCCAAACTGTGATACTCATGACACTTGTGAGATCTGAAGCAGATTTGAACCCAGATCTGCAGCATGAGCCTTCTCCAGCCCCCATCGTGCAAACCTCCCTGCTCCTCTCCTCACGCTCCCTGGTGACTGCACCATTCCCTCATCTTCCTTCCTCGCTAATGACTCTTGGGCTAATCTGCTCATGGGCTATTTTCCGTACACAGCTCCCAGGCACTGGCCCATAGGGGCTGTCGGCTCATCTCCCCTGAGACTCCTGGATTCGATCCAGGATTAGGCAGTGCCGTGTTCTTTCCAAGAAGGGAAGGATTCCTGCAGACGTGCCTACAGGAAAGTTAAAGTGCCCGGGAACTGGGAGTGAGGGCAGGAGCTGGTATGGGCTGCAGCCAACAGAACCGTGCTGGGGTCCGCTACAGAGCAGGATCCTTAGCACTACACAGAGGGGGTGAAGGAGGCATGAACAGGGCATGGCCTAGGGCACCAGGGCTAGTGGGGTGCCCGGCAGCTTCACACAGGGCAATAGTTTAGGGGGACCAGAGTTTGGAGGTCAGAGATGGGACTCTTATCTAATGGCCTGTGTGTCTGGGATCCCATCTGCCCATCTATCTATATATCCAGTTGTCTATCGTATGCCCCTATCAATCCAGCGATCTCTCCAGAACCCTCTCAGTCTGGGGCCCTCAGTAGCTCTTCAGCCTTGCTACACAGCTGCCGTTGGCCTGGGTCACTGGACCCTGGGCAGTGGAGAAAAAGGCTGGAAGCATCTGGAGCTGTAGGAATCGACAAGGACAGCCAAGGCCAAGCCAGCCCTGCTCAGACTGAGTGGGAGAGCAACGCTGTTCTCGCTGTTCCCCAGCAATCCCCACTGTGTACAGGGTCACCCCAGCCATGGCCTGCCCACCACACATCCTCACGCACCTGGCAATCTTTGCCCAGGCGAGGCACAAGGCTGCAGTAGCAGGGGGAGCAGGGAGCTGGCATGGAGATCCACTGGCCAAGCTGGGACGGGGAGGGGGCAGGACCGGACTAGCAGGGGCTGCAGGTCAGGCAGGAGGTGAGTCAACAGGGCGCGAGGGTGAGTTCTCAGGCCCCGCACATGCTTTGCCTGACTCATAGAAATGCCCCTGATTTTAGGTCTGCTTTCCTGGAGCTCACTTTATTTTGGAGATGCTAGCGCAGCCCAGCCAATGACTCACAGGCTGCTGTAGAGGAGGTTAGAGAGCGTTTGGTTTTCTTTGTCTATTTAGCGGACGAGGTTTCTTTCTGTGTTTATCTGCTGAGATGACTTCGGAAGAAACCCCCAGCTGCTCTGCTGCCCACATTGCCAGCCGGGCCTGGCAGCCCATTGGCTGCCCACTGTTGTCACTCGCGCCCACAGAAGGCAGCGGGGAAGCCCCTCCTCTATCCACCCTGTCCAAACTCTACAAGAAGGATTCCCCTTCCGGTAAACGCCCCCTGACAACGCGCATACGATGAACAGTCTAGCATCTCCACTGCTCCCAGCTGTGTGTCACAAGCCCTCTACTGCTAACAGATAATGGAGATTCCCTGTTAGAGTATCTGGCAGGGATGTTGGGGATCCAGGATCTGTAGCTGCTGCCACTGCAGGAAGGAATGCCGTGACCGCCATGAGATTCCAGAGAGGCCTAGCTTGGTAACACCTAGATGCTGGACATTGTTTGCACCCCGGGGGAACGTTTCCCTCAACATATTCCAGTCTCACACCACGGCAGCCACGCTCAGATCGGTGGGGTGGCACAGGCGTAATCGGGGGCAATGGCACTAGCTAAAACAATAGGGAAGGACATCAAACCTCATGCTTCAGGGCACTAGCTGGAGGTGTGATCAGGAACAAATTTCCTCTCTACCCACTGTTGTACACAGGCCTGTTCTGTTAAGCTGTCCAAGGTAACAAACGTCCAACTTGGCCTGTTACATCAAATTGCTTGTAGAAGCCAGCAAAAGTTAAAGACAGAAAGCCCGAATCAGCCCAAGTAAAGGTTTGCTGATACCACCCAAGGACTGGGTTAAGATCCTGACGGGTAAACCAAGGAGAATGGAATCAGATTAGGCCCTGCCCCTTCCCTCAGCCTCATGCTTCTCACCACATTTGGTCGTCTGCTAACGGGAAACACTAGCAGGTCGACTCTGCCCATCAGCTTTCAGCGCAAGGGGGAGACCGCAGGGCTCAGCTCCTGGTGGCCCTGGCTGCAGCTTGCCCAGGTGTGTTTCTGCACGCGGTGTCTGGCTGCAGTCAAGCTTTCCCACCGCTGGATGCCTGGAGCGACCATTCCCCACTCCAGGACCCATCACACAGAGACAATGGGGACAAAATGACCACGGCAAGACACTGTGTGACAAGAGGGGTGTGATGAGGCAGTTGCAGCAGTAGGGCCCTGGCATGGTGATGGGGAGGGAAGGAAACATCAAGGAAGGACCAAGGGGACATATGGTGGTGTATCGTGCACCGGAGCCCTGCCTCGCTCTGGAGCCCAGGAGAAACAACTTCATCAACTTTAAGGTCAGAAGGGACCATTATGATGGTCTAGTCTGACCTCCTGCAGAATTCAGGCCACGGAATCTCACCCACCCACTCCTGTAACAAACCCCTAACTTATGTCTGAGCTACTGAAGTCCTCAACTCGTGGTTTAAAGACGTCAAGGTGCAGAGAATCCTCCAGCAAGTGACCTGTGCTCCACGCTGCAGAGGAAGGCGAAAAACCCCCAGGGCCGCTGCCAGTCTGCCCTGGGGGAAAAGTCTTTCCTGACCCCAAATATGGCAATCAGCTAAACCCTGAGCATGTGGGCAAGACTCACCAGCCAGACGCCCAGGAAATAATTCTCTGTAGTAACTCAGATCCCACCTCATCTAACATCCCATCACAGGCCATTGGGCATATCCACTGCTAATAGTCAAAGATCAATTAATTGCCAAAATTAGGCTATCCCATCATATCATCTCCTTCATAAACTTATCAAGCTTAGTCTTGAAGCCAGTTATGTCTTTTGCCCCTTTCTCTCCCTTGCTGTAGTTTCAGTGAGTTTCAGGCCAGACGGGACCATTAGCTCATCTCGTCTGACCTCCTGTCTAACACAGGCCAGTGCTCATCACCCCCCTATGGTGAGCTTACTAGCTCCAGACCCCCTAGGGTCCATCTGACCAGGACACTGCGGGGAGATGCCAGGGGAGGTCTCAGACTCCCCAGTGACCTGACAGAGGAGGGAGTTCATCGGCATGAAACAGAGGGACAGTTCAGGGTCTTCCCAAATCTGAGGGGAGCCGGAACCCATCTGGTCGGCCCCTGCTGCCGGGAGGGTGGGGGGAGGGATGTCCAGTCCTCAGGGTCCCAACCACTCGGTGAGCCAGCAGCTCTAGGCTTCCTGGGCCCCGAAGGGAGAGGCCAGATGCCTGCTCTGCTCCAGTAGCCCCTGCACCGTGCCCCAGCAGGACGGAGGAGGGAGCCACCCAAAGGTGCCGTGGAGAAAAGCCAGCCCAGCAGGGTGGCTCTTGCTCACACGCAGAGCCGGGCTGCGCTGCACAGCGAGAGCCCTGGCCTGGCATCCCCCATTCCCCCTTTCATGAATAACACGGGGCGTCGATTTGGCTACACCCGCGGCTGAGCCAGGAGGTTGCCCACCAGCCAGGGTTGAGTGTAAGGCCCCAGCCTGGTTGGTGCCCTGGCTCGTTGGCTGGAGGGTAAAGGTCCCATAGCCCAGCGAGGCGTCTGAGGGGGGCCTCCTTTCCCTCCCCTCTCACTAGGCTCCCCTGCCATTGCTCTGTGTTTGGGGTTCTCTGCCCTCTGAGCCGCCAACCCATAATACTTAGCTACCATGGTGATGGCCGCTACGGAAACTCCCACACTGGACCAGCAGGGCCCAATTCTCCTCCCACTGACACCCGGTTTACACCACTGGTGTCCACGGAGTTACTGCTGATTTGTGCCAGTGAGCGAAGAGGACAAGGCTCTTAATCCCTCCAGCCCGAGGCTCCATTGCCAAGACGGATCGCGCGCCCCCAGGGCAGGATGGGCCTGTTTCACCCTCGCTTGGCACCGGGGTACCTGACGACGGGAGGGCAGCAGGCGGCCTGGTCCCATGGGCGTGGCAGGAACCGAGCCACCCCAGCTGTGCCTTTGCCTCTAGATCCTCCTCCTCCCCCCCGCGTACTTTTGGGGCTGAGCTTTACCGGAGCCTCCAATGGGCTCCCTGGGCTTCCTCCTACCTCGCTGGCCGCTCCTTGCCCCACTGCCCCTAGTGTGGGTGTCCCTCCAGATACTGTCCACAGTCCCCTCTGTGAGCTCGCCCCTCATCCGCCCCAGCATTAACAAACCCAGCTGTCTAGGGGGAGTCCCGATCTGCGAGACTCCATTCAGATTGACCCCCCCCAACCACCATACGTGCATCTCAGCCCCACAATCCCCACTAGCCAGCCCTGCAAACCAGGGACTCTCCCCCGGCCAATGCCTCTCGAGCGCCAGCCCCTTGCCCACTGCCCCACCCTTAGGGTCACTCCTGCCTGTCCACGTCCCGCCCTGAAACTTAACAGCTGCTGGACCATGGCGTGGTTTGGATTCCCCACACCAGGTAGCGAGATGGCGTCTCACACACACGCGTACACGCATGCACAGACCCACACGCACACGCGCCGGCAAAGGACATTCAGGAGCCTGCCGCAGATTAATCAAAATCAATCAATGGCCAGGCCCCGGGTGGGGAGGAAGCCACCAATCAAGAGCCAGGAAGGCCAAAGACGTGGCTGGCAAGGGAGGGAGAGGGAGTGGAAAAAGTGACCGAAATCCAATCGTTCCGAAGGGGGATGTGCGGAAGCAGCACTGGCGGGGTCAGGGCACCGACCTCATCATCCCAACAGGAGCAAGTCGGGGCAAGGGGAGGGGAACTGGGACACCCCCCGCCCCTGAGCAATGCAAAGGAGGTAGGGGGCAGGATCAAGCTACCTTTAAGCCTGGCAGTAATGCCAAGGCATGATCCAAAGTCCTTTGGAGCCAGCAGGAAGAACTCCCATGGATTGTAATAGGCTTTGGATCAGACCCCGAGTAACAATCACAGCAGAGCAGGAAGCCCATATGATACATCCCAACAGGGGCCTGATCCTGAGCGAGTCCTCACGGCCCACCCATGGCAGTAGGAGTCAGTGGTTTCAGCCCCTCCGTGGGTCTAGCCTTTGGGGGGTGGCTAACACTAGCTCCCCTGCCCTGCTCTCTGAGCCGCCCATACGCTGCTCACGTGCCAAGGTCCGTGTTATCTTTCTCTGCCGGCTTTTGGCAAACACCGCCGGCCCCAGCTTCGGCCTTTTGGAGTCAAGGCTAAAACGAGCCATTTCAACATTAGCCATGGGAGCCGGGGAAGGAGAAAGGGAGGTTGGCTTGTGGAATTAAAAAGGCTTCTCACTTGGCCAACCCTTCCAAAGGGGATGAATTTGGGGACCCTTCGAACGGAGAACAAAACGTGAGAGAGAAAAACAATCCCCGGACTTACAGCCCAGAGCCAAGCGCCAAATCCCAGCTAGACTGTGTATCCGTCCAGCCCCTCCAGCTATCCTACCCAGCCAATGCATCCGTCTAGGGAAGGAATCCTGATCATTTACCATCCAGTCATCTGTGGAGCTGCTGCACCCATTCACCCTTGCCATTGCTCTATGGGATTTCGAAGGCATCTGCTGCCTTCGTATCCAAGAACCACTGGGTGTGACTCATAAATCTGGAGTAACTTCTCTGACCTTAGTGGGTTGGAGTAACCAAGAGAAGGATGCAGCCAGTGTCTCCTGTTCGCCGGGGGGCCTTGTTTGCTTTTAGCAGCTGTGAGACCCAGACTCCCAGAACCCACAGAACGTCTGGCTGCAGTGTCCCAGAACAGGAGGGGAGAACAATCACGTCTTTCCCCTTCGCCCCTTCAGTCCTGCCTCACTGTATCAAACCAAACCCAGCTCACTCTCCCTGCAGCAGGTCTCTGACTAGCCTGATGCACCCCATGCGGAAGGGGATGCTGAGGCTGCAGTAAGGGGCCCCAGGCAGGGCCAGGAGCTCAAGGCTCGTTCCCAGTTAGAGATTGGTACATTCATCGCAGAAGTGTGCGACCGAACCCTCTGTGGGTTTAAAAGTCCAGGGCACAAGGGAGGCTGGGCTGCTCCATGCCAGCTCCTCACCCTCCCACCCCCGGCCCCGCTTGCAGAGAAAGTTTCTGCCTCTCCAGAGAGCAGGGCTGGCTAGGTCAAGAGGGAGCTGTTTCAGGGGGAAAGGACGGCTCCCCCCCATGCAAAGAAAAGAGCCAGCTGCAAGGAGGCAGCCCCATCCCACCAATGTATCCTGGCTCCCCCCTGGGGGTTTAATTCACTCTAGGGACAAACATCCCCTGGATCCGCTCTCCCCATGGCAATAGCAGGGACTCACTTAACAACCCCCCCATCTCAGCCATCCCCCTTCCCGTCCGTTTGTCTCAGTGCTTACCGGCTTCAGCTTCAGTTTCAGACTCATGGTGTGTTGGAAGTAAGGCGGTGTGCGAGCAGGGAGCGAGGCCCAGGCGGGGAGGGAGCTGGGGGGAGAGGAGCCGTGTTCCCCAGCACAGACTTCTGGTGCTTACATCACTCCCCAGGGCAGAGCTGTGATCACACGCGACCCAGCCTCCTCCCCACCCCGGCCCTACTACCAGTGTCTGCTGCCTGCCAGACAGCGCGGCTTCAACCTGCTAGACAGGGCACTTACCACCCCTGCCTGGCGCCTCTGTGAGGGAATCAGACCCTCCCCTGCACACACGGCGGCTGCCTGGGAACCACCCTGCCCACGGTCAACGCTGCCCTGGTCTCCCTCTGTCCCCATCAGGGCGCGGAAAGGGAGCGGGTGGAACTGACGTGCTGAGGTGCCACTCAGAGCCCCCCCAGTTTAGCTGATGGTCCTCAGGCCTGGCTGGCAGCCCCCCCTTGCTAGCTCAGGATTGGGGAGCAGGCAGTGTGGATCCCAACACCTGACAATGCACCTCAATCCTGACTTCCAGGGTCCCCACACCCAGCTCTGCCAGGGCCTCTCAATCTCGACCTGCAGCCCCCTGCTACCCCAGCCCTGGGCTCCCCACACCCAGCTCTGCCAGTGCCCCTCAATCCCGACCCACAGCCCCGTTGTCCCAGCCCTGGGCTCCCCACACCCAGCTCTGCCGCTGCACCTCAGCCCTGATGTGGTGGTGGCTTGGTGATGGGATCAGAGTCTGCTGAAAGCTAGGACGAGAGTACCCAGAATTCCTGTCTCCCTGTTCAATGAGCCAGTATTTGGACCCAGGTCTCCCGTGGTGAAGGCCAGACCAGGGCACCAATAACCCCTTGGCACCTTGTGCTAGGAAGAGGCATTTGGGGCACAGAACAGGCCCCAGGGGACTGAGGATGCTGGAATGCTCTCAGTCTGCTCACGAGCTGGTGCTGGCCAGACCTCGGTGGAGCTGCTGGTGTCCGTGCCTGGAGAAACACCATAGCTGGGGCCCTGGTCTGAGCTCTGTCACTCTGCAACCCAAGACCCATGATACCCAGGAGTTAAGAGCCTAAATGCCTTTGAGGATCTGGCCCCGAGCCACTGCATCCTCTCCCTGCTGCAGAGGGCAGCCCCCCTGTGCCTACCTCTTCTCCAGGCTGTGCCCCGGCCCCTGCTCACACTGCTGCTGGGCAGTGCCCCGGCGCGGTGGTATACGAGTCGGGGACGGGGTCCTCAGAGACCTGGACGGGGGCCCACAAGCCACCACAGCTCACAAGAACATGAGAATGGCCACACTGGGCCAAATCAACGGTCCATGGAGCCCAGTATCCTGTCTTCCGACAGTGGCCGGTGACAGATGCTTCAGCTCACAGTCCTGGAGCCTGGCCCCTGGGTACTTGGCTCTCCTGAGACTGAGCTCTGCGGGACGGGGGCTTTTCTTACCCCATGTGTCTGTACAGCATCCAGCAGGATGGGCCCTGATCCTGACCGGGGCCTCCAGTATACACAGGGCCTGATGAGGACCAGCTCCTCCAATGCCTACAACTCCTCCTCCCTGCCTGCCTTGGCCAGGGGGCTTTGTGGCTTCATCTCAGCCAACGGCTCCCAGGAGGAACCCCCTTCAGTGCAGCTCCTACGTCCACCTCCCCCTTCTGCACTCCCATCACCACCTCTGCAACATCATCCTGCCACTCCCCCGCCTTCACCTCTCCTGGCATCCTCTCGCCTTGACTCCTGAAGCTCCCTTCCCTGGGGCCACTCATTGCCACCCTGCCAGTCTCCTGCTGCTGCCGGGCAGGGTCCGGGGAGGGGGGTCTGGTTTGGTCGGGGACAGTCAGGGGGATCAGCTGTGTAAGGACCCCAGTACTGGCATCGGATCACTAGTGCATTTCACACACGCCGCCCAACAGCCATCGGAGGGAGACAACTCTTGGCAGGTGCCCTGGAGGCGAAAGACTCTGTCCGATCCCCAGTTCCCTGTGCACACTCACCCTGGCTCCCCATTTCTTGCACAGATTAGTGGCTCCTGCTGTCCCAGGCTCAGGCCACAGGAGTGACCACGGGATGAGGCCAATGTGCTCAGTGCAGTTGTAGCCAAGCAAGCAGTGACCCCAGATGGGATGAGGTCACGGCTGTCAGGCTGGCCCCTCACCCCCAATCACATGCTCTGCAGGAGTTGGCCTCTGGCTCAAACAGCAGCTGAGTTGTTACTTACACAGAGGACTAATGGGATTTCACCACCGGCTTTGCCTTGCCCGTGAATTATTTATCGGCCGTAAGTCATGAGCGGGGACTCGGCCAGGGGCATCTCTCCTGGTCCTGAGCGGATGCCCAGGCTGGCCCATGGGAGGCACACGGGGCCCGATTCTCTCTTCCCTTGCACGTGCAGCAGTGCCATGGGGGGGCGGGGGGGACGTCGCCACCGTTGGGGTTTAGCAGCACTTCGTGCTCCCTTTGCACGGGGGGTGGGGGACGAGGCAGCGTGCCGGGCAGCAGGGACGTCCTCAGCACGCTTGCTCGTGAGCAGCTGCTGCGAGCGTTTGCGGGTCTGGGCCCGGGTCTAGGGGACACCCTGGGACCCGAGCCAATGGCAGAGCCCCTGGAGCTGGCCAGCGGCAGGCATTAGAGCAGGGCTCGTCGGAGCAGGGTCCGGCGGCTCTGAGGGGGCCCACGGGACCCCGCACGCGTGTTCCCTGTGCTGGGAGGCATGGCCGCCACAGCACCAAAGGAGCCGCCACCAGAACAATTCCCCCGGGAGCCCAGCCCAGCTGGGGAAGGGGCTTAGCCCTGGACTGCTCAGCTCTGCTTCCTTTGGATCGCTCCGAGCTTCTTTTCCTGCCTGACCGCTGCCTTCCCTTCCCCATCTCCCACTTTCCTTCTCGTGGCCTGTCAATCTCATGGCCCTCCCCCTGGAATCCACCCCCAGGTCTTTCTCTCCCCTCCGTCCCCTGGCAGGCAGGATCCGGGCACCCCGAATCCCCTATGACCGAGTCACCCTTCGCGCTGACCCAGCCCAGGCTGCAGGAGCTGGGCTGACATTTCAGTGCCTGCAAGCCAAAGGGGTGAGAAAAGCAGCTCCAGAGAAAACAGGAGCTGGTAACCAGGCCTCCCGCAGCCTCTCGCCTGGGCCAGGGGCCTGCAGTGCCAGCTGGACATGGGGAGTGACCGCCACTGGTCTACCTGGGCCTGGCCCCTGTGAAATGGGACAGAGAAAGGGCTGCACCTCAGTGGGCACAAGGCCCCCCAAGCTCTGCTGAGCCCCCTCAGTGCTGACCTGCTGCTCCCCTGAGCTCCCCCCAGCCAGCTTTGCCAATGTCCCTCTATCCTGGTCTGCCACCCCCCATTATTCCAGCCCCAGGAAGCCCCCATGTGCATCTTGCCACTTGTGCCTAATTAGACAACAGCCCCTATGTGCGAATACGTGTCCCGGGGGGACCCAGACTGAGAGGAGGAGGAGGCTCATCTCACCTGGGATCCAGGCTCATACGAGGAAGTGGGGGGCTCTGCAGAGAAGCAGGCCAAAGCCATGGTCCAGCGCTGCCATTACCCCCGTGGACGCTGGGTGTGTGGGGCTGGGGCTAGCCTGAGCGCGCACAGCCAAACCAGGCCCCAAGTCTGGGCCAGTGGTTAGAACAGGAGGCTGGAAGTCAGGACTTCTGGGTTCTTTTCTCCCTTCTGGGAGGAAAGTAGGATTTTGAGGTTGCAGCAGGCGGGCTGGGGGCTAGGATTCCTGGGTTCCTTGCCCAGCTCTGGGGGGTGGAACGGTGTCTAGTGGTTAAATACGGTGCTCAGGGGGGTCAAGATCCACCCAGAACCCAGCCAGCATGGAGATTTAAGGGGAGGGGGGAACGGACGTGGATCCATGCCAGGGACTGGGGGGAGTGCACAGGCTCGATGCTGGCCATCCCGCCTGCAGCAGGGACCTGTCAGCTTCAATCCCATCACCTCCCGCTGCCTAATGACCCAGTATCGACAGGCAGCGGGTCCTGTGCGCACACAGCTTCCAAAGTCAATGCACTGCTTGGGGTGGAGGCTTTTAGGGGAAGCAGGAAAGGGGAGAACTGTGCCCCTTGAGACATTCCTAGGGGCTTGGTGGGGGAAGGGGGTGCCAGGAGAGGCTCCTCTCCCAAATGCCAGCATTTGTCAGCTAGTTTAAGGGCACATTACCAACCCCTCTGGGGCCTAGTGGATTGAACACCAGGCTGGGAATCAGCATGGTGGGTTTTTTTTAAACCAACTCCAGGAGGGGAGTGGGGTCTAGTGGTTACAACATGGGAGTAGAAGGAAGGAGGCCTGGGCTCCGTTCCTGCTTCTGCGAGTGGGAATGGGATTGGGTGGTTAAAGCTGGAGTCTGCAAGTCAGGATTCCTTTCCCAGCTCAGAGAGAGAACGTTGTCTAGTGGTTAAAGCAGGCGACCTGGGGGCCTTGGCTGCTGGTGTCCTTTTCTAGGTCTGGGAGGCAGGTTGGCATAGTAGATGGAGCCTGGGCCCATGGAGTCAGGATTCCTGGATGTTGTTCCTGGCTCTGCCAGAGACTTCCTGCATTACTTTTGGACAAGTCACTTGTGCTCCCTGTGCCTCAGTTTCCCCATCTGTAAAAGGGTGATAATGAGACTGACCCTTT